>NC_060271.1:66252894-66552894 GCF_021613505.1 Equus quagga
CAAATTGGGCTAGAACAATTGCATATGCATATAAAAAAAAAAAACTAAGGCCCATATCTCACACCATATGCAAAATTTAACTCAAAATGTGTCATAGATCTAAATGTAAAAATATAAATTTATAAAACTTGTGGAATAAAACAGGACCAAATCTTTGTAACTTTGGGTTAGGCAAGGATTTCTTAGATATGACATCAATAATACAATTCATAAAAGAACAAGTTGAGGGGCCGGCCTGTGGCTGAGTGTTTAAGTTTGAGCGCTCTGCTTCGGTGGCCCAGGATTTCCCGGTTCAGATCCTGGGCGCGGACATGGCACTGCTCATCAAGCCATGTTGAGGTGGCATCCCACATGGCACAACTAGAAGGACCCACAGCTAAAAATATACAACTATGTACCGGGGGATTTTGGGGAGAAAAAGGAAAAATAAAATCTTTAAAAGGAAAAAACAAGAACAAGCTGATTAATCGAACTTGGTTAAAATTTAAAACTTCTATTCTTTAGGGGCCGGCCCCACGACCGAGTGGTTGAGTGTGTGCACGCTCTACTTTGGTGGCCCAGGGTTTCACCGGTTGGAATCCTGGGCGCGGACACGGCACTGCTCATCAAGCCATGCTGAGGTGGCGTTCCACATGCCGCGGCTGGAAGGACCCACAACTAGAAATACACAACGATGTCCTGGGGCTCTTGGGGAGAAAAAGGAAAAATAAAATCTTTAAAAACAAAACAACAACAAAAAACTTCTACTCTTTAAAAGACACTTCTAGGATAATGAAATGACAAGACATAGACTGGGAAAAAATCTTTGCAAAACAAATATCTAATAAAAGACTTATATCCAGAATACACAGTCTCAAAACTCAACAATAAGATAATAAACCAATAAAAAACTGAGTAAAAGATTTGAACAGACAACTTAAGATATACAGATGGCAGATAAACATGAGAAAAGATGCTCAACATCATTAGCCATTAAAAAAATTCAAATTAAAACCTCAACAGGGGGCCGGCCCCATGGCTGAGTGGTTAAGTTCCTGCGCTGAGTTGTGGTGGTCCAGGGTTTTGCTGGTTTGGATCCTGGGCGTGGACATGGCACCACTCAACAGGCCACACTGTGGCAGGCACCCCACATATAAAGTAGAGGAAGATGGGCATGGATGTTAGCTCAGGGCCAGTCTTCACGAGCAAAAAAAAAAAAGACAACTGGCAGCAGATGTTAGCTCATGGCTAATCTTACGGAAAAAAAACGTACAAAAAACTCTTGCACATCAGTGTGGAAAAAAGACAAACATTTTACTTCTTTTTCTAGCAACATGGCAGATTGTGTTAACACAGCCCCTATCTCACCCTTAGTAGGCTTTCTTTCTGAAAAATGCATGGAAATGCTGTGTCTATATTATTTCCTACACTTTTTATGTGTACTTTTAAATATTTCTAATTTTTTAAAAGAAAAACAAGCATCTTAATTAAAAATGGTCTAAGGACACAGGCAATTCACAAAAGAAAAATGTATATGAACGATAAACATAGGTGAGGAAAGAAGTAATTTATTATTCAAAAAAAGTAATTTAAATCAAAATAGCAATGAGATACCATTTCAGCTGTAAAATTGGCAGCTATTTTTAAAAATGAAAATGCCCTTGGGGCTGGCCTCATGGCCAGGTGGTTAAGTTCACGCACTCTACTTCAGTGGCCTGGGGTTTTGCCTGTTTGGATCCTGGGCGCGGACGTGGCACCACTCCCCAGGCCATGCTGAGGGAGTGTCCCACATGGCACGACCAGAGGCACTCACAACTAGAATATACAACAATGTACTAGGGAGCTTTGGGGAGAAGAAGAAAGAAAGAAAAAAAATGAAGATTGGCAACAGATGTTAGGTAGGTGCCAATGTTAGAAAAAAGAAAGAAAATGCCCAGTATTATCAAGGGTATCAAAACTATACTTACAGTGGGATAATCAATTGGTACACACTTGCTCATTGTGTGAGAATGGTGGGACTGTGCATATTTCATATTTTCTTCTTTTTGCTAATATGTATTTTCTAAGTTTTCTAAAATAAACATGTACTACTTTTGTAACAAAATATACACTTAATTGAAAGCAATATTGCTATTTTAAAGTTCTCTCTTATCCTTCTCTTCTCCATGCTAACCAACTATACTTTCTTTCCTTACAAGGCCTATTTTCCTTCTGAAATCAGATTTATCAAGGTTCTCAGGATTTTCTTCATTTTCTCTCTGCCCTTAATCCAATCGAGCATACCTTCTGGATTATCCTACCATAACAGGTCTGAACTTTTGAAAAATGCTTTTCTGGTTTCTCTTGTAAGTAATAAAGTAATATTTGCATTGCATTTCACCTAAAGCACCCATTAGCCAGACTGACGTTTTAAAACAAGTTCCTACTAACTGTATTCTTTTGTCCAAAAAAGTAGACTTATCAAGTACGTTCTATGTATTCTGGTACTGTCTCTATGTGTCACAGCAGTTATGTATGGGTATCAGTGTATGTGGGTAAACACATACTGCATATCCACTTATATTAAACATGTGCCAGTCGCTGGGTTTAGTGCCTTATAAGCTTTACTTCATTAAGCACCCACAACAATCTTATGAGATTATTGTTATTATTCCTATTTTACAGATAAGGCTCAGAGAGGGGCTGTAATAAGCCAGAGAATAGATGCTAAGAGGAGGGTGCTAAGACTTGCAGATTGCATCCAAGAAGGGAAGCAGGTTATGTACAGAAATAAAACTATATACAGGCAGTCTATGAGAAATGCCACAAATGTGATAAAAAAACATAATAAAGAATTTTCTGTACCTTCACTCATTTCAATAATTCTATCCCATACAACCAGCTTCAGGGGTGTGTGAACAGAGCCATTGCACGGGACCCCATGTTCAGAAGGACCCTGCGCACTTGGAGTTTAATGCTCTGCAGCTGCCGTCTTGAAATTCTAAATAATTTTATCTTTGAATCTGTGTTTTGTAAGTCAAGTCTGATGAACACTGGAACGTGTGCCAAGGCTTGCAGCCTTCAGCTCACACGCCGGTCGGCCTGCTGTCAGCTCCCCACCTCCTGGCAGCCGGCTCTCCATCTCCTTGGCAGCCGGCTTTCCATCATCTGGTGCCTGTGCCCCTCCCAGCTTCACCCTCTCCATGTCTGCCCTTCCCACTGTGAAGGGGGGAGGGGGTGGGGGGGCAACTGGGTTGTGTCCGTGGCGTGGATGGGAGGAGATCCATGTTTTGCTGATGACCTCTGGCCCCAGTGGGGCCCTGGGCTCAGGCCCAGGAAGGGTTTTGGGTCAGCCCGTGCACCCCCAGGCAAAACGTGGCAGCAGCTGTCCCTGCCAGGGGCTGGCAGCACCACAACTGTTTGAGGGGGCACTTGCCAGGGACAGGCCTCTTGCGCACCCCCAATCCAGGTATTGAGCATGTCCTGGAGCTGAGGTTGCAATTCTTCCCAGGCCCACCATCTGCTGAGGTGGTCTTGGGCTGGAAGAGGGGAGTCCAGGTGCCTGTCGGGACCTGCACTGACACTACAGCACCCCCTGCCCACAGGAGAGTCACATTAAATAGCAAATTTAAGAACACCAGGACAGATCAAGAGAGCCACGGTGGTGAACAGGATATATTCTACACAGGCATGGAAATACAATGATGTACACCTGAAAAAAAAATAGCCCCGGGGAATGAAAGGGAACACTTTAAATAGTACCTTTGACGGCACTTTCTCCCTGCTTTTTGAACAAATGGAAACACTTTTCTTTTGTGCTGGGCGCAAAGATTAGGTGGCCAGCCCTGCAGTCCCATGATCAGACCATGTGTCATTGTAGCCTCAGGTGATCAGAGGAGGAAACAGTTTAGTCCAGGAGGATAGGTGACTTCTGATTTGCTTACTCCACCCTTATTTACCTTTGTCTTCAAGGTGTTTATACAGAGTCCTACTGCTTGCTCTTCCTGGTGTTGGAGGATGACAGCACTAGGCACTCCATCTGGCTGGCTGGCCAGAGAGAAGGGCTGTTTATGACATGGACGGCAACATACAAAGCAGAGCCGCCCCAGGGTCCATTCGTTCCAACTTTATTGAAAGCCACTGCCCGCAAGTCTCTCTCTGGTGAAAAGAGGCTCCTCCCTTTGACGATTCCAGCTTGAGTGTGGAATAGTTCTCTGAATACTGCTTCCAGACATGGCTTAATGCTGCAGGTAATAGCCTTAATACCTGGAAAAAGCAACTTGGTATCTATGCTATGGTGATAGTCAATCAACAGGGTCATCCCCACACGGAAAGGACAGGACACACAGTTCTCACAATCACAGCAGGGGACGTTCCTGGAGAAGGCACTCTTGGGCAAGTCTGACTTTCTCACAGAAACAATGTGGTTAGGTAGCTACATGGCTAAGGGCTTAATATGAACTCTTCTCTTTTGATGACCATAAATGCCATATTCAAATCAGCTATGAAGTGCACAATTGTACACTGTCCAATAGTAAGCTCTCAAAATGTAAATCAGTTAGTCTGGGAATAAGGAAATAGATCATATAAATTTTCAGTTAACTTTGTTTAATTGTTTAGGAGATTCCTCAGGACAGGGGAGTGTGCAGGGGTGGGAAGTGTGGGAGAAGAGGGCCAAAAAAGGGCGGACGAGCCATGAGCAGAGCAGGGAGAAGCCAAGGCGGGAGCAGGCTTCAGGGGGTGGTATTAATGCGCTGCCTGGCATCTTTTCATGACCATGTGTGTCTGACAAAGAGCTCACAGGAAAAATCTCTGAAGGGTGAGCTGCTCTAAGTCAAAGGCTACCCATATCATCCTTTTATTAGTTACTAATGAAATTAATATTTATGTCCCTGAAATGAGAAATAGCAAATATGTTTATGTGCTGGAGACAGACTTAAAATCATTCCCTTACCTGTGTTGACGCAAATAATCCATAACCAATCTATAATTCAAAATTGGAGTGAGTTTATTATGAGCCAGATCTGAGGGCTAGCCTGGGACCTTCCTTCCCCAAGGAAGGAAGGGCACCAAAGAAGTGGGGTGAACACAGTGGTTACATATTGTCAAAGAGCATGTTTCACATATGATTGGAATGTCCCTTTTATAACAGTCACAAGATTGCCTAACCCGTACAGTGATTCACACAGCAGGTAGCAGGTCTGCTATCTCGAGCTGGGTGGTGTGGGCACAGCAATCAGTTCCTGGCCTAGGGAGAGATGCTTATCCTTAAGGAAATACCAATGTGGGGGAAGTTTCATTCTTATCTTAACAGCATTTGTTCTTGTCTTTGGGACATAGCAAATGCTTAAAACAGATATACAATGCAAGCTCAAAGCCCACATCAGGCGCTTTTGGAAAAACAAGGTCAGGCCGAATGAGTTTTACACCAAATGGCTTCCTCATATACTCCAGTATATCCTATTGCTTGGCATTTATTTATCACTTGCCTCAAGTCTGTGCTTAGCTGGGCAGATCAACCAGACATAAGATGAGAAACACCCAATCTATGTACATAGGGCTTAAATTTCTAGCCATTTTTGTAACCATTTCTAGCCATTTTAACCATTATTTTTTTACCAAAATGTATTCTTGATAATGGGGTAAGAGAGCAATGTGAAGAAAATGGTGTTATTTCCTTTGCCTTCATCTGCCATTCTTCTCGCTGCCTCCTGAAGGCAAAGCAGCGAATGTGGGGATTCCTTTTCCTAGGCCCCCTATCTACCATTCTGAGGTCCCTGCAGGTCCCCCCTTGCTCCTCCGGCCCTGTGGAATTGCCTGTGTCTTGGATACAGAGAGCTCTGTAGTCAGAAAACAGACGCAGAAAATAAGAATAAATCCCGGGGCCCAGGAGTCTGCTACAGTGCAAAAGTCTCAGGGTCGTTCTCTGGGCGCACGCCTCTCCCTGGCCACACCATATGGAAAGGGCTCAAGGCTGTCTTCAGGGCCTGGCCTGGAAGGGGTATATATCACTACTCACCTCTCACTGGCCACAATTCCATCACTTCGAAAGCACTGCAAATAAGGCTAAAAGCCATGGTCTGTCTAGGATTCCAGGGGAGAGGCAATGGTGTGGTGGACCCATGGCACTGCCTCTGCCACACTAAACAGTTGTGCCACAGAACTCAGGAAAAGTTCAGAGATTGGAAGTACGACACTTTGGAAGCCCAGGGTGGTGGGTGGGGCTGAAAACCGAGGATTTGATAAAAGTTTCATAAAGTACAGTTAGACCCTGTGCAGTCAGGCACCTGCCTCTCACCCTAGAGGAAGATGGGAGGTTTGTCTTCTGAAGTGAACAGAGAGGCCCTGGACTTAGAAAGCCCAGCACAACTATGTGAGGGAGATGAGGAACCCCACTGAAAAATGTGGTATTAAGTTCAAGCCTAATGGCTGAGACGTGATATTCCCAGCTTCCTTCTCTAACTCAGTTCCAGGATGCTGACAGCCATACTTGAACTTTCCAGGATTCCCCTCTGAAGAAAGCAAACAGCCCAGGAGAAAAGACTTATTGATCCTGCTAGTGAAATGGCTGGGCCCTGACTATTCACCCTACAGTGTGTCCCATTCACTCTCAAAGAACTTCCAATGAGCCTTTCAGTATCTCATGTTCATGAACCTATGAACAAGGACAGAGCCAAGAATTTCCAAGTAATTAAAGAGAGCCTCTCATGTGAAAGACCAAGTCCAAAATAAACAAATAGAAAATGAACCCGGTTCTAAGAGGCGATGCAAAGAGCAAAAGAAAATTTAGGGGGAAAACCGCTGTTAATGTCTTCAGAGAGATGTGAGAATGTATCGCATACATAAAACCAAAAGAACAGGATGCTATAGAAAAGGCCCATCCCTGCGACAAGAGCTTCTGCAAATTAAAAAATAAGTAAGACAAAATAAGAATTCGGTAGAAAGAGGGAAAGATGAAGTTGAAGAAATCTCCCAGAAAGTAGAACAAATGGCAAAGAGAAGAAAACTGGAGAAAGAAGAAAATCAAAATATAAAATCAATTTAGGAGTTTCAACATCTCACTAATTGGAGTTCCAGAAAAGTGAGAAAATGAACAGAGGAAATTATCAAAGAATTTCCCACAACTGAAAGTCATGAGCTGCCATATTGAAAGGGCCCACTGGCCACTCAACACAATGAAGGAAAGGAGACGTACACTCCGGCACATCATCATAAAAGTCCAGAACACCAGGACGAAAAGAAGAGTTGAAGACCTTACAGAGAGAACAAACAAGTCATAACATAGCCAGGAGATGATGGATTGACGCCTTCAAAATTCTGAGAGAAAATGATTTCGAATTTCAAATTCTGTAGTTGACCTAGATGAATGATATTCAACCCTGAAGGGTAACTGCAACTAACTCTCACATGATTCAGGGAAAAAATATGCATATACAATACAGAGAAAAGACGTGCTACAGCAAATATGGCAAAAATGTTAACAATGGTGAATTGGTGAAAGGTATAAAGGAGGTTTTGGTAATATTCTTGCAAGTGTTCTCTAAGTTTGAAAAAAAAAGAAGGAAGGTAGAATAAAGGGATTTTTAGATGTGTAAGGTCTCCAAAGTTTATCCCCATGTCCACTTTTTTACTGAGTCATTGTAGGATGGGATGTGTTCCACGCAAACAAGGAAGTGAAAGAACAAAGTGTAACTATGGAATCAAGAAAACAGAATTCAGGGGCCGGCCCCATGGCCAAGTGGTTAAGTTAGCATGCTCTGCTTCAGCGGCCCAGAGTTTTGCCAGTTCAGATCCTGGGCACAGACCTAGCACCGCTCATCAAGCCATGCTGAGGTAGCCTCCCATATAGCAGAACAAGAAGGACCTACAACTAGAATATACAGGTATGTACTGGGGGGCTTTCAGGAGAAGAAGAAGAAAAAAAAAGACTGGCAACAGATGTTAGCTCAGGGGCCAATCTTAAAAAGAAAAGAAAACAGAATCCAACATAGAGGAGAAGTGAAGGGAAGTCCTGGGATGACAGCTGGGAGTGGGTCTGGAGAGTAACAGTGTAGCCTGGAGCAGGAGGACCATGGACGGAAGGTTTATTTCCAGTAAAATATAGAATTGATGGATTAGACATTTGAGTCATTTTATAGTTCAGACAGAGAGTCTGGGGATGAATAAGTGGACAGGGCCCTAGAAAATAGAACAAACCAAAATTTGAGTTAATTATTAACCCCAGGGAAAAGGAACACTTGCACAAGAAAGGAAATATAAATGATGTGGTTCAGCCATGAACAAGATTTATATGGTCATATTAATATAAAATGAATATATAATATAATCACTATGGGAATGAGGGGAGGGAAATGATTTGTGAATGGAAGGTATAAAGAAAAATCATTCCTCGTCTTCCATGGCAAGAAATCAATAGATAATATATAAAATAGAAAAATCAAGAAAAGCAGTAGAAACCTGTTATTTGGAAATACAAAAGAAACATGAGAAAAATGCTTACATGCTCTTTTTTGTAAGTAGTGTTTGTCTAGGACAGTCCCAGTTTATCCTTGTTTGTCTGGCATAATTTTGTTAGCATTGCCCTTTTCAGTCTCAAAACTGTCCCAATTTGGATGAAGCTTTGCAGTGTTATTTGATTTTTTAAACTATG
This sequence comes from Equus quagga, assembly GCF_021613505.1. Taxonomy (NCBI): domain Eukaryota; kingdom Metazoa; phylum Chordata; class Mammalia; order Perissodactyla; family Equidae; genus Equus; species Equus quagga. The sequence continues at coordinate 66,261,503 of NC_060271.1, forward strand.
TGTGGGTAATATTTTGATAAAAATAAAATAAGGGGGGGCCGGCCCCCTGGCTGAGTGGTTAAGCTTGCATGCTCCCCTTCAGCAGCCCAGGGTTCGTGGGTTCGGATCCTGGGCGTGAACCTACACACTGTTCATCAAGCCATGCTGAGGCAGCATCCCACACAGAAGAACTAGAATGACCTACAACTAGGATATACAACTATTTGCTGGTGCTTTGGGGAGAAAAACACAAAGAGGAAGATTGGCAACAGATGTTAGCTCAGAGCCAATCTTTCTCACCAAAGAACAGCAAAAAACAAACAAACAAAAGTAAAATAAGGGGCCAGTCCTGTGGCATAGTGGTTGAGTTCAGCACACTCAGCTTAGGCAGCCTGACTTCAGGGGTTTGGATCCTGGGCGCAGACCTAAACCACTCATCAGTCATGCTGTGGCAGTGACCCACACATAAAGTGGAGGAATATTGACACAGATGTTAGCTCGGGGCTAATCTTCCTCAGCAAAAAAATTAAATTAATTAATAAATTAAATAAAGAGGGCTCTTTGGACCCTAAATAAAATAACCCTGTTTCATCCAGCTCAGCCAAAGACTTTGATTTTCTTTTCCTCTAAAATTAATTCTTCATTTTAAATTAAATACAAGAAATACATTTGTTTCAAAGCACTTTTTACATTCATGACCTCATTTAATTTTTAGAACTGCTTCATGGGGTAAACATTCTATCCCATCTTACAGAAGATAAAAACAAGGTTCAGAGAGGTCTTGTGACTTCCTAACAAGATGACACAGCTAGTAGATACTAGTCCACACTAGACCAGGCCCTCTCATGATAGTTCCTATGCTCTTGCCACAATATCAAATGATAAGGCATTGAAGCCATCCCACAACAGAACAGAATCTGAGATGTAAGATCAAGTACCCAGATTAACAGCCTAGCACTTAAAAAAACAGATTATGAAAAACATCCTTTTGTCAGCCTGGTCTTTTACAGAAATTCAAATTAGTCTGCCCAGGTAGGCATAGTGGAAACTGAAATCACCCTCATGGGAGGACAGCCCACAGTTCCCTTGGAGTCCCAGAGGATGAATTCCTGCTGCTAAACCTCCAGACTGGCAAAGCAGTCTTAGTGGTTGTTTTACTTTTTAAAATACATTTTAAAATTATAAACATAACTCATGGGGGGCCGGCCTCGTGGCCGATTGGTTACATTCGCATGCTCCATTTCGGCAGCCCAGGGTTTCCCTGATTCAGATCCTGGGCGCAGACGGAGCACCACTCATCAGGCTATGCTGAGGTGGCGTCCCACACAGCACAACCAGAAGGACCTACAACTAGAATATACAACTATGTCCTGGGTGGCTCTGGGGAGAAGAAGAGGAAGAAGAAAAAGATTCACAACAGATGTTAGCTCAGGTGCCAATCTTAAAAAAAAAATAATAATAATAATTCATGATTATTTAGAAAAATAATAAAGATAAAACAAAAGAAAAAAATTTATATCATCTAAGTCCCATCACCTAAAGATGAATATGGTTAACATTTTAGATGTATTACACTTTTTCTGATACAAATACAAAAACAGGATCATATCATGTAAACTTCTCAGTAACCTGCTTTTTCCCCCAAACATGGGAGAAATGTCCATAACCATATGAAAGCATGGTTTCATGTCCACAACCATGTGTCTTTCTTTTAGGTAGCTGCCTAATAGTTCATCATTTGGATTACTGTATTTGACCAATCCTCTGTTGCTAGAGATTTGGGTTGTTCCTTCCTTCCTTCTTTTTTCTATTATTAACTTTACAGCAACAACAAAACTCTGCACACATATCTTTGTGCACATGTCCAATTATTTCCTCAGGATATGTTCCCTTAAGTGAGATTACTGTGCCAAAGGGAGCTTTCTAACTCACACTGTAAATTGCCCTCCTGAAAGGTTGGATATTCGCATCAATAGAAGATGTAAATGTCCATATCCCTGTATCTTGCCAACTTTATGTGTTCTTTTATCAGTGCTGTTATCTTTCCTAACAGCTAAACCTTGGGGGAACACACAAAGGGGGATGGGATAGGAGGCAGTTGAAACAAACAAGAAATGTCTAAAGAGAAATGTCTAAAGAATCCCTTCTTTCTAGTCCCTCTCATACTCTAATATTTTTCCAATTTGAAACTCTAGCCTGGCGGGTTCTATCCTCAGCTCACACCCCAACTTCCCCTGCCTGCCCTCTTTTACGTAACTCTAGTTTGGGTCCATCTTTAGTTAGAACTAATACAGTCTCCCACGTTGATCTGCCACCCATGGAAACAAAGCCACATTGAAGCTGGTTAACACACAGGAGCCAGGCCAAGCACTGGCCCACATTACTCAGTCTATATAAATTCCTTTTGCTGGCAGTGCCCACACTCAGGGAGGGTAACGAAAGAAAACACACGTTAAACTTTGCACTCGGACGTATCAACACTCAACAACATTTGTCCTGGGAACTCAGCGCTTCCATGCCTGGCTTTTAACACCCCTGAGACTGCGGAGGGTAGAAAGATTGTAGCAGGCCTAGTTCTAACTCCCCTTTCGGCCAAACCTTATTTCCACCTAGAGATGAGAGTGCACAAACTACCTTCTCACCTAGAGATGAAAAATCAGTTTTCTGGATTTCACCTTCTACCACCTCAAACCAACTGTGCTAAAATTTTCCCAATTCACCGGGACCTAGCACAAACGTACTCTTCTATTTTTACCGATTTTAAGAGGATAATTAAGTGCTTTATTTTAACAAAAAATATACACAGTGACACAGGCCAAAGTCCAACCCTGAGACAAAATCAATTACTAAACATCTGCAGGGCAAAAAGAAAGCGAGCGGAGAAGGCATCTGAGACGCAACTTGCGGAGCTCTCGAGGAGCCGCGCGAGGCTGCGGCTCCGCGCTTCTGGCCCGCTCCCCCCGCGCCCGCAGGCTTTCACCTCCGCACACTCTCCCGCCGCCGCCCGCGTGCCCGGCGCTCCCCTCGTGGCCCCGCCCCTCCGCTCGTGGCCCCGCCCCGGGCCCGCCCGAGGCCCCGCCCCGCCGCCGACGTCAGTTGTTATGTCTCGGCTCCTGCCGCGGCAGCCGCGGATCTCTGCTCCCGAGGCGACGGCCGCGGCCTCGCGAGGTGGCGGGGGCGTCGGGCGCGGCGGCCGGGACTCGCTCGCGCCGCCCATCCGAGCGGGGCGGGCACTGCGTGGCCGGGAGGCAGCCGGGGAGCCGTCTCGGGCCTATTTTGCTTTTTCCCTCCGGGACGGTCGGCCCGCGCGCCCCATTTCCCTCTGCGGAGACAGCGACGCCCCCTCCCGAGCCGGGCCGGGCCGCGGACTGAGGCGCCGCCCGCCGGCCGGAGCGACCCTGGAGCCGCCGCCGCCGTGCCCGCCGCGCTTCTCGCGGAGCCTGGGCGGCCGGCGGGGCCTGGGGCCTGGGCGTCAGGCGCGGTGCTGCGGCGGCCGCTCCTCCCCGCGCTGGGCTCCGGGCCTGGCCAGGCGGAGCGCCGCGCCCTCCTGACCCTCAGCCGCCGGAGCCCGGCCGCGGCCCAGCCGGCCCCAACCGCCTCCCGGGCCGCCGCCCCTCCGGCCTCGGCCTGCAGCGCGGACCCCGCTTCCTTTGTGGATCTGAATTATTGTCTTGGCCTCCTCCTCCTTCCCCCTTGAGATTACGGTGCTGCGAGACCGACCCCGTCGCCTCGGTCAGTGACCCCGGCCCGGGGAGACGTCCCTCGTTTTGTTCTGCCCCGCGGGCTCGCCCCGCGCTGCTCTCCTTTCGGTGTTTAATCGATGGGTTTTTTAAAGTTTTTTCCCTTTATTTTTCTCGCCTCTTGACTCAAGGCCCGGTGCGAGGCTCTGCGCCTCTGCCGCTGCTCATCTTGTCCTCATCTCCGCGCAGAGACCCCGATCCACCTGCCTCCCGGCCAGGGTGGCCCGACGGTGACGGCGGAGGGCTGGACCGCACGCTGAGAGTGCCCTGCCCAGGCTGCCCCTCCACCCGCCGCTCTCTTGTGTTCTGAGCTCTCTGGAAAGAGAGAGGACGCAGGGGAAGATGTGGTTGAAGCTTTTTTTCTTGCTCCTCTATTTTCTGGTCCTGTTCGTCCTGGCTAGGTTTTTTGAGGCCATTGTGTGGTATGAAACTGGCATCTTTGCCACCCAGCTGGTGGATCCGGTGGCGCTGAGCTTCAAGAAGCTGAAGACCATTCTGGAGTGCCGGGGGCTAGGCTACTCGGGGCTGCCCGAGAAGAAGGATGTCCGGGAGCTGGTGGAAAAGTCAGGCGAGTATCGGGCTCCTCTGGGGTCCCCTCCACTCGGAGGAGGGGGCGACCTGTACTTCCTCGTGCGTGGGGGTCCGCCGGAATGAGGCGTTACCTGCAAGGCTTTTAAGCACACCACTCCGAGAGCTGCCCAGGTTTTCTACCGAAAAAATACGTGCATCCCGGTTTTGAGAAGGGGGCTGGAATTATTTGTAGTGGTGTTGGCGTTTCTTTTTAAGGTTGTTTTCAGGTAACAGTTCAAAGTGCAGCTTCTTAGCATTGTTTACTAAGTTGAGTGATTTTCTCAAAATTCGAGGCTGTCAGCCGGTTCTAGACAAACTGGAAAGTATTATTTGTCAGTTGAAATTCATAAGGATATATAAGAAAAGAAAAACCCCAAAACACTGTCTGTAGATAGCAGTATTTGTCACGATAGTAATAGCAAGCTACCCAGAGGGAAAAATATCAAATACTGGAATACCAAATTCCATATTGATATTGAATATTAATATTGGAATACTTAATATCAAAGAGGCATTTAGGTGTAAGATTTAAGTTTTAAATAATGAGTTTATAGAGAAAGTGTACACTGTACAGAATTAGCTTTTAATACTTTGGTGAAAAATAAGGTGAATATTTTTGTGAATGCCTACCTTGTTTGTTTTGAAAGTGGTTGTTTATATTTATGTCACGATTTTTAAAAACCCTTGTATCTCGGATGTAAACTTTTTTTCCTTATGTGTGACAGGCCCTGCTGCATCAACTTCAGTGGGTTGAGAAAGAGAATTGAAATAGTGCTGAGAATATTTAACATCTTGCAGAATGCACTTTCAATAACTGTTGGTTTGGGGGTAGGATTGGGTGAGAAATAGGGTGAGTTTTTTTCACCCCTGGACAAAGTGTATCTTTGTTTAGATACACTTCCTGGAAGAGGCATGTCCGTTGGGTTGAGAAGGGCATTCTGGGTTGCTGTAGGAAGCAGTTGAAATTGATGGTTATCTTTTCTGTTGTTTCAAGTATATCTGTCAGCTGTGTCTTTTACAAGACAGATTTTTTCCTTCTTTAGTACCTGGTAGCCAGGTCGTGTGATAGACGAGAATACTAACTCCAGAGTTTACCACTCGGGGCTTAATCTGCAGGTGAATGGTTATCAAACTCATATCTCACTACTGAGGTAGAGGAGGGAACCCTCTCTGTAAAAGTGATACATTTTCCGGTAGAGAAAACATAAAATTGTGTATTATTCTTGCCTTTTGTTTACTGACAGGTTTATGGTGACTTTTATTTCTACCGCGGCAGGGTGGGGGTAGAGAATGGAGTATAGTAGATCTCTAATAAATAAACTCTTTAGGTTTAGAAATAAGAAGTGTCTTTACTGCCAAAGCCAAATCATCTTTCATGGTAAAATAATTTGATAACACGTTTTTTTTTCCTTTGACTTTTCTTTCATGTTGCTTTCCTTTGGGCCTAAAAATATTTGTCACTTGGAGTGTACAAGGAGTGCACATATCATTTGAAGAATACAGCCCACAAAAATATGACTCAGATCACACGTGATAAAGCAGAGAAGTCTTGGTTTGGCAATTTAGCTTTATAATTTAAATATTCGTTGTGGATGGTTCTGCTGCTATCCTGACACAGTGCTTGTTTTCTCATTGTTTAATGTTGAAGGCAAAGGTAAAATAATTTGACATTACTGTTTTCCTTTTTATTTGATGATGCAAGCTCTAAATTTACATAGTAAATTTGTGTGTGAATATGGAGTTTGTTCTTATAGATAGTCTTTCGTATCTAACCTCCAGCTCACGTAAGCCCTGTTGCTGTTTTAAGCAGGTGGTAATGGCAAATTCTGTAAACCTATTTCTGAATCTTGTAGGTCAGGAGTATAAAATCATACTGTTTAAAAATTATCTGAAGACTGGGCGTGTTATACACAAAGCTAAGTAATATTGTGATGGCTTTTTGGACTGGTATATATTCAGTAATATCCTAATAAATTATGTGATGACCCCATTAGACTATAAACCCCATGAGGAGATGGATTTTTGTCTGTTTTGTTCGTTTTTGTCTGACATATAGTGGGTTCTTATGACATATTTACTGAATGTATGAATCTTAAATGGGTGTGTTCAGGTCCTACTCTTCTTTTCTATAAAGTGCAATCACATGATTTATAACAGTGTAAAATGGAATTAATCATGGAAGTTGGGAACGTGGCATTTTTGAAATCTTATTAGTGCTGTTTCTTCCTTTCTTCAGGTGACTTGATGGAGGGTGAGCTGTATTCTGCACTCAAGGAAGAGGAAGCAGCTGAATCTGTTTCTAGTACCAATTTCAGTGGTGAAATGCACTTCTATGAGCTTGTAGAAGACACAAAAGATGGCATCTGGTTGGTTCAGGTATCAAAAACAGTGATAGAAGTGAAATTATTTTTACCAAAATAGTATTCACCAGTTGGTGACACTTCTTTGTACTTGTGTCTATTTCTGTTTCGGTTTTTTTTTTTTTTTTGAGGAAGATCAGCCCTGAGCTAACTGCTGCCAGTCCTCCTCTTTTTGCTGAGGAAGACTGGCCCTGAGCTCACATCCATGCCATCTTCCTCTACTTTATGTGTGAGACGCCTACCACAGCATGGCATGCCAAGCGGTGCCATGTCTGCACCTGAGATCTGAACCAGCGAACCCCGGGCCACCCAAGTGGAACATGCACACTTAACCACTGCACCACCGGGTCGGCCCCTCATATTTCTTAGACATAATTCAGTTTTCAAAGGGAAGCGCCAGCATCCTCTTAAAGAGGTTTCGGAGACCAAGGAAGAGTAGGGGCGGGAGGAAGTGTTGGGGAAGAGAGTTGACTGCTTTGTTTAGAATCAGCAGAAGCAAATCCATTTTAGTTATTAGATCTTCATTAAAGTAAGAAATGTATATATATATTCCTTTTATTTAGTGATTTGCACTGTGGTCTCAGTTTTTCTTAACTGCAGTTTTTAATTCGGTGATCCAAATAACTTTTGTATCTAAAGGAAGAACCCTACAGTCAAAGTAAAGGAATCCTTCCATTAGGGAAATAGCCAACTTGGCAACTATAGAGGAAGAGCTGTGGGTGGAATGGGGGGAGGTTCTCTTTACTTTGCTTATGAAATTGATGAGATTAGGATTTTAAACCCCAGCTCTTATGGTTTCAAAACTGTGAGGTTTAATTAGCATATTGGAATTTTAGAGCTATGAGGGGCCTTAAAATTCATCTTTTATGCTTCCCAAAGTGTGGTAAATGAGTAGGCACACATTATCATTTATGTATTTTAATGTAAATTAGAAGAATCAGTATTATATTAAACATGTAATTTCATAAATATTGCTTAGGGCAAGGCTAAAGTTACTTAAATTTTTTTAAATGTAAGTTCACTTAAAGTGACATATCAAGTAAATTAATGGCATGAATTAGGCTAAAATTATAATGATTGAACCAGGACCAATTCCTGGGTACCCTGATTTCTTTTCTCTTGTCATTTACACTGGGGTTGGCAAAGTTTGATTCAGCGTATAAAAATCAAAATAGTTACTTCTTCATATTGCTTTCTGAGAATAATGACTGCAAAATATGGTAGAAAAAGCTGGGTTCAGAGACCTTTGTTGCAGATCTGGTCCTGTCACTTATTACAGTATGATTGTAGATAGATACATCTGTTGCATATGGTCTCAAATAAGTATCCATCTAAGGATGGAATAATACTGTGGTCCACTGGGCTAAGGAGTTGAGGTCTGGGAATTCGTCAGGTGATTGCATTGGATATCCATGACCTTTCCTTTACTTGCACTTTCCTATTGCATTTGACCTTTTACCCTCCAGATATCTAATTCAGTAATTTTTAAGTTCAGCAAAGGGAGAACCTAGGATGGTATGGATACTGTCTAAGCATTATACATCAAATTCTAGTTTACTTCTCTGTTAATTATTTGGTAGAAAAATAAACTGTAGTGTCTTCAAAGCTTTTCATTTATGAGTAAATTGTTATTCCATTTCTTTTCCCAGATATTTATTTTTGATAGTCTGATCGAGGAAGACTTATTAGTTTTGATAATTTGTTTTATTACTAAAATTGAGTTGAATAGCTAGTCCCACTGCCCTGTGTTCTCTGTCTAAATGTTTGTCCACACATTGAATGATCCCATAGAGATCAGGGTAGAGATGCACCTTCCAAACTTGGAAAAGCCATGTCAAAAATCTGGAAATTCTTTTAGTATAGGGTGCTGCCTATAGACAGCAAACACAGTCTGGTTCACTGATTAGCAATATATTCTTGGCTTATTAATTATCTACTATTTTTTGATATTTTATTAAAAATCACCATGGGTTAAACTCCCTTAATATGTGATAAAATTCACACAGTTTATTTACCAAATGTGTGTGCGCCAGGCCCTAGAAGTACCAGGAACATACACCAGGCTAAGTCCTTTCTCTCACAGGCATCTCACATTTTAGTTGGGAGAAGTAGGCACTAAATAAGTAAATGTTTAATATAACATCAGTTAGTGGAAAGTGCTAAGAAGAAAATAAGCAGGGTAAGGAGACAGTGGCAAGGAATTCTCTAATAAGCTGATGCTTGAATGAGCAAATAATGATAGCATTATAGACCCTAATCACTGAATTATTTTTCTCTGAAAATATTTTTTAAACCTCATAGGTATTAATAGTTAACAAATGACTCCTAAAAAATGTAATTATATGATTTTCTGTGTGTTAATGGTACAGTAGGACACACACTTAATCATTTTTCCAGTGACCTTTAAGATTTGCACTGATCACCATTGTCTGGCTTCTGTTCCGTGGGGCCAGTGTCTTACATCTGTCAAATGGGTGGCTTGGGTGGGAAGAACAATCTCTGGCAAGACAACTGAAAAGACTGAGATTGAAACCCTGTCCTCAGTACTCTGGACTGCTCTTGAAAGAAGGCTGTTTTTTTTATTTTTTACAAAGATTAGCCCTGAGCTGACGTCTGCCAATCCTCCTCATTTTTGCTGAGGAAGATTGGCCCTGAGCTAACATCCGTGCCCATCTTCGTCTACTTTATATGTGGAATGCCTGCTACAGTATGGCTTGATAAGCAGTGGGTAGGTCTGCACCCAGGATCCAAACCAGCCAACTCTGGGCTGCTGAAGCGGAACATGTGAACTTAACCGCCACACCACCGGGCCAGCCGCCGTTTTTTTTGTTTTTTTTTTTAAATTGAAAATATCTGCTGGAAACAGAAGAGAAATATGCTGTTGGTTGCTTGTCATTCTTTCAGCTCAGATCATATATTTATCTAGTCTCTTGTAACAGATAAATTTCAGGAATTCAGTTTTTAACAATTTGAATTATTCTTTTCCATTTATTTTGAAAGAAGCTAATTTCAGTTTGCTTTATTATTTTTTTCTTTTTTAATCTGGGAGGGTGCATAGATCCTGGCCAGTTCAATCCTCTTCAAATTACCCTTATTTTAGGTATCCTATGTAAGAAATGTTTAAGTACTTTCTTCTTTTCCTCTTGATTTTCTAATGTCACTTTCTTACTCAACTGAGTTATAGTTTCCTTTCGTATTTATTGAGGAAAAGTGTAGTTAGGTGGCCTATAACTGATAATTAACACTTCAGACTTCGTGTATCCTGTCACTGAAAGGATGTTGGGATTTACTTATTTAGGGAAAATGTGATTTTTATAACTGAGTCAAAAAAATGTGCATGACTTAGCCATTCCATCATTTGGTCAGTTCATTATTTTTCTGCAACAGATTGCTAATCTAGGTTGATTATCTTTTTTTGGTGACTACGTGTGGAATGACGCTACCAAAGGAAAATGAGTTTCTATAATTTATTTAATTCACGCTGTGTTATGATTTGTATCTTCTCTATAACTCAGGAGATACTTTCTGAATAATAGCTGTAAATGGTCTTCAGATCTTTCTCTTCTTAATTGTTTTAAGATGTATTAGTGCTCTTGAATTATGTTTACATTAATGCAGAGTATTAGGATACTCTTTTTCACGTCAAGCTTTTCCATGTCTGTCCTATGTTTTCTGTAATATGAGGTGGAAAGAACTAATTTAGTTTTCAAGGCAACAATACATATGGGACATCTTTACCGATAATACGCTTTGTAATCCAGGGAAGAACCGAGTCCTGTTTTTTCCTGACTATTGTTTCTCACATTCTGAGTTTTCCTGCTTTGTTCCTAACCTCAGCTCGTATCTTTCATTAGCTATTTATTTTCCAGTGTTGTAGGTTCTTTGATTCTGCTCCCACCCAATCTTCTTAGCATTACGAATAGAAGACGGTTCCTTTTCTTTCAAAAGACTCTTAGAGAGGCAGATGGAATGGTGGAAAGGCTTCTGAAGTGGAAAAGTTAGCCTTCTTTATGGATTTTATGGATTTATCCTTATGTTAACATTTCTATTTCTCTGTTTTGACTTTTGTTCAAAGAAGGGCAGTGGTATTTGTTTTCAACTGGCTTTGTCACATCATAAGGAATTTAACAGCACTGGAATTGAGGTAGCAGTGAAGAACATCATATGATTTAAAATAAATCTTTGGGTCAGTATTTACTGAAGTTATTATGTTAATATATTTCCTGTTTGGCTGCAAAGAGTTAATAGCTGTTTTAAAACTTGCTTGTCTCTGCTTCTCGACAATGGTTTTGTTCAGGGAGGTTCTAACCTATTTATTCCTTTCTTGACACTACTCTAAGGGTGAAATACATGACGAGCCATTTATCCTTTATTTTGTATTGATGAAAAACTTTTATTTGTGTTTACTCATAAGACAGCTAGTGAGGATACCAAAGAAATAATTAAATTCCAATGAGTTTTGTTTTTGTCAATCTCTCATCCTCACTTTTAATAATTTTATATAATTTACGTATATATATTTAGGTTGGTCTATGATTTTAAAAGTAGAAACTCCCTGTTATAATGAAATATTGAGAGATGCAGAAAATATCACAGCACAGCCCTCCTGTTCTGTGGAGTTATTTAATTTAGCCTAGATGTTGTTGCATGGGGATTAACAATATTAAAAGGGATATGCCAAATGTTTTGACTGGTGGTACAATACGCAAAAGTGTGTGGCTTTTTTCTTATGCCAATGTACCACCTATAATATATGTGGAAGGGACTGGGCAATAACCTGAAGCCTAGTTTTTCTTTGTAAGTTTAACTGGACTACACAAGGTTGATATCAGAAATACGGGCACTTAGCATCACACACTGTCCAACTCAGTTCCATCCAGTGGTGTGCTGGAGCAAGCTCTTACTGCTTCATGAGGGCGATTGTTAAAATCTCTTCCCAACTCCACGTTTAGAGATGTCACGTTGGTAACTTGAAATCAGCCATGTGGGGGTATTTACACCAAGGAAATCAGCAAATGATAGAAATCAGAACTGCCTTTTTCTTCTGGAGAGTTAGTCATTAAATATTTACCAGCAAACCATAGGTTTCATCCATTCATCGAACCATCTAACAAATATTTATTGAAATCTAATGTGTGCCAGCTGAACCTCGTGATAAGCACTGAGGGCACAAAGATGAATCACCTATGGTGTGTGCCATGCAGCAGCTTACAGTTTGGTTTACTAGAATGTGTGGACCAGTAAAAAATCTTATCCAGCTGAGTGAGATGGTCCATAAGGGTACTAGCATTTTGAGGATCCTAAAGAACTCTGTTAGACGATGAAGTGTAACCTAGGAAAATTGCAGTAGTTTTTTTCTGGAAAAAAGTGTATTTTTAAATACGCTGAATTAGAAGTTTTTATGTCTGACTAGGGTCAAGAATATTGATGTGCAGTTGCATAGCAAGGTACTATTTATGCTAATATTTGTCCAGAAAACATTCCAGATGACAGGCTGCTGGAGAAGGGACTTTCATTACAATAGAAATCAAAAACTTGGAACCTTTAGAGAACCTGTATAATCAGAAGTAGAAGAACCAGTTCCTAAAGCATAAAAAGCTGAAATGGTTTAGTTCAACATAAATATTTAATGAGTACCCGAATGAGTTAGGCACTGTAGTAGCTGCCGGAAATACAAAGGTAAGCAAGGGTAGGGATGCCAGTTAGAGAGACAGATACCCTGGGAAGCCGGGTGGAAAGGTGTCTTCACTTCTAGCCCATGTTGCCAAGTCTGTTCCACACTTGGAACTCAGGCTGTACTTTCATCTCGTTTTTTTCTAAGTCTCTGAAAATATTCCCTACAGACAATGCAGCATCCTTCCTGAACTGCCAAGGAATGTGTCTCTCCTTTTAATAAGACCAGTGGTGTGAATGCCACTCAGATTCATCATGCATACTTTTGGATATGAGCTATACGTTGGGAACTCTTACTCATGTGACACAGTGGTGATAGGCTTAGAGTAATTTGTTGTGCCGTGTGACTCAGCCAGATGAGTTATTTCGTGAAACATTTTTAGTAGTTATTTAATTCGGACACCACCAAATTTAATTTAGGCTAAAACTTCAGTTGAATAATATAAGTGTATAGGCCATGGGACAAAGCTATTTCTAATTGCATAAATGTAACTATCGAGTCAAATAAAATGCTTTCATGCAATGCCTAGGGAATTTTTCATTCTCAGGGAGGGCTTATTAAACTCTTTGAAAGCAGGTATTGGAACAACTTGCTGAATAAATAGGGCCCTGGGGTTAAACATTGTCATGTACCTGCCTCGGGGATATTCCCTCCTCTCTACACACCTTCTTTTGTCTGTGCTGTAACCAGGGGTGCCTGGGAACAACCCCCTCTCATTTCTACTTCCTTTCCCGGCATTTGGAGCTCTGATAAGTGTGAAAGATACCTGTGCGGAGATCTGGATCCTCATATAAAAATGCCCCTAGACTTTGGGCCATAGCCTACATTGGTTAAAGCAACCTCTTGATTAACCCCTTGATGCAGTGTCATTATAAACACATACCTGAAACGTTTGGGTTATTTGCAGCCTTGATCAGGAAACGGGAGTGAAAAGGGACTTCTTTTAAAAAAAAGACAAAGGGCAGGGAGTATGGTGATATGATTGCACAGAGACTTCATCTTCCTAAGTAATGTGAAAAATAAGTTCAAGATTTCTTTGATTACTTGACGGAAAGAAGAACTACTGTGTTGACTCTTGAGTGGTAGGAAAAGAAAAGAAAAATGCCTGCCTTTCTTGATCTCCCTTATTCTTCCGGTAAAATTTATAAAGCACTTTTGGACCATGGAAAAATGTGAAAGAATGTGAAAGTTAAGGACTCCCTGGGTAATATAACTGGTGTGCACCTTCTCAGAAGAGCTTCCACCTAAGACCATGTCCTCAAATTGCCCTCTTTCTGGTTACCTCAGCCATCTGAACATTTGAATAATAACTCATGTGTCCCTCAATAAGGTCATTTATTCTCATTAAAAAGTACTATCAAGGGGCCACCCTGGTGGTGCAGTGGTTAAGTTCACACATTTCACTTTGGCAGCTGGAGCTTCGCCAGTTCGGATCCCGGGTGCGGATGTGGCACCACTTGTCAAGCCATGCTGTGGTAGGTGTCCCACAAATAAAAGTAGAGGAAGATGGGCACAGATGTTAGCTCAGGGCCAGTCTTCCTCAGCAAAAAGAGGAGGATTGGCAGCAGATGTTAGCTCAGGATTAATCTTCCTCAAAAAAAAAAAAAAGGTACTATCAAAACCATTTGTCTAATGACCTAAATTGTGTGTTTGTGTGTGTGTCTATTTATTAAGCATGAAAGTTGTGTTACACAATGTTACCAATGCATGTATGTCTCTATAGTTATGAGGATGATAATAACAGTGGTATACGGCTGGGGTTATTGGACAGTGATCTGTTGGCAGATAAAGTAAACTTCAGGTCACTTGTCACCACCATGCGCTCTCTCTTCTCCTGCTGCCCTTGAAATTTCTTCGAGTTCCCGGCAGAGGCCACAGATGAGGCAGCTGCAGCCTCTCCTGCCTCTCGCAGGGAACTAACTGTTGGCAGCCGTTTCACACACCCACCTGGGATTTCAGTTTCCTGGAGGCTTTGTGAACATGAGAATGGCCCTTCCTCCAAGAAAAATTAAGAGGCCCACAGAGTATTGTGTTGTAATTTTGAATTAAATAGTACTAGTAGTATAGCACTCTTGAAAATACCCTGGGCTTAAAATAAATCAAACAGATGGTTTCATGAAGACTTTTAGAACTTTTGACTTTCCTTTAAGTTTCCATTTAGTTATTTTTGCTTTTGTTTTTAATGTATAATTTTTTTTTATTATCTTTTACGGGAAGGAAGATTAGGGAATAAAGGGAAAAGGTGCTAATGATTAGAAAGGCTGAGAAGTCATTACATGTTTCGAAGATTTATTTACAATTTTTTCCTTTCTTTTCTTTTTTAAAAAACCTTTTTCTTCTCCTAATCCTAATTATGTTTGAAAGCTGTCTGCAAATTTGAAGTAGAAGTTCAAGAATATAGAATTCATTATGGTAATTCTTTATATATGTTAGAACCTTTCATGATTGTTCAGAAGCAGTAGTATTGACTTAGTTTATTAGTACTCTTAGTTTAACAGAAACATATGTTTGACTCTTGGCTCCATAATTATACTTTAAAAAAAGTGAAACTTGAACGTTTTGAACCCACAAGTCATAATTTTTAGTAAGTTTTATTTGGATTATTGTTTAAAATTTTCTTTTCAGAGCAGAGAAATGACTCCAAGGCCCATTTTCTTCTTGTATAATTTTAAAGAATAGGCCACATGGTAGACAATGTGGCTGGCTTTTTAATACGGTTTTGACTCCTCTATGTAACTACCAGAGACTGCGGGAGTTTATCGTATCAGTGTTTTAAGTCTTTTCTGGTTGGACAGCTGATCCTTCTACAAGAATTGCAATGATAATGTGATACGGTAAACCGGAACTGGGAACAGAATATCTTTTTCAAAAAAGTGAAGTTATATTATAACTTATATTATAGATACAAATTACATTATAGATACAATTATATTTATTATATTATATTATATTATAGATACAAATGGTTGATTTGACTCCATTTTAGGTAATTAAGGTTTTTGTTTTTCTTTTTTGGGGAATAGGTCATAGCAAACGACAGAAGTCCCTTGGTGGGTAAAATCCACTGGGAGAAAATGGTGAAAAAGGTGTCAAGATTTGGAATACGTACAGGCACTTTTAACTGTTCCAGTGACCCCAGGTAAGTTGACTAGGCAATTCTTAGAATTTGAGTTCTGACCAGAATTTTTTTATATAATAAAAATAATGAGATTAGAAGCCTGCTTAAACTGAAAGCTAATTAGAATGTTTAATACTCTTGGTTACATGAGTGCTTGATTAATAATTTTTGATACACTGGTAGTGATTTACTTTCTTTCTGAGATCTTTTTTTTCTCCATTTGGTTTTTCTGTGTTCTTTCTAGTGGGGGTGATTCTTAAGAGTATGTCTTCAGTCCTTTTTGTTTTAATTTTCTTTCCAAAGAGACTTCTGCACATTTATGGCTTTAGGTGACACCTTTGTGCTGATCTAAATCTTCTTCCATAATTCTGATCTCTACTTTGCATTTTGACACTCATTTCCATCTGCCCTACAGCTATCCCTAGATGTGTCCTTTTCCCTAAACCAAGTGTCCAGATTCAGATTCATCCTCTTTTTCTTTAATCAACATGTGCCCTTTCTGCCTTTCCTTTTTGTGTCCTTTACTGTTGGATTTTTTTTCCCATTTTCTCAGACAGAAATCTTTGCAGGCATTTTTGTTTTTCTTTTTGTCATCATATCCAGTATTTAGTCTGTCACATTAGTTCTTGTTTCATTGTTCCATTATTTCTTCTTTGAAATGCTTTTTCAATTTCGGGTGCCTCCAAGTTGCAACTTACACTCACTTGTTCATTTACTTATTCATTTAGTAAATATTTAATAAAAGGTTAGCATGTCCAGCATGGTCTGTTTAGTGCTGATGGAGAGGCATGATATGTATGTATAAAATCCTGCAACATTAGGTAGTTTCTAATGTAGGTAGATATGCCTGACTTGCCTATGTCTCTTATATGTGACCACAACGAGAAACCCATTAGTTGTAGAAAATGCTCCTCCACCACTGCTGGACCTCACATTTTCTGTCCTTTTCCTCTAGGCTCATGTTTGCTTCAATTCTCACTATCCTTGTTTTGCCTGCTCGTAATGTAGAGTGAAATCTCTGGTAGGAAGACACCCTAAGAGCTGGGGATAAGAAGGGAAGTTCTCGTATCTCCTAACTCACAGTTAGTCTCCTCATGTACCCACGAAGCTCCCGTTCTCGTCTTCACCCCCAGAACCTTGATCATGTTCCTGTGCCTTTGTTGAAATGTCTACAGTAGACTAAGTGTTAATATTCTTATGAAAAGGAAGTCATTCTCATTTCTGTCCTTTGTTTACCAAAGACAGTTGTGTTTGGTCCGATTCCATCTTTCCCAAAAAAAGCCTAAGCAAAAATCTTTTTTTCTCTCGCTGGTGATTGCAATACCAGAATAAGTGACAGTGCTGATATTCTGATTTTTTTCAGATAGTGCAAAAGTCAGTCTTAATATCACTCTTTTATTGGAAAATATTCAGAATTGATTTTTTAAAAATCAGTGAACTAAAAATACATTTCAAGAACTGTAACATGAAAATATTAAGTAAAAACAAATTTATAAAAATATAAATATTAAACATTACAGTCTAATATAAGTTATTAGATAATGTTAATAAAGAGTTCAAAAATAAATTAAGCACAATATAAGCATAAAAAGCTGAAAGAAATAGTAGTATTTGATTTTTTTAGTATTTAATTTCTTATAAAGCAAAATGCATCAGAAATGTCATAACTGAGCCCAGTGGATTTCAGTGCAGATTTTTCTAACATTTCTTTCGAAAAGCTCTTTTTGATTCTATACTAACTGAGGAATGGTGAAGAGATCCATATAAGCTACCTCCATATATTTTCCTCCAAATTCTTCGTCTTCATCTTCAAATAATCCCACCTCTTATTTATGATGGAAGAGATCTTTTTGAGCAACTTTGCTTTTTTCTTGACTGCAGCTATAATTTTTTGTTATTAAAAAAGTACTTTTAGGGGCTGGCCCCGTGGCCGAGTGGTTAAGTTCGCGCGCTCCGCTGCAGGCGGCCCAGTGTTTCGTTGGTTCGAATCCTGGGTGCGGACATGGCACTGCTCGTCAGACCACGCTGAGGCAGCGTCCCACATGCCACAACTAGAAGGACCCACAACGAAGAATATACAACTATGTACTGGGGGGCTTTGGGGAGAAAAAGGAAAAAAATAAAATCTTTAAAAAAAAAAAAAGTACTTTTATTGCATTGTCTTCAGTTTCATCACAAAGATGAAGATTTTGATGCAGTTTTTGTATTAGTTTCAATATTGTTATGTCATGTTTCCTTTTATTTGGAAAGTCTTCCAACTAGAATAAGAACTATTCTTGCCATAGAAGCTGTGCTCAGTCAGGGTCATTTTTTTCTTTTTTGAGGATTATGGAGGTATAGAAGAACAAAATAGGGAGATACAGAAAAGAGTGTTCAGAATGTCAACGCAGGATGTAACTGAGCAGAGAATAGTGTTATTCAGCAAGTGTTTTAACCAAATGTGGAATAATTGAGTCATCGTCTTAATCTCAGATTTTTAAAAACGTCAAAACTCTCTACTCCACTGTCCGTGTTGCTTTCTTTGCTGTAGTTCCTTCTCTGGGGTGGGCTCCAGGGCAGCCTCCTTTGATGTGCTGGGTCCCATTTTTCAGCAGTACTTCGCTGACCTGTTTCATTCCCTTGAGAACACTGAGGGCCACCACCTCTGGGCAGCGTCTGACTCTGTGCATGGCAGCAGTTTTAATTTCTTTCCCTGCTTACTCAGCTTGCCTGGCCCTAAGTCCTCTATTCCCCAACCAAGCAATATAGCTCAGCAGGCTTTTCCTGTCCAATGTATTCTTGGTTCCTTTTTTATTTATTTTTGCTGAGGAAGATTGTCCCTGAGCTAACATCTGGGCCCATCTTCGTCTATTTTGTATGTGGGATGCCGCCACAGCATGGCTTGATGAGTGGTGCATAGGTCCGTGCCCGGGATCCAAACCTGTGAACCCTGGGCTGCTGAAGTGGAGTGCAGACTTAACCACTGTGCCACCAGGCTGGCCCCTGTTCTTTTTTTTTTTGAGAAAGTGGGAAGTGAGGTGGGGCGTTTATCTTCAAGGGGTTGGAGAGATGGGAGGTAGTAAAGAGCGGATGGAGGACATGGAATTGCTGGAGCTGAGTGGTAAACGGGGACCCGGGAGCTTATGGTGAGACTATCGAGGATGAGGCCCGTGGAATAAGCAGGGAAGGGCAGGAGGCGTTGGAGAGCAGGCCAGGAAGGCCAAGGAGGCCAATGACCTTATCTGAAGAAATAGCATTATATGCACAGAATACAAAGGTTTCTTTTTAAATGTAGCATGCCACACCAGAAACTGGAGTACCAAAACTCGCTAGCCTTGTTTTCTATCATTTTTATTTCTTAAATTCTGTAAGAGATCTCAAAAGGTTTACTTTAAGAACTGGAGGATATTTTCATGGTATTGTCATTGAATTTATTCAGACCTTCAAAACGTTTTTTTTTTAATTGGCAGTAAAAGTTTTTATATTTGTACAAGGTAATATAACATTATTCTTAAAAAATAATATGTACATTAGTCTTTATTTTTATTTAGCAGTGTTTTTTTTAAATTAATATGATATACTTTATGTGTTGGATTTCTTCAGACCAGTGTTTAGATAAATATGTATTAGTAGCCTGGTGTTTTATAAGTATTAGAGTTTTTTTCAAATCTGAAAAACATGATTTAAGTTGAAAGATATATGATACTGAAAAGAAAGCATGTACTACATTTGTTTTCCTACATGAAGAAATGCATGTACTAAAACTTTGCCTGTTTTACAGACTAAGGTTTTCTATGAGAAAGACTGTCATTTAATTTGTGACACAAATCAGAAGCCACAGATTCTCTGAGGTAGTTATAGAAAGGTAAAAAGAATGCCCAAGAGTAGAAATAGGTCATCACAAGTCTCATATGCAGTTAAAAAATTAAAGCTGCTTAAAGATATTTAAGATGTAAATAAGGCAATTATCTTTATGCATTTGACTTGTTGCTTTTGGGGGAAAGGTAAAAATAGAATTCATGTCAATGAATTATTTTGCATTAGACAAATACAATGTTAAGGGATATAAGATATTTTATTTTGTAGGAATATGTAATTCTCAAACCATTTCAGTTAAAGCAATATTGATATTAATGGAATCTATCTTGTTAAGGAATTGAATCAGCTCAACAAGAAGCTGAGTCATAGTCTGTGATTCTGAGTCACCCACATAGTTTCCTAGAGTCCTTAATTACTAACCTTGTCTTTATGACATAACATGTTGTCTTCACTTATCTTAAATTATATCACAAAATTCCTAAGATCAAATTAATCAAATTTATCATTATAAAACCAGATGCCACATGCATCAAGACTTTCCTCTCTCTTAATCTGATCGTGTAAATGTGTGATATGCTTAATTTGATAAAATATAATGCTTGCTTACTAAGTAAAGCATAACATATACGAGTTTTACATCAGTATTCTGAATGGCAAAATAAATTAAACATTTATTTCCATCATTTACAAATCTAGAGTGAACAAAATGTATCCATATGGTAGATTTTCTTTTTTCTACCTTTATCCAAGTACATTTACATATCGTAAAATTCCACATGGTAGGTTTTTGGAAAAAAAATACTTTCTTAAAAAAAGGGAAAATGTTTCACTTATTGTCTCTCCACTGTAATACGACAGTTGTTTTCATTTTTCAGTCTTGCCTTTCATTCGTCATCTAGTTTTTTCAGGGGGAGAGGGATGTCATAGATACAACAAGAACCTGTCCATTTCCAAAAGGATTGGAGTCATGACCCTACTGGATAAATTTAAACAAATGATTTAATTTTAGTTAAATTCTTTTATACTTTGTTGTAAAATGGAGGTCATCCTTGGACTGAATCTCTTCTTAATCTGAGAACTTTGTTTCCTTTATGTTAAATATTCCTTTTCATGGTCTTCATTAAAGAGAGATAAAAGAATACAAAAAAAATATGGGATTTGCTCTTTTCTAGATTAGCTTTTGTGCAGATTCCTTTGTAGCAGTGCCTGTGTGCATCAGGCATTGTGGTGGGTGCTTGGGTTGATAAATGGGTACAGCATGGCTCCTGCCCTCAAGGAGCTTGCATTCAAGTAAGAGACTCAGCGTGTGCGATAATCTATTTCTTTTTCTCTTCTTTATACATGAGAATCTAACCATCCTCTCAGACCTAGTTCAACTCCCAAATCTTTTATCAAATCTTCACCAGTTCAAACTCCCAATGGTATTCCCCTTTTTTAACTTCTTTACGTTATTTGTTAATAGAATATATACAGTTTTATATTTCTTATAAAATAAGTTTTATTTCCTTAATAGGATTTTAAATTCCTTGTGAACAGGAATTATTTTCCTGTTATCTTTTGGATCTTATTAACACATAGTGCAGTAGTAAGTACCTAATAGATGCTGAAGTATTTGCTGATTCCCTTGACTCAGAGGCTTTCAAGCTACACTTTCCTTTAAAAAAAAAAAAAAAAGAGAAAAGAAACATAGAAATATCAAACAAAAATACTACAAAAAGAGAGATTGCTTTTCCTCTTATACAACTGCTAAGTATTGTTGCTACTTTTGATTATCTGGAGGAAATTTGCTTTTGGGGAGAGGGTATCTTTCAAGTGCTAAAGAAATTTGTTGGGGGAAGACAAATTGCTTGCACAACAGTGAAGATGAGCAAGTGAGCTCATCTAGCAGCCAAGCTGTTTACTTACGGTCTACTCTCTTATAGATACTGCAGGAGAAGAGGCTGGGTGCGATCCACACTCATTATGTCTGTTCCACAAACGAGTACTTCTAAAGGGAAAGTCATGCTTAAAGAATACAGTGGACGCAAGATTGAAGTAGAGCACATTTTTAAGTGGATAACTGCTCATGCAGCTTCTCGGATCAAAACCATTTATAATGCTGAACATTTGAAAGAAGAATGGAATAAAAGTGATCAATATTGGGTAAAGATATACCTATTTGCAAATCTTGACCAACCCCCAGCTTTCTTCTCTGCACTAAGTATAAAGTTTACTGGAAGAGTTGAGTTTATTTTTGTTAATGTGGAAAATTGGGACAACAAGAGTTATATGACAGATATTGGTGTATATAACATGCCATCATACATACTGAGAACTCCTGAAGGAATTTATAGATATGGAAACCACACAGGCGAATTTATATCCCTTCAGGCCATGGATTCATTTTTGCGCTCATTACAACCTGAAGTCAATGATCTGTTTGTTTTGAGCTTGGTTCTAGTTAATCTTATGGCTTGGATGGACTTGTTTATCACACAAGGAGCAACCATAAAGCGATTTGTGGTTCTCATAAGCACTTTAGGGACATATAATTCTCTATTAATTATTTCCTGGCTACCTGTGTTGGGCTTTTTACAGCTCCCTTACTTAGATAGCTTTTATGAATATAGCTTAAAATTGTTGAGATATTCCAATACAACCACACTGGCTTCATGGGTGAGGGCAGACTGGATGTTCTATTCTTCACACCCGGCCCTGTTTCTCAGTACGTACCTTGGACATGGTTTACTAATTGATTACTTTGAGAAGAAGAGACGGCGAAACAACAACAATGACGAAGTCAATGCCAATAACTTAGAATGGTTATCAAGTCTGTGGGACTGGTACACCAGCTACCTCTTCCACCCGATTGCTTCTTTTCAGAACTTTCCTGTAGAATCTGATTGGGACGAAGACCCTGACTTGTTCTTGGAGCGGTTAGCTTTCCCTGACCTTTGGCTTCACCCTCTGATACCAACTGATTATATAAAAAACTTGCCAATGTGGCGATTTAAATGCCTTGGAGTCCAGTCTGAAGAGGAAATTTCGGAGGGTTCTCAAGATATTGAGAATGACTCAGACAGCGAGAGCACAGACACTTTTAGCAGTGAGAAGGAAGTATTTGAAGATAAACAAAGCGTAGTTCACAATTCTCCAGGAAGAGCAAGTCTCTGTCATGCTGAGGCTTGTTCATGTGCCAATAAATATTGTCAGACCAGCCCATATGAAAGGAAGGGGAGGTCGTATGGATCATATAACACTAATGAAGATATGGAACCAGATTGGTTAACTTGGCCTGCTGATATGCTGCACTGTACTGAATGTGTTGTTTGCCTAGAGAATTTTGAAAATGGATGTTTGCTAATGGGGTTGCCTTGTGGTCATGTGTTCCATCAGAATTGCATTGTGATGTGGTTGGCTGGGGGCCGACACTGTTGCCCTGTTTGCCGGTGGCCTTCTTATAAAAAAAAGCAGCCATATGCACAACACCAGCCCTTGTCAAATGATGTCCCATCTTAACCATGTGCAATTTGTCCTTTATAAGCTTTGAGTATCTTACAGCTTGCCTTTTTAATGTTAGTCACAATGTTTTTGTGGTTTGAAGTTTAGTTTAATGTTAATGCAGTGACAGGAAATACACATTATGCTAATGTTGATGACAATTATTTGGTTGCCTTGTGTGTCAATTGAATGCAACTTAATTGTAAAAATTTTTATTTACAACATTGGAAATTCAGACGTTAATGTTTTTTGTAAGCACAAAAGAAGTATGATAGAAATTTATCCTAGCAAGACTTTACAAGTTAGGATCAAATTCTAATGGAATTGAGGCCGTTTCTTTTCCTAAATGTTTCCTCCCTTTTTACAATCTCTGTCCAGCACCTCTTGGTTAAATAATGTATGCTCTGAGACATGAAATTAAAACAGACCTATGAAATAAATTATTTTAAAATGAGACTATTCCAGCTTTTCCAGTGTTAAGTTGTCTTTGATGAGGTGGCTGAGTGCTGTAGGTGCTTTGCTGGTTTGTTAATTTCACAGGCGAGTCAAACACAACTCTTGACTCATGTGGGGGAAAAAAAAGCCAGAAATTACGTTGCTGCCACTAGCCAGAGGCGATGTTAGTCTGCCTTTTTAGCTTGGCTGGCTGTGATGGGAAGGAATTTCATGGTGGGCTTTTTTTTTTTTTTAAGTATTAAGTCATTTATGAGTATTTAATATATTCATCTAAATAAAATCGACTATAGCGTATTAGCCACACATAGATTATTTTTTTCCCCTGACTTATTTTGAAAGATTTCAGAACTACAGAAAAGTTGGAAACATAGTACAATGAACATCCATTTCTCTGTCTAATTCACCCAGTATTTACATTTTGTTAGATTTGCTTTATCTCCTCTCTCTATATTTATCTTTTCTGCTTTGTTTTGGATTTTTTTGCTGATCCCTTTGAAAATAAATTCAGTCATTATGATGCTTTTTTACCACTAAATATTTCACCATGTATCTCCTAAGAACAAGAACTTTTATTTTACATAACCCCTATACCATTATCACACCCAAGAAATTTAACATTGATTCAGTAATATCTAATATACAATCCATACTCCCCAATTGTTCCCAAAATATCCTTTTTATCTTTGTATGTTTCTGCTTTGTTTTTATCGTGAACTCAGGTAAGGTTCATGCATTGGGTTTAGTCTCCTTCCTTTCATCCTGTTCTCTAAAGTAGTTCCCCTGCCTTTTTATTTTTTTAAGTCTTTTCTGGTACTAGCATTTTTGCACAGTATAGCCTAATTGGCTTATAGAACGTTCCACATACTGGATTTGTCTGAGTGTTTCTTCATGATTAGATTTAAATTAAAGAATATTGCCTAGATGGTGTGTACTTCCCATTTGTATTATATTAGGAGGCACATGATGTCAATTTGTCCCAGTGTTGCTGATGCTAAGTTTGGTTTAAGTAATATCTGCCTCATCTTCCATTGTAAGATACTTTTTCACTTTCTAATTAAGAAGGAACCTGTGAGGCCACATGAATACTCTATTCCTCAACAACCTTTCACCCAACGCTTTTAACATCCATTGATGATTATTAGTCTGAATTAGTTATTAAATAGGAGTTGTAACACTGGGATTTTCTAATTCCATCTTTCATTTTACATTTAGTAGCTGGCATTTTTTTGTGAAGAAGAGCTTTCCATTTTTTTATTTTCCTTTCTTTCATGCTTTCAGTATCCCCATGGACTCGTAGATTCTTTTTATAGTCAATGTGTTAAAATTCATTATTCTTTTTGATGCTCTAATCCCACATTTGACAAATGGGACCCCTTCTAGGCCAGCTCTTAAGCACTTCTTGCTTTTTGACACAAGGTATTCCAGGCTCACTGTATTTTCCCTGATGCAGCCCTGTAATCAGCCATTACTTCAAATGGTCCAAGTTTCATGGTGGACTTTTAAAATCTTTTATTGACTGCCCCTAAAAAGGTAAGAAAATAAAATTTTCTCATTCTGAATTGCTGCTGGGTTATTAGCAGAAACATTTTTATTCATGGTGCATTGAGCCTCATTGTCATATACTAATGGAAAACAGTAAAGACTATCAGTTACTAACTTTGTATTAATATTTGGGAGCTTTTTAAAATTTTAAAAATGCAAACACTGCTCCTTGTGCTTTAATTTTCCTTTGGAAAAAAAGTAATCATGTTATTGGAAATGTTAGTGTTTCCCAGAGTTCTGCCATTGGTCCTCTGCTCTTCTCTCTTATGTTTTCAGTGGATGTCCCAAATCTGCATGTCCAGGCAAAGGCCCCTCCCCAGATCCTCAGTTTTATACACAGCTATGTGCTGAACAGCTCCTCCTGGATGCTTTTTAAGTACTTAGTAAGTCTAAAATAGCTTTTTTTTCTTCTTCTCCCCAAAACCCCCAGTACATAGCTGTATATTCTAGTTGTAGGTCCTTCTGGTTGTGCTATGTGGGACGCCACTTCAGCATGGCCTGATGAGCGGTGCTAGGTCTGCGCCCAGGATCCGAACCAGCGCAACCCTGGGCCTCTGAAGAGGAGTGTGCAAACTTAACCACTCGGCCACGGGCCAGCCCCCTAAAATAGCTTTTCATTCTCTCCCCCCACCCCCAGTCCTCCTCTTATGGTCCTGATTTCAGTTAATGAGTTGTATACATATAATGTCCATTATGAAATATACACAAAAGTATAAACATTTTAAAATACAATTAAAATTTCTCCTCTAGCATCCCAGAGCACACCACACTTTGGAGACTACTAATGTAGAAGATAAACCAATCTTAACACTGGCCTTCAAGGCCCTTCATAATCTGTTCCTGGTCCACCTCTTTGACACATCATGATACCCCGGACTGCTTGTCTCTCCAGGCCCATGCTCTGGTTTTTCTCAGCTTGGTGCTTTGCTATCCCCTCTGCCGGGTGTTCTCACCCCTTCCTCTCTGCTTTGTCTGGCTACATCCCACTTTCTCCAGAAATTCCACACCTTCCTACTCATCTTCCCTTCCAGACATACAGAGACAAAGATATCTGCAATGAAAGCTCAGGCAGCTGTCATCTTACTCAAGTGATCAAACTTAGCATCACCAACACTGGAGCAAACTGATACGTGCCCTTCTACTAATCCCACTGATACCCTGTACACACCGTCATACTTGGCTGCATTGTGTTAAAACTACACATGCATCTTTTTCAGGTGAATTTCTTTAAGGTGAGAACCATGGTTTATTCATCTAAATATCCGCAGTGCATGGCATAAAATAGACATAATACATTTTGAATGTTATACATGCAATAAATATTATAAGGAAGTTGAGGGGAAAATAATTGCCCAAGGTTCAGGTCTCCAGGGAAGCTTGACTCATCCCTTAATTGTTAGGCATAGCAAATAAAGCTTTTGTCAGACTTTCCTGGAGGTGGAGAATTGAAGGAAATATTCAAGGTCACAGACTCTAAATTTTAACTGTGTTTAAAAAGAAAGTTTGAACTCTTAGAGCAACCTACTGAATTTAATGAACTAAAGATTCCAAGGATGTGGGCTTTGTAGTTAGTGAACTCGATGGTTAACTATAACAATAGGACACATGATTGTGTAGGGGAGGAAGGCATATTCTTTTACCCTCTAGTTTTTTTCTGGGTGGTCTAAGAATTAAATTGACATGAGACAGAATAACAGGAGAAAATTAAACAAATTTAATGACATGTATACATGAGAGTAACTCAGAAAAACTGAGTAAGTCACCAAAATGGCCAAAGCCACCACCTTAAATACCATCTTCAGCTAAAGACAAAGGAGGATGTTGGGGGTAGTGTTTTTGGAGTTCAAAGGGGAGGAAGGCAATTCATATGGAGACAGAAAAGCAAATGTTTGGTAAACAAATGTTTGCCATACTGTGCAAAGACAATGAGACACGGAGAGGACTGATCAAACAGGCCTTGCTAGGTTCTTCCCTGTCTGCCACATCTAGTTTATATTATACTATAACTACCTATGGTGATAGCAACTTCCTGGAAGAGGCCTTTTATCCTAAATCCTTTTAGGCAATTAGGGGAAAGTTCAAAGTTTCTTTTTGGGTCATTTTTTCTTAAAAATAATCAAGCCAAAGAGACACATTTTGGGGTGGCAAATTCTGATCTCCTGCAATTCTGCTCAAACGTTTTTCTACTGTCCCCTCTAATTATTTCTTGTGTAAATCTTTTCTTTAAGGATGATGACGAGCCAGCCCTGTGGTCGAGTGGTTAAGTTCGTGTACTCTGCTTCGGCAGCCCAGGGTTTCACGGGTTCAGATCCTGGGTGCGGATGTGGCACCACTCATCAGGCCCTGCTGAGGTGGCATCCCACATGCCACAACTAGAGGGACTCAATTAAAAATACACAACTATGTACCGGGGGGCTTTGGCGAGAAAAGGGAAAAATAAAATCTTTAAAAAAGAAAAAAAAAAAAAGGATGATGAGCTCCCTGAGGGCAAGAGTAAAGCTATAATTTGGTATATCCTTAACATTTTAGACCCAGAGCAGACATTCAGCAAGTAATTCTTGGCTTGAATTTTAAAAATCTATTTTAATTTTACCCTTTACCAAACTTTTTACCACCCATAAAGTGTAGGTAAAAGATTTTTTTTTAATTAAAATAAAAAGATTTAAAAAAAGATTGTATTTTTAGTACCCATTGGTACTAAGATATCACTATTTATGGCCTGTTCCAAGACAAAAATCTTAATTTTTTTCCTGTAGTTACATACTTCTTTTCATCTCTTCTTTAGATTATTTGGGAGTATGGAAGATTACTCGTGTGATCTTTGTCCTTGCTCACACATTTTTCCCCTTGGCCATTTAATTATTCCTTAAAACTCTATCAAAGAGAAAAAAGGTAGAGAGAGGTGAAGTGTTAGGTCCTTTTTGCTATTGGATCTGATTAAAAATTTAGAGAAGAAAAAGTGGAAATTTAATTGTTAAAATGATATTTTTGAGGGGCCGGCCCAGTGGTGCAGTGGTTAAGTTTGCACATTCTGCTTCGGTGGCCCGGGGTTTGCTGGTTTGGATCCCGGGTGTGGACGTGACACCGCTTGGCAAGCCATGTTGTGGTAGGCGTCCCACATATAAAGTAGAGGAAGATGGGCACGGATGTTAGCTCAGGGCCAGTATTCCTCAGAAAAAAGAGGAGGATTGGCAGCAGATGTTAGCTCAGGGCTAATCTTCCTCAAAAACAAAAATGATATTTTTGAGTCACCTTTATTTGAATCATTCTGTTCTTGTTCTTTGTTGTCAATAATTTAAGTATATTGATTTATGATCAGTTTAGGCAATCTCTTAATTTTTGTACCATATTCTCACCAAAAGTTTTTTATTGTTTCATATATAGTAGATCATTTTACAGGTAGAACAGAAAGAATTCTCAGTTAATAAATGATCAGAACTAGGACAGCCAGGATAAAGATGTAACTAGGACAGAGCTTTCAAATTCGAATGTCTTCAGGGCCCAGGGAAACAGAGTCTGTGTAGGGAGTGGTGGGGGCAACAGTGCGTCTGCTCCACCTAAAGGTATTCAAATATATTTTGAAAGGATTGTGTCAGCCAATCAAAGCTGGTGGCGGCCTCTTTGTAACCTTTGGATAAGTTTCTGTCTATCTTGTTCAGGACTCTTTCTAGCATATTTTCACTTAGAAATAAGTGCATTTGTGGAAAACACAATTATAGGAAACTGCCTTTTGTCAAAATTATATTATCCTTTATGCTGGTGTTAATTGCATATTGGTTATTGTCAGGTTCTCTTAGTTTAGGGATAATGGGATAATAGGCTCTTTATATATTAAACAAGTGGTGCTTGAATATTCTTATTTATAGTCTGTGTTTTAAAACATAGTCTTAGTATTGGCATAGAGGATACCTAACTGAATTTATAGCATATTTATCTAATAATTAAGAACAAAAGTAAGCTTAAAAATAGGCACCCAAAGAGATGTCAAAGTTCAGGCACTACGTGTTTTCGATTTTTCTTTGGTTTTTTAATTCATTTTTTCCCAACTTTATTGAGTTATAATTGGCATGTAACGTTACCTAACTTTAAGGTGTACAGTGTGTTGATTTGATACATTTATATATTGCAATATGATTACCTCGGTAGCACCAGCTAATACCTCCATCATGTCAATTATTTAATTATTTCTATTTTGCAGAGAGAACATTTAAGAGCTACTCTCTTAGCAACTTTCAAGGATATAATGCAATATTGTTAACCATAATCACAATGCTGTGCATTAATCCCCAAAGCTTACTCATCTTCTAACTAGAAGTTTGTATCCTTTGACCAACATCTCCCCATTTCCCCCACACCCTAGCCTTGAGTAATAATCATTCTACCCTCTGTTTCTGTGAGTTTGGTGTTTTTTGGATTCCACATATAAGTGACATCATACGGTATTTGTCTTTCTCTGTCTGACTGACTTTATTTAGTATAATGCCCTTAAGGCCCATCCATATTGTGGCAAATGGCAGGATCACCTTCTTTCTCGAGGCTGAATAATATTCCATTGTATGTATATATACATCATCTTTTTTTTCAAATAGCATTTTTTTTTAAAGATTGGCACCTGAGCTAACATCTGTTGCCTCCTCCTCCCTCTCTGCCTTCCCCTCCTCCTCCTCCTCCTCCCGCTCTTCCTCCTCCTCCTCTTCCTCCCCAAAGCCCCCCCAGTACACAGTTGTATATTCTAGTTGAAGGTCCTTCTAGTTGTGCTACGTGGGACACCACCTCAGCATGGCCTGATGAGCAGTGCTAGGTCCGTGCCCAGGATCCAAAGCAGCGAAACCCTGGGCCGCCGAAATACAACATGCAAACTTGGCCATGGGGCCTGCCCCAGTCATCTTCTTTATCCATTCATCCGTTGGTGTTTTCTCATAAGCATCCACCGAGACAAAAGCCATGCAGATGCTTACTGAGAGTGAATTTATTCTTACTTTACATTGAATTTGAATGAGCTTGGTGATCTAGCTCCCCAGTTTATAGAACAGAAGCTACACACATAGACTATGAAGTAGAGGTGGAGCCTGCTAAAGGCAGGCCAGACAAAGAAGTCATAGTTACAATAGTTTGATAGTAAGCGGTAGAAGGTATTAAAAAAAAACAACAAAAAAGACCAAAACAAAGAACAGTAGTTTGTGGCCAGGTAGTACAGTAGCAAATAATTTCCTGAGAGAATATACCATCTTGCCAACAATGACTGTGTCATCAAGAAAAACATTTTACCACTACCATTTGCACAAGGAGTCAGGAAAATTCATTTTATGATATTCAAAATAGTTAACTTTAAAACATTTCAACAAAGTGAAAAGTTTCCATTTCCTGGAAAACTCATTTAAGGGGGTAGGGTGGGAAAGATAGAAATCTTATTCCTTTATTCCCTTATGAGAGGTTAATGACTGACCATCTCACCAGTTTTGCTATAAACCATGCCATCAGTTGCATAATCGAAAAACAACTTTTATATTTGTATTCTATCTAGTGACTAACAGTCACTACTGTTGATGAAATTCTGCAAGCTCTCTTCATTTGGGAGTGTCTTTTGAGAACATCATCTATTCATTGATGAAGCTGAGTCTGGTGACATGTTTCCACATGGGTAACTTCACTGGAGTTTTATGAGGTCCTTTCACAAAGACAAAGTAGGGGGGTTTCAGACACAACAAAAGCGAAGTTTAGAACTCTGATATTTTCAGGGCTGCTTTTGTTTTTATTGTTTAAATGCTCTCCATTTAGTTTTACTTAATTTCTGACCCAAGTGGCTAGCATGATAGGTTTCTGGAACAAAATGCCTCAAGCTGACTTCCAGCTTTGTTGCCAGAGGGTTGGCTAGGAGACATCTCTTAAAATGCCAAACACAGCAATATCTTGGACTTTTGAAACAGTATTGTTCAAATTATTTGTTAGTATTGAACATAGTGGACTGTGACCAATCTTGATGTATATTGTTTTGCTTTAAAAGTACCTCATTTTGTTTGATGAGAAAAAAATGTGATTCTTACAGTTTTCCTGTTTAAAATAATAGAATCTGAGTGTTGGAGGCAATAGTGAAGACCATTTTGTCCCATCTTCTCCCTTAGTTTAGGTTGTTGACGTCCCTGTTGTGAATGAATTGGCACACACATCATCTAACAAAAGGCATGCTACATGTGCAAAAATCTGTAAACAGCCCACCTGCCAGGCTCCACAGAAAAGCACGCAGTGTACTGGCAATATAGCGACAGCAGGTGCCGAACGCCCAGAATTGGACACTTTGTTGGACACTTCCCATGTCACCATCTTTGGGAAGGAGAATGAATCAGCAGTTCATCTGTTGAAAAAGCTAGTCTTAATATAACCTATGTGCTCTGAAATATGTATGATATTTACATTTATTCATCAAAATGGCACATATTTAATCAAGATTTTTATTTAGAGAACAACCTGTGAACCGTAAGTTATTAAAGACTATCCCCATGAGTTCAGCGCCAAACTTGTTCCATTACCCTGAATGTCTCCAAAACCAAGAGCAGGAGACATGAGAGCAGCTTTCTTCTGCTTCAGCCAAGCATATTCTCTGCTGTTACTGAATGAGGGCGGATTTACACAGACTCTGCTGTATTTTCATGGCTATGGAAATCACCAAAGCAAAAGACACTTTATGGCATAATGTGCACCAGACAGGATTATAAAGAAATTGGAAAAAGGACCCTTTACAATTTCAAGGTTTTCTAAGGGCTAAAAAAAGACTGCAGTAATCCAGTCAGTTACATTTCTTTAAGTCTAAGGAGGAATGTATCTAATTAACCCATTCTGGGGAAATATATGTGTTTTATTTAGAATCTTGTCATCAGAGACCTAGAGTTCGTTCAAGCAGCTTGGAGTTTTAGTCAAGGAGAATGAGGTGTTAACTATAAGTTTCTTGTTTATCTGAGAATTATTCCACAGTCCGAGTGTAGTACTGGTGTTTTCTGAAATGATATTCCTATAGGGTGACCCATAGTTGGGAATTGGAAAGGCTTGTGAGGCCTCATAACATGTATTAATCAGTGGACAAGGAGAGGAGTAGGACAAGAAAGGGATGGAACAAATGGACAGGACTTTACCATCTAGTCCTTCTTTAACCACTTTTAGCCATATAGGGAAAATATATTCTTTATTCCCTTTAGTGTTTTAGTTTTTACTAAAGGGCAATAAATCTCCATAAAAATATGTAAATATTAAATGTGCAGGATATAATTTATTACAAACTCAACATACTCACGTGACCCATCATCCAGATCAAGAAACAGAGCAATTGTCACATCCCAGAAACCTCCCCTGGTTCCTTCCTAGTCACTAATTCCACCATCCTCCCCAAATGTAATCTCTATGATAACTTCTGAAATCATAGACTAGTTTTGCCTTTTTCTGAATGTTATATAAATTGAATCATATGGTATGTAGTAGTTTGTGTACAGTTTCTTTCATTTAAAATTTTGTTTGTGATATTACCCAAAGCAATCTGCAGATGCAATGCAATCCAAATCAGAACCCAATGACATTCTTCACAGAAATAAAGAATCCTAAAATTTAGGGAACCAAAAAAGACCCTGAATAGTCAAAGCAATCCTGAGAAAAAAGAACAAAGCTAGAGGCATCACAATCCCTGACTTCAAAGTATACTACAAACCTACAGTAATCAAAACAGCATAGTACTGGCACAAAAACAGACACACAGATCAATGGAATGGAATTGAAAGTCCAGAAATAAAATCACACATCTTTGGACAGTTAATCTTCAACAAAGGATCCAAGAACATACTATGGAGAAAGGAAAGTCTCTCCAATAAATGGTGTTGGGAAAACTGGACAGCCACATGCAAAAGAATGAAAGTAGACCATATACATAAATTAACTCAAAATGAATTAAAGACTTGAATGTAAGACCTGAAAACATGAAACTCCTAGAAGAAAATATAAGCAGTACACTCTTTGACATCAGTCTTAGCAGCATCTTTTCGAATACCATGTCTACTCAGGCAAGGGAAACAAAAGAAAAAATAAACAAATGGACTACATCAGACTAAAGAGCTTCTGCAAAGCAAAGGAAATGATGAACAAAAGGAAAAGACAACCCACCAACTGGGAGAGAACATTTGCAAATCATATATCCAACAAGGGGTTAATTTCCAAAATATATAAAGAACTCACACAACTCAACAATAAAAAAACAATCCAATCAAAAAATGGGCAAAAGATATGAACAGACATTTTTTCAAAGAAGATATACAGATGGCCAACAGGCACATGAAAAGATGTTTAATGTCACTAATTATTAGGGAAATGCAAATCAAAACTACAAATGAGATATCACCTTACACCCATCAGAATGGCTATAATTAACAAGACAAAAAATAACAAATGGGGGCCAGCCTAGTGGTTCAGTGGTTAAGTGCACACATTCCACTTCTTGGGGGCCGGGTTTCACCGGTTCGGATCCTGGGTGCAGACATGGCACCGCTTGGCATGCCATGTTGTGGTAGGCGTCCCACGTATAAAGTAGAGGAAGATAAGCATGGATGTGAGCTCAGGGCCAGTCTTCCTCAGCAAAAAGAGGAGGATTGGCAGCAGTTAGCTCAGGGCTAATCTTCCTCAAAAAAAAAAAACACGAAAACAAATGTTGGAGAGGATATTGAAACAGGGAACCTTCATACACTGCTGGTGAGAATGCAAACTGGTGCAGCCACTATGGAAAACAGTATGGAGATTTCTCAAAAAAAAAAAAAATAGAAATACCATATGATCCAGCTATCCCCCTACTGGGTATTTATCCAAAGAACATGAAATCAACAATACAAAGAGATCTATGCACCCCTAAGTTCATTGCAGCATCATTCACAATAGCCAAGACATGGAAGCAAGCCAAGTGCCCATCAACTGATGAATGGATAAAGAAGATGTGGTATATGGATACAATGGGATACTACTCAGCCATAAAAAAAGACAAAATTGTACCATCTGCAACAACATAGATGGACCCTGAGGGTATGATGTTAAGTGAAACAAGCTAGACAGAGAAAGACAAACACTGTATGATTTCACTCATGTGGAAGATAAACAAGCACATGGATAAAGAGAACGGATTGGTGGTTACCAGAGGGGGAGGAGGTGGGAGGCTGGGCAAAAGGGTTAAAGGGACACGTATGTATGGTAATGGATAAAAACTAGTCTATTCCTGGCGAGCACAATGCAGTCTATGCAGAAACTGGTAGATGATAATGTATCCCTGAAATTACACAATGTTATAAACCAAAATGACCTCAATAAAATAATTTTTTAAAAAAGAATCTATCTGCTAAAAATAAAGCATATATATAAAATTAAAAAATTTTTAATATAAAAATAAGATAAAATTATGTTTGTGAGGTTCACCTCTATTGTGTGTAGTAGTAGTTTGTTTGTTTTCACTACACCGTATTATATTGTATGAACATACCACAATTTATCCATTCTACTGTGATGGACATTTAGGTTTTTTCCAATTTTTGGCAATTACAAATAATACTGCTATGAACATTCTTGTATATGACTTTGGTTCACTGTTAAGAGTGAGTTTCTGAGCTATTGCGTATGCCTATGTTCAGCTTTGGTAGACACTGACAATTTTCTAAAGTCGTTGTACCAATTTACACCTCCCCAGCAGTATGTAAGAGTCCCAGTTGTTCCCCATTCTTGCTAAAATTCCATGTTATAATTTGTTTATTTCATTTTAAAAATTCTGATGGGTGTATAGAGATATCTCTTCATGGTTTTAATTTGTATTTCTCCAGTCTAATGAGGGTGAGATCCTTGTCGTGTGTTTATTGACCATTTGAATTACCTCTTTTGTGAAGTCCTTCAAGTCTTTTGCCCATTTTTCTATTGGGTTGCTGTCTGTCTTTTTCTTATTGAATTATAGACGTTCTTTATATATGGCCCTGAGCTAACATCTGTTGCCAATCTTCCTCTTTTTTTCTTCTTCTCCCCAAAGCCCCCCAGTACATAGCTGTATATCCCAGTTGTATGTTCTTTTAGTTCTTCTATGTGGGACGCCACCTCAGCGTGGCTTGATGAGCAGTGCTAGGTCTGTGCCCAGGATCCAAACTGACGAACACCGGGCCACCAAAGCAGAGGGCTTGAACTTAACCACTTGGCCACAGGGCTGTCCCCTTATATATTCTTGATATAAGTCCTTTGTCGAATATGCGTATTGCAGATATTTTCTCCCAGTCTGCAGCATTCCTCTTGGGGTAAAGGAGGGATTTTTTTTTTAATTGAGTTCATAATAGTTTACATCATTGTGAATTTCAGTCATACATTATTTCTTGTCCGTCACCATAAAAGTGCTCCCCTTCACCCCCTGTGCCCACTCCCCAACCCCCTTCGCCTGCTGACCACTGAACTGTTCTCTTTGTCCGTGTGTTTGTTTATCTTCCACATATGAGTGAAATCGTATGGTGTTTGTCTTTCTCGGTGTGGCTTGTTTCACTTAACAGAATACCCAAGGAGGGATTTTTTAAAACCATTTTTTCCCTTGGAAAATTTCAATCATATACAAAAGCAGAGAGATTAATATAATGAATCCCCATGTACCCAACTTCAACAATTGTCAGCTCATGGCCGGTCATGTTTCAGCTATATCTCCACAAAAAAGTCACCCTCTTCTATCACCTTAATCTATCATTTTGTTTCAATTGTTAATCTTTCAGGTCTTTATTACTTCATTTAACATTCATACATTTATTCTTCATATGTTGATTGGATTAATTCTAGTTGAATTAATGATTAAATCCCGCAAATGTGGTTTTGTGCTTATATTCCCTGAGCTCTCTGCATCTGGTGACTCTATTCCTTGAAATTCCTTTCCTGTAGGCCTCTCTGTTACTACGCTACCTGGTTTTCCTCCTACTTTTCTGATCCTTCTTTCCTGTTTCCTTTCTGGGAGCTTCTTCCTCTCTTGCTCCTTCAGAGTTATTGTTTCCCCCGAGTTCTGTCACACTTCTGAATTCGTTTGAGTCATTTTGCCAATATTCATGTCCTTGACTCTCACTTATATGCTGATGGCATCTCCAGTCCAGAACACCCCATTCAATACCAGATCCCTATGGAGTCACCTGCTGGGCGTTTCACTTGAATGCCCCACAAACATCTATGGCAGACTTGCTGATTGTTGTCCTCCTCACCTGCTGCCACCAACCTATTCTCCCATTCTTCCGTTATACTAGAATTTTAGCTAAACAAATGCCCAGCTATCAACTATATGTCTCAGCCCACATTGTAGTTAGGTGTGATGAATGTGACTAATTCTTGCCAACACAATGTAAGCAAAAGTGATACATGCCACTTCCGGGTCTTGACTTAAAACATTGGGTATGTGTGTTATCACTTTCTCTTTTCTACTCTCAACCTGCCAGATATGGTGATGACTGATGCTGCCTTGAAAGTTAGGTGTGACCAGTACACAGAGCTGCCTTACCAACCCGGGTCCCCACGAGACCTCAAAGAGCAGAGCTATCTGACTACAAAGATTACTAGACTGTTCCACAAAACAAATAAACTTCTATCTAAGTCATTGCATTTTGAGGTCTCTCTTTTATAGCAGATTAGCTTTTAACTATTACAGCATCTCAATCACATCATATCCAAAATTTATTAATCAGGCTTCCACCTAAATATCCTGTGTCTGTAGTTCCAGCATGAGTAAAGGCTCCTGCAGTTGCCTAGTCATTTTTCCTCTCTCAAGCCCTACATTCAATTTTCCTAAGTGAAGTTCAAACTACTTCTCAAAATGACTCAGAATTTCTACTTCTGACCACGGCAGAGTAACTGGTACTGGACTACTCTTCTTGCCATAACTATAAAACCAGAGAAAAATACGTGAGCACTTGTTTTCAGGCAGTGGACAACAGGCAGTACAAGACTAAGACCCCTGAGAGAAAGAAAACTAACAGGTGAGCTCCATGATTACCCGGCTCCATGCATAGGGCAATTTCCTGATTGCAGTGCAGAGAGCTCGAGTCCAAGCACAGTTCAGTGGTCCCACTGAGATTCAACCATGAGGTTGCCTATATCAGGGGACATTTTTTTTTATTGCTGATTGGTATATTATTGTATGAATATACCACAATTTATGTATTCATTTGGTTGCTGATGGACATTTGTTTCCGGTATTTGCTATTATGAATAAAACTGCTTTGAATATTGAATATTCTACATGTCTTTCAATGCACATAAGCACTTATTTATGTTGAGTATATAACAAGAGATGGAATTGCTGTATCAGAAAGTTTATGTGTTTGGCTGTAGTAGATAGTGCTAAAGAATTTTCCAAATTAGTTGTACCAACATCAGCAGTGTATGAGTGCCCACTGCTCCATATTATTTTCCAAACTTGATATTATCAGTGCTTTTAATATTAACCATTCTTGTGAGGATGCAGTGGTATTTCATTATAGTTTTGATTTTTATCTCTCTGATGCATAATGATGTTGATCATCTTTTCTCATTAGCAATTTGAATATCCTTTTTTGTGAAGTGTCTATTCAAGTATTTTGCTCACTTAAAAAACTGGTGTGAGTCTTTTGTTATTAATTTGTAAAAGTCCTTTATATATCCTGGATATGAGTGCTTTTTAGTGTATTTCTTTGTATAGTTTTTTAGTGGTTGCTCTTGGTATTACATTACATATACATAACTTATCACAGCTACTGGTATCATCATTTTAC
Organism: Equus quagga; assembly: GCF_021613505.1. Lineage (NCBI taxonomy): Eukaryota > Metazoa > Chordata > Mammalia > Perissodactyla > Equidae > Equus > Equus quagga. The sequence goes on from NC_060271.1 coordinate 66,298,987, forward strand.
CAGTTCAAGTAAAGTATAGAAACCTTACCTCCCTTTAGGTCCCTTTTTTCTCCCCCATTTATAATATAATTGTCTTAAGTGTTTCCTCTACGTACATTTAGAACCACGTTAGACAGTGTTATAATTTTTGTTTCAACCATCGAATACGTCTTAGAGAACTCAAGAGGAGAGTAAAAGTCCATTGTATTTATCCATGTTTTTGCCTACGCTGTTCTTTCTTGCTTCCTAGTGTTTCTAGATTCCTTATTTTATCGTCTCCTTTCTGTTTAGAGAACTTTCTGTTTAAAGACTACCCTTTCTTTTAGGATAGTTTTCTCGTGACAAATTCTCTTAGTTTCCCTTCATCTGAGAATGTCGTGATTTCCGCTTCATCCCTGAAGAACATTATCTTGGGATATAAGATTCTGGATTGACAGTTCTTTTCTTCTAACACTTGAAAAATATTGTGCTACTTTCTTCTATCTTCTACGGTTTCTGATGAGAAATCCACTGTCATTTGAATTGTTTTTCTCATGTAGATAAGAAGTCATTGTCCTCTGGCTGCTTTCAATATTTTTTCTTTGTTTTCAGTTTTCAAGAGTTTAATTATCATGTATTGTGGGTGTATTTCTCTGGTGTTATTTTCTTTGGGGTTTGCTCAACCTCTTGAGTCTATAGGTTTAAGCCTCGTGCCAATTTGGAGAAGTTTTCAGTTATTATTTCTTTTCTTTGGCCATTATTTCTTTAAGCATTTTTTCAGTCCTGCCCTCTTTCTCTTCTCCTTCCATGACTGATGACACAAATGCTACATCTTTTGTTTCAGTCCCACAAGTCTCTGGGGCTCTGTTCATTTTTTCCAGTCTAGTTTCTCTCTGTTGTTCAGATTGAGTAATATCTATTGTCCCATCTTCCATTTCACTGCTTCTTCCTTCTGCCTTCTCCATTCTACTCTTGAGCCTATCCAGTGAGCTTTTAATTTTGGTTATTATATTTTTCAATTCTAAAAATTCTCTTTGGTTCTTCTTTACATCTTCCACTTCTTCGCTGAGATTTTTCTGTCCATTTATTTCAACCATGTTTTAAATTGCTTGTTGAAGCATTTTTAAAATCATGGCTGTTTAAAAATCTTTATTAGATAATTTTACCATCTTTGTCGTCTCAATCTTGGCATCTGTATTAGTTTCCCAGAGCTGCCATAACAAACTACCATAAACGAGGCGGCTTAAAGCAACAGAAATTTATTCTCTCACAGTTTTTCAGGCAGGAGGTCTGGAATCAAGGTGTCGGCAGTGCCGTACTTCCTCTGAAGGCTCCAGGGAATAATCCTTCCTTGCCTTTTCTAGCTTCTGATAATTGTAGGCACTCTTTGGTGTTCCTTGGCTTACAGATACATCACTCTAATCTCTGCCTCTATCTCCACATGGTTTCCTCTCCTGTGTGTCTGTGTCCAAATTTCCCTCTTCTTATAAGGACACCAGTTATATTGGATTTAGGGCCTATGTAAATCCTGTATGACCTCATCGTAAGTTGATTTATTGGCAAAGACCCTATTTTCAATACGGTCATATTCACAGGTTCCAGGTGGACACGAATTTTTGCAAGCTACTGTTCAACCTAGTAAAGCATATATTTATTGTCTTTTTTCATTTAGTTTGAGATCTTCCTGTTTCTTGGTATGATGAGTGATTTTCCTCTGAAACCTGGACATTTCACATTATGTTCTGAGATTCTGCCTCTCACTTAAATCTCTGTTTCTGCTGGCTTTCTCTGACACTGCTTTGGTAAGAAAAATGGTGTTGCTACTTCATTACTTATATGTGGAGCTAGAAGTCCAAGTTCTCTACTCAGCCTCCAGTGAGACCTGGGAGGAGTTCCTCTTTAATGCTGGGCAGAGGTGAGCATTCCAGCTCTCCATGTGGTCTCCACTGACACCTCAGTGGGGGTGGTCTCATTTGTCGCTAGTGATGGTGAGAGTGCTGGGTCTTCACTAGCCCTCCTCTGACACCATCCCAGTGGGGAAGGAGAGGGTTGCCTTGTAACTACCAGATGTGGTGGGAGTCCAGGCTCCCCAATTTCCATTAAAATTTCTTCCTTGATTTATGTGTTATTTGGAAATATGTTTTTACATTTCCAAAAACGTGGTTTTTGGTTTTCCTTTTGTCATTGATTTTTAAACCAGTTGAAATGTGGTCATATAATATGATGTTTATCAAAATTATTTCTTAAGTTGCTTTATATTCTAGTACGTAGTCAATTTTGGTAAATATTCCATGTGTGGTGACTTATCCTCTGTTTGTTGTGTACAGGACATGACACATGACAATTAGATCAAGTGTGTCTTGTCTTCATGTCTTTTCTATCTTTATCAAATGTTTATCTTCTTGATCTATCAATTACTGAAAGAAAAGTTAAAATTCCCCTTTATGATGGTGAGTTTATATATTTCTCCTTGAAATTGTTTTGCTTTTTTTTGCTTTTTTTTTTTTGAGACTGTATGATTAGCCTCCTGGTAAATTGAAATTTTTATCATTATGTAATAAACTTCTTTATCTATAAAAAGTTATTTTACCATAAGATCTATTTTGTCTGATAGTAATATAGCCATAAGAGTTTTATTTTGGTTTGTCTTGTAAATATGGTTTTCCATGTCTTTCTTACTTCTAATCTTTCCATATCCTATGTTGTAGTTGGGTCTCTTTTAAATAGCTTAACACTAGATACAAAGAAATCCAGTCTGAGGGGCCAGCCTGGTGGCGCAGCGGTTAAGTACGCATGTTCTGCTTTGGTGGCCTGGGGTTCGAAGGTTCAAATCCCAGGTTTGGACATGGCACTGCTTTGCAAGCCATGCTGTGGTAGGCGTCCCACATATAAAGTAAAGGAAGATGGGCACGGATGTTAGCTCAGGGTCAGTCTTCCTCAGCAAAAACAGGAGGATTGGCAGTAGATGTTAGCTCAGAGCTAATCTTCCTCAAAAAAAAGATCCAGTCTTAAATCTCCATCTTTTACTGGTGACTTTAATCCATTTGACTGTGAATACTGATGTATCTTTATGTCTACCATTGTTTTTTGTGTCTTCTACTTTTCCGTGTCCCCCTTCCCACCTTATTTAGATTAATCTTAATCCCATTTTTTTCCTCAACCATTTTGGAAGTACTACTTTTTATTTTAGTGGTTATCCTTAAAATTCTAACAAAGATTTAAAATCTAAAGTTATTCAATATCCTTACTCCTTCACAAAGAATATTAGGTCAAGTGTGTCTTGTTTTCCGTACCTCACTGCTGTGCAGAAATAAGAGAAGGTGTATGAATCCTCCATGATCATTTTAACTCTAATGAGTTCCCACCAATTTTTTTCATATTATTGTTGTGGAATGCTTTTTTTTTAATTCCGCAAATTCATTATTATTATCATCGTTTATTCAATCAACTTTTTTTAGGTTAACTACGTGTTTACTAAATTATCTGTCATGATTTCTTCCCATATCTAAGGCCTTCCTTCTGAGATCATTATTATTTCTAAAGCACATTCTTTAGAATTTTGTTTAGTGTTGATTTGTCAGTTTGTGGGTTTTTTGGGATGTCATTAGTTATTTTTCCCCTTGAAGATGTCTTTATTTTGCCCTCATTTGGGGATGATATTAGCAGGGTATACAATTATAAGTTAATAGTTTTTCTTTCTCAGCACTCTGAAGATGTTCTTTCACTTTCTTTCATCTTCCATTGTGGCTACTGAGAAGGGTCCTGTCAGTCTCACTACTGTCCACTTGTATGTAACCTATCTTTTTTCTCTGGTTACTTTTAAGATCTTCTCTGTGTCTTTGATATTTTGCACTGCCACTATAACGTGTAGCTGTTTTTGTTTATCCCACCTGTGATTTATGTACTTCTTGAACCTTAAGAGTAGTATCTTTAATAAATTGGGAAAATTCTCAGCTATTATCCTTTCAAAATTTTTCTCTCCCATTTTCTCATTTCAGTCTTTCTGGAACTTCAGTAATGAATGTCCACATTCTAACATTGTGTCTCATCTTCTTTCTTCTATACTCATATCTTTTCTTACCAAGGCATTTTAGATAATTCAGATCTATCTTCCTATTCACTTATTCTTTCTTTAGTTCTGTTAAATCTTCTGCTTAATTTATTTACTGAGGGCTATTCAGTGACTAATTTATTTCCATTATTATATTTTTCATGTCTAAAAATTCTTTCCTTTTCATTTGTTATGGTCTCCTGTTCTTTTCAAGTCCTTCTTTTATTTCTGTGAACATTTTAAGTGTAACTTATTTTCATTATGCATTTGAGAATTCTAATATCTGAAATGCTTTGGAGTATAATTATGATTCCTTTTAAATTTACTCTTGACAATAGATGTTTCCTTGTGCAGTTGGTAATTTTTGTTTATCTTCATCTGTAGGAGTACTACAGTGCCTAGATTTGGGTTATAGTCCTTCAAAATAAGCATACAACACTTCTGCCAAGTACTAATGATGTTAGCAACCTAGGAACAGTTTAAATTAACATCTAGGATTGGGAATCCCAACACTATGAAAATAGTAAATTTAAACCTGCGTGAAGACAGCCTTATAATTATGGTTTCTTAAAGAAGCTTTCTACATTTATTTTTTCACCAGAGCTGCAGCCTGATTGGCCCCTTTCTTCTTTCTTCTTGGCCCCTTTACTAGCAGATAGATTGTTTTTCCTGTCCTTTCACTGACAGCGAGGTCTTCGAGGCTCCTAGTTTCATGGGTTCTCAATTTTCCTTCACCATTTTGCCCAGCCAAAAGCCTTGCCTCCTGTCCCTCAGCCCAAACATTAGAACCAAGCATACTATGATTCCACTTATGTGAAGTTCAAGAAGAGGCAAAACTAATCTACGGAGACAGAAGTCAGAATAATTGTTATCATTGGAGGGTATTGACTGGAAACAAGCATGATGGAGCCTTTGGAAATGTTTTAAATATTGATCTACATAGCAGTCTTACAGGTACATACATATAAAAATTGATCAGATCATACACTTAAGATCTGTGCATTTTACTGTCTGTAAGCTATATCATATTTTTTAAAAAGCAAGGTTCTAGGCTTCTGTTATTGGCAGATATTACTGATCTTCCTTACTTTTTTTGAGAGAGCCACCATGCACATAAAGAAGTTCCAGTTGTATTTTATCAAGACTCCTTGTGTATCTGTAGTGTGTTTTTCAGAATATCCAGTCCACCATGTTGTTGAATGTGTGAGTCACATGCTACTCTTCCCATTCTGATACTGTTTTTGGAGACTTTAGTAAGGTATCACGTAACTATTCCAGCTGGATTTATTTTTTTTTTTAAGTTCAGACTTTGTCTCTGCTGTGCTGTGGGCAAGTAAGGAAGGCATGTGAATCTCCCCTGACAGGAGCTTTAGTGGTGGGATTGGTGTTCTAGAGGGCCCGTATGGGGTGGCAGCAGTGATTACTGTGATTTCTCAGGGAAGGTACATCTTGCAAGCTAGACACAGGCCTCAGATACCTGCTTACCCCTCCCAAGTGGAAACTATCCCTACTTTGGGGTCACTCGTGGCGGACAGAAGTTTATTTTGAAAAGATTCAGCTAACCAGTCTCCCTCCAGCCTCTATTACCTTCTTTCTTCTCTAAAGTGGAGGACCATGTCTATAAATGAGGGCTTTGATGTGTTAAATTGTTTCCCTTCAAAAGATATGTTGAAGTTCTAACTTCCAGTACCTCAAAATGTGACCTTATTTGGAAATAAGGTCATTGCAGATGTAATTAGTTAAGATGAGGGCATCCTGGATTTAGAGTGGGCCCTTAATCCAATATGACTGGTGCGCTTATAAGAAGAGGAGGAGAGACACAGAGGGGAGACCATTGCTATGGACTGAATTGTGTCCTCCCAAAATTCATATGTTGAAGCCCTAACCCCCAATGTGATGGTATTTGGAGATGGAGCCTTTGGGAGGTAATTACGTTCAGATAAGGTCATGAGGGTGGGGACCTCATGATGGGATTAGTGCCCTTAGAAGAGGAAGAGACACCAGAGATCGCTCTCTCTACCATATGAGGACACAGTGAGAGGACCAAGCCAAGAAAAAAGCTCTCACAAGAACCTGACCATGCTGGCACTTATCTTGGACTTCGAGCCTCAAGAACTGTGAGAAAAGAAGTTTCTGTCATTTAAGCCACTCAGTCTATGGTATATTGTCATGGCAGCCCAAGCTGTCTAATACAAATACCATGTGATGACAGGCAGAGATCGGAGCGATAAGGCTGCAAGTCAAGGAATGCCAATGATTGATGGCCATCACCATAACAAAGAAAAAGGCAAGGGACGATTCTACCCAGAGTCTCAGAGGGAAAAGGGCCCTGCTGACACTTTGATTTGGATTTCCAATCTCCAGAACTGTGAGAGAATAACTTTCTGCTGTTTTAAGCTACCTGGTTTGTCATACTTTGTTACAGTAGCCCTAGGAAACTAATACAAGTGTCATTGTGAAGTTGGTGGAGGAAGGTTGGAAATGGGCAGGAGATGACTCAAGGTCTTCCTCTGCCTTATCTCCAGTCGTAAGCCGTGGTTAGAAGCTCCTCAGACCTGAAGGTTAGTCAGAAATTAAGATAAATCCACTCCAAAATTATTATATCAGGCATGGGAGGGAACTCAATTTTCCAAAGGTCAGTTTATATCTAACATCTTCAGAGTCCATCTGTTGTATAAGACAAGGTGTATCTTGGTTTTATTAGGCCAAAATTCCTGCCAGGAAATGGGTTGTGATTTTCTTGCCCAAAGCATTTCATTTAACAGTGTACCTGGTGAATGGGGACGAGCTGTGAACCAGGAAGCTCCCTAAGATTGGAAATCTTACTGAAATGAGCAAGGATGAACTGGGGAATGTAGGAAAAAGGGTCCTCTCTATTTTTCATTTCAAATTCAGAGAAATATTTAAGGCATCAGCATTTCAGTACCTTTCAAGTCAAGGATATGCATCTATTTCTAATATTTTTCAGGGATCAAGAGGAGAATGCACATAAAGCCTTTGAAAATGTGTGTGGATAAACGTCTATGTGAACATATGGCAAGGGAGTGTGATCCTGTTAAACACTTGCTGTGTTTGGCAGGAGCAAAGAGCTAGAATGCCTGCTCACTTAGTTCTTCCCACCCCCTCAGATGTGAGTCTTAGCAGGTGGGAGGATGTGGTGCATGCTTCCTGAGGTCCATGTAGGAAAAACAAACTACAGTCGCAGCCACAGTTTTGTCCCATGCCAAAGCAATATCAGGACACGAATGGAGAGTATATGTTGCTCTGAGGGTGGAGCCTGTAAAATGTGCGGAAGATGCACAGTGCCCTTCCAGTCACTGAGGAGCAACTGCACTGATGTGTTTATAGGGTTGTGTCAGTAGCTATGCGCTCTGTATTTCATAGCATTTCAGTGAGATGCCACGTGCCAAATCAAACCTTCCTCCACACGCTGTTTGGCCTCTCTGCCCTGGATGCCAACTTTAGAACAAGTGCAGCTTTAGGAACTGAAATGACTGTGGCCTAAAACTGCCACCTGGAAATTGGGAAGGCTCTTTGGCACATGCTGTTTCTTTTCGTTGTATATTCTTCATCTCTCTGCTATCTCATCCTTCAGGTCTCAGCTTATATATCTCCTGCTTAGAGAAGCTTTGCTGATCACCAAGTTCTTCTTCTTATTTATTTTATTTTTTTTTATTTTGAGGAATATTAGCCCTGAGCTAACATTTGCTGTCAATCTCCCTCTTTTTGCCGAGGAAGACTGGCCCTGAGCTAACATCCATGCCCATCTTCCTCTACTTTACAAGTGGGACGCCTGCCACAGCATGGCTTGCCAAGCAGTGCCATGTCCACACCCAGGATCCAAACCGGCAAACCCCGGGCGGCCGAGAAGTGGAACGTGCGAACTTAACTGCTGCGCCACCGGGCCAGCCCCACCAGGTTCTTCTTATAGTCAGAATTTTGCAGGTTTGTAATAATTCACTCAATTTTATTTATCATCATTGTTTAATACCTGTCCTTCTCACCAAATTGTATGAGGTTCTTTTTTGTTCTAGAGAATGCCTGGCACATAGTAGGCATTTGATAAACATTGCTGACTAATTGGAAGTCCAGTGTCATCCTACCTGAAAAATTGCTGCCTTTTGGTTGATTCTCAAAAAAAAGAAGAGGCATATGGTGAAGGAGACAAAGAAATTGTCACAGATCTCTCATTTTCAAAGAGCTCCTTCACATTATAAAAGAGAAGGAAGCAAAGAAGAGAGACAATTCAAAGGAAAATGGGCAAAGGATACGAAAAGGCAATTCACAGAAGAAATTCAAATAGCCAACAAATATAGAAAAAGATGCTCCTCTAGACTAGTAATCATAGAAATGAAAATTAAAAAGAATATTTTATACCCTTTGATTGGCAACAATGTAAAAGATTGGTAAAATTCATTGTTAGAAAGGATTTAGGGAATAGGGTGCTCTTATATACTGTTGGTAGTTCAGAACTGTGCAACCTGTATGAAGGGCACTGGTAGTATTTTTAACATGGAAACTATGTCTACATTTTTTGTTTAATAGGGAACAATTGGAAACCACTTAACTTCATACAATAGGGAAATGGTTAAACAAATCTTAGTACATTCCTGCTACAGAATCCTTCAGCTATAGATATTAACATCCATGAAAATCTATGTAAATTTTTTTAAAAAGGAGATTGCAGAACAATATGTATAATATGATCCCAATTAAATAAAAATATATAAAAGTATATTCTCCACCTATTAAATAGTTGGTGTGAATATTATAATTATAAATAGTTCGTGTGAATTCTTTAAGACCTTTTCCCCTGAGGAAGTGAGAATGGGGGTTTTGCTTTTTACAATGAACACGTACTGCTATTTTTCAAAAGAACTTTACTGAAGTGCAGTTGACATAAACTGCACATATTTAAAGTGTCCAATTTGTTTTGACATTGTATGTATCTGTGAAACTATCACCACAACCAAGATAATATCACCCCCAACAGCTTTGTGTCTCTGCAATCCTTCCTTCCTGCCTCTTTCAAAAGCAATGCCTGTTCCCTAGCTACCACTGATCTACTTTCTATCACTACAGATTAGTTTGCGTTTTCTAGAATGTTATATAAATGAAATCATACAGTATGTACTGTTTTTCTCTGACTTCTTTCAGCATAATTATTTTGAATTCATTTATTTTGTTGGATGTGTCAATAGTTTGTTCTTTTTTATTGCTGAGTATTATTCCATTGTATGGATCTATCACAATTGGTTGATCCATTCACCTGTTGATGGACATTTGGATTATTTCCAGTGCTTGGCTATCACAAATAAAGATGCTATAAACATTCATGTATGAGTCTTTGTAAGGACATATGCTTTTTCTTCCCTTGGGTAAATAGCTAGCAGTGGAATGTCAAAAGATAGGTGTCTGTTTAGAATTTTAAGAAATTGCCAAGTTTTCAAAGTGGTTGTACCATTTTACATTCCCACCAGAGATGGGAGCATGGGGTTGAGGCACTAAATAAGTGGTCTCTTCATCATCATGAGGTGAGGTAGTGACAGCAACCATCAGCTCAATGTGTAGATTAAATCAGAGATTGCCCGGCTAAAATGCATCCAGTCCTTTTTAGTCAGATTCCTTTCAGAATCTGATTAAGGTCATAGTCCATGTGGAGTGTAGGACCACACACACACACGCACATGCACAAACGCCAGGTAGGAATCATTCACATGGGAAACGGCGATGGCCTGAACAAAAGCTGTGACACTTGGGATGGAAAGGGGAGGGCTGGAGTTCAAACATATTAAAAAGCTACAATTCTTGGGACTTGGTAAGAGGGAGAGAGAAGACGCTGCCCACGTTTTAGCGACTCGGTGATGGTACTGACAAGAAAGGGGAGGAGTAGGTCTGACGGGAGAAAAAAGAGGTCATTTCTGACTTGCTGCACGTGAGATGCCTGCGGGACACAAGGGCAAAGCCGTTTGGAAAGTGGTTGTAAATGTACCTTGTCTGGGTAGAGATCCAGACTTCCAACAACATATAGGTTGGGTGAAGTATCAGGAGCAGCTGTAATCACCAAGTGTGGTCTATAAATTCCGACCTTCGGAAGGAATCACTTCTACACCTCACAAGAAAACACCTGATCTGTTGCCTCGGTCTACACAACCGCTCCCAGAAGGTGCGCAACTGAGGTAAAATTTTGGACAAAACTCCGCCCGCCCCGAGTCTGCGCAGGCGTTCGGCGCATGCGCACTAGCCTCCCCGCAGCCGCACCCTCCTCTGGGCGTCGGGACTCCCTTCGTCTTACCGGCCCCGCCCAGGCGGCTGCCCGTGACCTGCCTGGGCGCAGGGAACGGCAAGCCAGAAGGGGCAACACGAGTTCAGTTCGCCATGGGGCTGTTTGGAAAAACGCAGGAGAAGCCGCCCAAAGAGCTGGTAAGGGCCACGGCGGCGGCACACGAGCGGGTGGATCTGCGAGGGGCGTAGTGGAGTTGCTAACCGACTGGATACTCCTTCCCCTCCAGCTGGCCAGCTACCGCTCGGCCCCCATTTCCGGGGCCTCCCACTTGACGAGGGGCCGGAGGAAGAGTCTCTAAGGAGACCGCTGTGGCGGAAGAGCCCCGGCCCCTCAGCAGTCCACCGGGGAGCCGAGGGCTGGAGGAACGGTCCCTCAACCTCGGCAGGGGCGCGGAGGCAGCGGCGGAATCCCGGCCCTGAAGCCCTCTCCCCTGCGCGCGTTGGTACGTCCCGCCCAGCGCGGCTCCGGGGCGCAGGCTCCGCCCCTCAGCCCGCCCGCGGACGGCCCGCGCCGTGCCCCTACCCCTGACCCTACCCGGAGCGCGGCCACCCGGGACTCCGCACGGCCGCGGGCAGGTCCGAGCACCTGCCGCTTCCCCGCGTCTCCCGCTGTGTTGAGACGGAGGCCCGGTTGCCTCTTTGCCCTGCCCTACCACATGGTGTGGGCCCCAGACACGTCAGTTGATAAGCAGGGACCTGACTCGGAAGAATGGTCCCGACGATAACTCTGGACCTGGCTTCGAGTTCTGGGTCTGCCTTTTAACTCACATGTCGGGGTAGTGTGTAGCGGTTAAGGGTGCCCTGCAGAGTCAGTCTGGCTGAGTTTGAGTCCTGGTTCCCCACATGGCCTTTGTGATCTAGGGAAAGTTCATCTCTGCCTTGGTCTTGTCTGTCAAGTAGGAATGATAATAGTATCAATTCAGAGTCACTGACGATGAAAGGATGTAAAGTTTTAGCTAGTAGTGCTGTTTAGGGTTAATTCTTTATATGTCGTACAACCTTGCTCCCCAAGTGAAGAAAAGCAGCATCAGTATCGCCTGGGAGCTTGTTAGAACTCGGGCCCTACCCATGACCTTTTGAATTAGCGTTTGAGTTCTGACAAGATCCGCAATGGTAAGTGTGCTCATTAAAGTTTGGGAGGTATTGCATTATACAACACTGAGTACAAGTTTATCCGTAATGGAAAAACCTCTAAAATCCTTCATTTAGTAAATGATCTTACCTATTCAGCTCTGGCAGGCATATTTTTATAACCACTATTAGGCATCATGAAGTTGCTGGCGCATAATGTGTGTTAATGTTGTTTATATTTGTTAACCATAGGTCCTAGAGCAGTAGGTACTCAATAAATACTCCTTCAGGCAACTTACTCAATTTTATTCCCTGGTAAAATAGAAATTGTGGAGCTTAAATGAGGTAAGAGTGTGTGACATTTATTTGCAAACTAGAGCATTTCTTTGTGAACTAGAGCGTTACACAGATGTGACATGTATGTATTCTAAGATGCTTATTACTGTAGGAGTGTATTTTTGGTGTTGTAGAAAGATTATTACCTTCCGTGTTTGGCTTTAGCCTTGCCAGTCATAAAAAAAGATTCTGGGAATACAGTCTCATCGCTATTTAAACTGATCTCTGGTATATGTATTACTTTTATAACACTTAGACTATTTTTAAATGATAAATATAATTGCTAAAAACATGATGTTGGTGGACTCTTCCAGTTCAGTGACCTACCTGGGAAAGTAAATTAACACCAGGAGATCACAGGGTTGATGCATGAGATTGGATTTTAAAATATGCCTGCCAGAGAGATGCTATAAAGTTGAAACAACCATGTAGCAAGCGAGATAAGCATTTCAAAGACAAGTTTGGATTGGGTACTACATATGTAGGGATAGGAGTTCAGAGATTGGAGTGATCACCCCCAGTGTGGTCAGAAATGATTTTGCCCTCCACAATCATGTTTTCCACACACCTCCTGCCTTGAATTGGTTGTTGGTAATTTAGCAGGAGTTTTAGTATTAGATTATTTAGCTGGTGCTGGAGATACGCTGCCTAAGATTTTCTTCAAGTTCTCCTTCACGGTTCTCTGAGCTGCCCTTTCGGTTCTGTTTATATCAAGTTCTAATTTGTCAGAAGAGTGTCTCTCTTTGCTTTAGGTTCAGCTTCTACCAGGCTCTCTTTATACCTCGTGATTTATGACCAAGGAAAGTGTTTTGTCACCTGCCACAGTTATTTAGCATTGAGTTTGTAATTCTAGAAAGTGCCAATAAAGCAGGGATGAGAAATTCTTTTTTCTCTGTAGAGCTCCTGACACCCAGATAAAGTATTGAGAGCCATATATGAATTAGAAGACAAGTAATAGACATCAGGCATTTTAGTTTTAGTTAGTTTGGCATTTCTTTTAAGAGGGAGAAGGAGAAAAATTAAATATTCAACTGTATAAAAGAAGTTAAGTAAAGGAAATTAAAAAAAGCAAGATAATGTTGGCAGAGAAGAGTTAAAGAAAGGAGAGAATTGGCTAGATGCTATACTTTCAACTGGGCATCTCTTGAGTTAGGATAAATTTATAGTAGGCCTTCCACTGGGGACTGGAGATGAGGCCATGTGGGTCCTGGGCTCAGCACAGGATAAGCAGGGGCCAGGTGCAGCAGTGCCACACCATCATGGTTATCATTTAGGCCATGGTGACAAGTCAAGCAAGTTAGATAGATTATGGGTGGTATTTCCCAGAGCTCTGGTGTGTTATTCAACACAGAGTGCTAAATAAATGTTGAGTTAGGAATGAACATCAGAATAAGATTTAAGTAAGGTTTAAAGTCGAGTAATCCTAAGGTGAGCAGTGTTTCAAGGGATGCTCCAGGGAAACATTATATATATTAGGAATCTTACAAAGTAAAGTCTTTGCCCCGAGGCACCTCAGACACTTTGAGGGAGACATCTTAGTGGTGAAACTTGTTTCATCTTGAAGTATCCTAGTTAGGACTAGATTGGGCCTGCTGAGTATGAGGGAGCCTTGTACTCCATTTAGAAACCTGTGACTGTCTTGGGATAGCAATCAAGAGAACATGAGCTTCTACTGCAAAGAGATCTTTCTCCTGGATTTGAGGTTCTGCTGGAAAATTGTGCTGTCCTTACACAGGGACTTCACTGATTTAACCTTTGAGGAGCCACTTTCCATGGCATCAGTTCTTAAATCATATGACTAACATAGCCTTAGACTGGGTCATGATTCATGGTTTGGGGATACTATCAGATAAGGGAAGAAAATGAGAAAGGAAGTTGGAGAAAAAGAGAAGGCTCCATTCGCTTAGCTCATACAGCAGACGTTTATTGAGAGATTTTGGTGTGCATTGGGTTGGACAGCAGGTTTACAAAAATAAGACGCTAGATGACAGCTTCAAAGAATACCAGGCTTACTGGGGTGAGACTGACATGTAAACACATACTTAGATTTTAGGGTAAATAAGAGCAGTGATATCAGTGTGTACAAGATCTGTGATGTTACAGTGGAGGGAGTGATTAATTGTTCAGAGTGGGGAAGAAGACCTGATGAGGGAGAGTATCTGGGTCTTGTCACAAGAAGCATTAGCCAGGTGGATGGGTTGGTATAGGATTAATAAAGGCAAGGCATTCCAAGAAAAGTCGACTGCATACGCAAGGTATGGAATTGTGGAACATAGGTTGGAGGAACCAGGAAAAAGTTCAGAGTGGTTGGAGGATGAAATATTATTATGTCTGAGTGTGTTGTAGGAGGAGTGACGGCAGTGGTAAGATGAAAAATTGCAGAGGTAGGTAGAGGGCAGATTGGCGAAGACCTGTGTGTTATGCCTGCTAAGCATGGGGAATGTTCAGAATAGTGGTTGGGAACAAGAATTGGAGGGGAGACTCTTAGGTCTGGAGGCCAGTTAGTGGCCCTGGTGAGAGATGATGTGAGTCTTAACTAAGAGTAAAAACAGGGATAGAGAGGATAGGATGAGTTTTAGAAATATTGAGGACGTATAGTCAGGATTTGCTGATCTCCTGGAAGTGGGATGAGAGTGCGAAGATGATTCTTAGGTTTCTGTTTAACCTCACCCCCAGTCAAACCAGTCATTCCCACTGAGTGTCAGTACTGTGAACTGAAATTAAGAAGATTCAGGAAAAGAGCAGATTTAATGGGATGGTGATGGTGGAGGGCAAGGAGCCACAGAGCTCAGTGTTAGAATTCAGGAGTTCAAGGAAGACTCTAGAGAGAGGGTTATCCTGGGAAAATACTTTTCTTTTCTTCTTTGTCTCCTCTGCAAAATTGTGTCTTGAGAGCAAGGATCATATTTGTCATATTTTTCTTTATCATCCACTAGGCCAGCATAGTGTTGAACTCCTTAATAAGAGTAAGGTGGCTGTCAGATATTTACTTGATGAGCAGAAGCAGAGATGGTGAGAGGAAATGCTTACACATTTGAAGTATCGCCTAATTGACCGTCTTATGTATATCCATCTGACAGTGATCAGAATCGGCAAATTTTTATCTAAGTTCACTTATATTTGTTGTTTTTGGCTAACTTCTAGTTTTATGTATGTTTTAAATCTTGAAGGATACATAAAATCCTGGTTTTCAGAGATTACCTTCAGGGAGAGGAGCTAGGTAGCTGAGGGTCAAAAGTGGGAGGGGAGCTTACTTTTCACTATATACCTGTTTTAGTCTCCTTGGGCTGCTATAACAAAATACTATAGATTGGTTGGCTTATACACAACAGAAATTTATTTCTCACAATTCTAGAGGCTGGGAAGTCCAAGATCAAGGCAGATTCGGTGTCTAGTGGGGACCCAATTCCTAATTCATAGACAGCCATCTTTTCACTGCATCCTCACATGGCAGAAGGGGAGAATCAAGCTTTCTGAGGTCTCTTTTTTTTTTTTTCCCTCTCTGAGGGAGATTTGCCCGGAGCTAACATCCGTTCCAGGATTCCTCTGTTTTTTAGTATGTGGGCCACTAGCACAGCGTGGCTGATAACAAAGTAGTGTGGGTCCACACCTGGGAACCAAACCTGGGCCACCAAAGTGGAGCCCACTGAACATAACCACTAGGCCACCGGGGCGGCCCTGAAGTCTCTTTTATAAGGGTACTAAACCCATTCGTGAGGGCTCTGCCCTCATGACCTAATCACTTCTCAAAGGTCCCACTTCCAAATACCATCACACTGGGGTTTGGGTTTGAACATAGGAACTTGAGGGGGGCACAAACATTCTGTCTATAGCAGTGTGATTTGTATATTCTAGCCTGAGACCTGAACCAGCCGTTTCTCTAAGGAACACTGATTTCTTTTAGTGGGAATGGTATTTAGAAAACAAAATTTAGGTGCTCATGGTACTGATTGCTACTGGAGTATTCTTGCTTCTAGGCCTTTTAATGGGACAGAACTAAGAAATACATGCTTTAAAAAATCATGAGGGTGATCAGAGACTAGGTTGTTTTGAACCACCCCTCCTGCTGAAAATAACTGGAAGAGCTAGATAAAAAGTATAACTGTTTGTAATCACTGAATGCTACCAAGGAAGTGAAGAATTGCAGAATCAAGATCCCAGAGAAGAGGGAAGTTCAATTACATGAGCCCAGTGGTTTGGGATTACCTTCCCTCCAAAGAGATCCTCTCATTCCTATGCAGTGGTTTTGAAACTCAGAAATTGAGTAGAGATTTTGACAGACCTGTGGTTAGGGGGTTCAATTATTGGAATCTCAAGGATAAGAGACTTGGGTAGATCCCCGGGGCTTTTGGTTCAGATTCTGAAAGGATACACTTTAGCAGTAACAGTGAGCTGGAAATAAACGGGCCTTCACAAAGACTGAAGTCCAGTTTCAAATCATCTCTATCCCCAGTTGGATTCGTTAAGCTTAATTATGTTTTTCAGAAGCAAATATAAGTCATCTCTGGAAGAAGATATCATTGAGAGACAAATTATCCTGCATATTTTCATATACATTGTTCAGAATTCAATAAAAAAGGAAAAGAAGACATTGATTCATAGGAAATCTTTATATATTCTGGATACAAGTCTTTATATATTCTGGATACAAGTCTTTATATATTCTGGGTATGAAGTATTTATGAATGCTTTTTGTTACCATTTATATAGTTTCAAATATCTTCTCCCAATTTGTGCCCTTTCTCCTTCCTTTAAATGGTGTCTTATGATAAATAAAAATTCTCAATTTCCATATAAATAAATATCGCTTTTCCTTTCTGCTTATTGATTTTTGTGTCTTGTTTAAGAAATCCTTTCCTAATCTGAGATCATAAAGGTAACTTTTTAAGGGAACACAGTCTTGCATTCTGTATTTGTCTTCAGTCCACCTGGAATTACTTTTCACCGAAGGCTGGGAAAGAGATTCAGTTATTTTGTTTTTCATTTGGCTTACCATTTGTCTCCACACTGTTTATGGAAAATGCTCTCTTATTTTAGTTTCTTGTGCCTAGTTTGCTTGGCATCTAGTAGATAGCCTATAAATGAATCTGAATGAAGTATATACTTGATAGTATGAAACTCTCTGTAGATTCCTTATGGTTTTTACAGCATATTGTCTAATTTACAAATTGACTTTTCTTTGTACTGCACTCTTTATGTTCGTTTTCACTTATCACTTATAAACACTTCTTATTTATTACTAAAATCCTATTGGTACTAAATAAATGTTTGTTGAATTTCATTTTTATCTGTTTTCAATTTCTGGTTGTTTGTTGTGGTGATCTTTACAGTTTTGAGACTTGTTTCATACATTTTCTTGAACTCTTTGTCTTGGACTGTATGGTCCCCTAACAGAATGTTAGAATCACCTGGAGAGATTTTAAGTACTACATACCGTTTGGGCTCTACTCCAGCCCAATTAAATTGGTATTTTTTAAGCTGCACAATTTTTTTCTTTTTGGAACATTTTATGAAACTTTTCCTCTGTCATTTAGAAACGTGTATAGAAAGTTTCTGTAGATTTTTATTTACGTGTTAATCATGGCTGAAATTTTATGCCCTGTTTCACACCACATATTCCATGTAGTTAAATTCAACAGTTAGTTATTAAGCATCCGCTCTGTGCCGGACATTGTGCAAGGACTTAGTGGATAAGAAAATGTCTTTGACTTTCTGGAACGTACAATCTATAAGTAACTATGTGGTTTATAAAAGAGAGGAGGTACAGGGTTCTGTGTAATTGTACTGCAGGGGGGTTTAACTATCCGAGGGGTCAAGGAAGGCCTCACTGGAGTAACATTTAACCTGAGACTTGAATAAATTTAGCAAAAATATTCTTTAACTGTGTTCCTGACTATTGCTAACATTTGGCCATGCTGTTGTGGTGGCTCATATACAAAAAAAAAAAAGAGGAAGATTGGCAACAGCTGTTAGCTCAGGGTGAATCTTCCTCATCAAACAACAACAAAAAAAACCCAACTAGTTTACTTCAATTAATTGTGGGAAAAAATATGTTTGTTATATAGTCAGTTGAGTATATTTGTCTGGGTCTAATTCTAGGCGCTCTCTTCTATTCCATTGATCTATGTGTCTATTCTTTGGCCAATACTTTTTCTTGAAGACTGTAGCTTTATATTAAGTCTTGAAATTGGGTAGTGGGGAATCTTCCAGCATTGTTTTTCTTCACTGTTATGTGGGCTATTCTAGGGCATTTTCCTTGCCATATAAACCTTAGAATCAGTTTGTTGATAACTACAATATAGATTCTGGTGATTTTGATTGGAATTGCATTGAATCTACAGATCAAGTTGGGAAGAACTGATATCTTAATGTTCCATCTTCCAATCCATGAATATGGACTATCTCTCCATTTATTTATATCTTCTTTGATTTCTTTGGTCAACATTTTGTAGTTTTCCACATGTAGATCTTATACATAATTAGATTTATATCTGGGTGTTTTATTTTTTTGTTGGGTGCTATTGTAAGTTTTTTCTTTTAAATTTCAGATTCCAGTTGTTTATTACTGGTATGTTGGAAAGCAGTTAACTTTTGTATATTAACATTCTATCCTATGACCTTGCTGTACTTGCTTCTTAGTTCCAGGGGATTTTTTCATTTGTTTTTTGGGATTTTTTTTTTTTTTTTTTTTTTACGTAGAAAATCATGTCACTTGCAAAAAAGACAGTTTAATTGCTTTCTTCCCAATCTGTATATTTCCTTTTCTTGTCTTATTGTACTGGATATGGCTTCGTTACAATGTTGAATAGGAATAGAGATGATATCCTTGCCTTATTCCAAATCTTAGGGGGATAGCTTCTAATTTCTTACTATTAATTATGGTGTTAGCTGTAGTTTTGGCTATTTTTTGGCTTTTTTTTTTGTTTTTTTGAGGAAGATTAGCCCTGAGCTAACTACTGCCAATCCTCCTCTTTTTCCTGAGGAAGACTGGCCCTGGGCTAACATCTGTGCCCCTCTTCCTCTACTTTATACGTGGGATGCCCACCACAGCATGGCTTTTGCCAAGCGGTGCCATGTCCGCACCCGGGATCCAAACTGGCGAACCCTGGGCCGCCAAGAAGTGGAATGTGCGCACTTAACCGCTGCACCACTGGGCTGGCCCCTATTTTTGGGCAGATTTTTAAATTAAATTAAGGAAGTTTCCATTTATTCGGGTTTGCTCAGGGTTTTTATTGAGTCAGTATTGGACTTTGTCAAATGCTTTTTCTGTGTCAATTCATATGATTTTTTTATTTAGACTATTGATGTGGTGGAATTACAGTGATTGATTTTTGAGTGTTGAACCAGCCTTGCATACCTGGAATAAATCCCAGTTGGCCATGGTTTATAATTCTTTTTATATATTTTTGCATTTAATTTGCTAACATTTTGTTGAGGATGTTTTTGTGGGTGTGTGTGAAGAAGATTGGCCCTGAGCCAACATCTGTTGCTAATCTTTAATCTTTCTCTTTTTGCTTGAGGAAAATTGTCTCCGAGCTAACATCTGTGCCAGTCTTCCTCTATTTTATGTGGGATGCTGTCACGGCGTGACCTGATGAGCAGTGCTAGGTCCTCGCCCAGGATCCAAACCTGCAAATCCCGGGCCACCAAAGCAGAGTGCACAAATGTAACCACTACGCCACTGGGCTGGCCCCTTGTTGAGGATTTTTGCATCTATGTTCATGAGAGATATTGGTCTGTAGTTTTCCTTCTTTGTAATGTCTTTGTCTGGTTTTGGTATTAGAATAATGCTAGCCTGGAGCCCACCTGGTGACGCAGCAGTTAAGTGGCTCATGTTCGGCTTTGGCGGCCTGGGGGTTCACCGCTTTGGATCCTGGGTGCGGACGTGGCACCGCTTGGCAAGCCATGCTGTGGCAGGCATCCCACGTATAAAGTAGAGGAAGATGGGCATGGATGCTAGCTCAGGGCCAGTCTTCCTCAGCAAAAGGAGGGGGATTGGCAGCAGTTAGCTCAGGGCTTAATCTTCCTCAAAAAAAAAAAAAAGAAGAATGCTGGCCTCATAGAATGAAGTAAGTATTCCCTCTTATGTTTTCTGGAAGATTTTGTAGAGTTATCATTTCTTCCTTAAATGTTTGGTAGAATTCATCAGTGAAACCATCTGGGCCTGATGCTTTCTTTGTTGGAAGGTTGTTGGTTATTGATTCAATTGCTTTAATATTGGCCTATTCAGATAATCTGTTTCTCATTGTGTGAGTTTTAGTAGTCTTTCAACTACTTTGTCTATTTCATCTAAATTACCAAATTTGTGGGCATGGAGTTGTTCATCGTATTCCTTTATTATCTTTTTACTCTCCATGGGAACAATAGGGATGACCCCTCTTGCATTTCTGATATTGGTAATTTTGTCTTCTCTCTCTTTTCTTGGTTAGGCTAGCCAGAGGCTTATCAATTTTATTGATCTTTTTAAATAGCTAGATTTTGGCTTCATTGATTTTCTCTATTATTTTCCTTTTTCAGTTTCATTGATTTCTCTAATTTTTTTTATTATTATTTTTTTGCTTCCTTTAGGCTTAAATTGCTCCTCTTAAGTCTCTGTTTTCTAAGGTGGCATCTTAGATTATTGATTTTATATCTCTGTTCTAATATATGTATTTAATGCTGTAAAAATTAATTTCCCTCTAACCAATGCTTTTGCTGCACCCTACACATTTTGATAAGTTGTATTTTATTTTCACTTTTGTTTAATTCAAAGTACTTTTAAATTTCTCTCGAGACTTTTTCTTTGCCCCATGTGTTATTTAGACATGTGTTGTTTAATCTCCAGATACTTGGATTTTCAAGCTATCTTTCTGTTACTACTTTCTAGTTTCATTCCATTGTGGTCTCAGAACATACTTGGTATGATTTCTGTTCTATTAAATTTGTTAGGGTGTGTGTTATGGTCCAGAAAGTGGTCTGTCTTGAGGAATATTCCATGTGAGCTTGAGAAGTCTGTGTATTCTACTGTTGTTGGACAGAGTATTCTATAAATGTCACTTAGATCAACTTGATTGCTAGTGCTGTTCGGGTCAGCTGTATCTTTACTGATTTTTTTGCCTGGTCCATCTGTCAATTACCTAAAGAGAGGTGTTGAAGTCTCCAGCTATAATAGTGCATTTGTCCTTTTCCCCTTTCAATTCTATCAGTCTTTGCCTCATATATTTTGATGCTCTCTTATTAGGTGTATGCACATTAAGGATTATTACGTCTTTTTGTTGAATTATGTTTCGTTATGTAATGTTTATCTTTAGCTCTGATAAGTTTCCTTGTTTTGCTCTCTTTTTTCTTAATATAGCTACCTTCCCTTTCTTCCTTCCTCCCTCCCTCCCTTCCTTGTTTCTTTCTTTACTTCTTTCATTATCTTGAGGTAACATTCATGTGATGTAAAATGAACCGTTTTACCCTGAACAATTCACTGGCATTTGGCACATTCATAAAGTTGTGCAGCCACCGCCTTTATCTAGCTGCAAAACATTTTCATCGCTCCAAAATAGAACCCCGTACCTTCTAAGCAGTTACTGCCCGTTCTCTTCTCACCCCTGCACCTGGCAACTACCAATCTACTTTCCTATTCTAGATATTTCTTATAAATGGATCATACGATATATGGCCTTTTATGTCTGCCTTCTTTCATTTAATATGTTTTCAAGGTTCATCCATGATGTAGCTGGTACTTCTTTCCTTTTTATGGCTGAATAATCTATTGTATGTATGTATACCATAACTCGTTTATCTATTCACCCATTGATGGACATTTGAGTTGTTTTAACCTTTTATCTATTGTGAAAAGTGCTGCTATGAACATTCATGTACAAGTATTTGTTTGAGTACCTAGTTTCAGTTCTTATGGGTATATACCTAGGAGTAGAATTGTTGTATCATATGGTAATTCTTTATTTACCTTTTTGAAGAATTCCAAAACTGTTTTTCACAGTGGTTTCAGCATTTTACATTCCTGCCAGCAGTGTTCAAGCATTCCTATTTCTCTACATTCTTGCCAACACTTATTTTTCTGATTATAGCCAATTTTCGGATCATAGCCAATCTGCTGGGTGTGAAGTGATATCTTATGATTCTAGCCAATCTACTGGGTGCAAAGTGATGTCTCATTGTTATTATAGCCAATCTGCTGGATGTGAAGTTGTATCTCTGGTTTTAATTTCATATCCTTAATGACCAGTGAAGTTGAATATCTTTTCATGTGCTTGGTGGTCATTTGTATATCTCCTTTGGAGAAATGTCTGTGTATGTCCTTTTTTTTTGGTTTTTTCATTGGGCTGTCTTTTTGTTGTTGAGTTGTACAAGTTCTTTATATATTATGATAATAGACCCTTATCAGATATATGATTTGCAAATATTTTCTCCCCTTGTATAGGTTATCTTTTTACTTTCTTTCTTTCTTTTTTTTTTTTTTTTTTTGAGGAAGATTAGCCCTGAGCTAACTACTGCCAATCCTCCTCTTTTTGCTGAGGAAGACTGGCCCTGAGCTAACATCCATGCCCATCTTCCTCTACTTTATACGGGGGACACCTACCACAGCATGGCTTTTGCCAAGCGGTGCCATGTCCGCACCTGGGATCCGAACCGGCGAACCCCAGGCCACTGAGAAGTGGAACATGCAAACTTAACCACTGTGCCACCAAGCCAGCCCCTTTACTTTCTTGATAATATCTTTTGCTGCACAGAAGTATTTAATTTTGATGAAATTCAATATATGTATTTTTAAAAATATTTTGCTCATGCTTTCAGGACATTTCTAATTATTCATTGCCAAATCCAAGGTTATGAAGATTTATCCCTATATTTTCTTCTAAGAGTTTTATAGTTTTAGCTTCTATATTTAGCTTTTGATTCATGTAGAGTTAATTTTTATATATGGTTGAGATAGGAGTAGAGCTTGCTTTTGATAGTGTTTGCATGGTATATCTCATCATCTCTTTACTTTTTTTTTTTTAAAGATGTTATTTTTTTTCCTTTTTCTCCCCAAAGCCCCCCGGTACATAGTTGTATATTCTTCGTTGTGGGTCCTTCTAGTTGTGGCATGTGGACGCTGCCTCAGTGTGGTTTGATGAGCAGTGCCATGTCCACGCCCAGGATTCGAACCAACGAAACACTGGGCCGCCTGCAGCGGAGCACGCAAACTTAACCACTCAGCCACGGGGCCAGCCCCCCATCATCTCTTTACTTTTAACCCTGTCTTTATATTTAAACAAGTTTCTTGGCATTATATAGTTGGGTCTTGCTCTTTTTTGGTGGTGGGGGGTGGACAGGGAAGATTGGCCCTGAGCTGAGATCTGTGCCAATCTTCCTATATTTTTGTATGTGAGACGCCACCACAACATGGCTTGATTAGAGGTCTGTAAGTCCATACCCAGGATCTGAACCCACAAACCCCAGACCACCGAAACAGAGCATGCAAACCTAACTACTACACCACTGGGCCAGCCCTGGGTCTTGCTTTTTTAAAATTCCATTCTACACTCTGTCTTTTAATTGGTTTATTTAGACCATTCACATTTAAAATGGTTATTGATATAGCTGGATTACTATCTATGGTGTTGTAACTGTTGTCTATTTGTTACACTTGCTGTTTGTTTCTTTTTCCCATCCTTTTTTTAAAATTTATTTTTTATTTTTGCCTTGTCTGGTTTTAATTGAGCATTTTATATTTTTCATTTTATCTCATCTTTTAGCATGTCAAGTATATGTCTTTAAAAAATTTGTAATGATTGCCTCATATTTTGAAATATACATTATAATTAACTAGCTCAACTTCAGATAACATTATACTGTTTCACATGTAGGGCAGGTACCTTATAACAATGTATTTCCAATTCCTCCCTCCCATCCATTATGACATTGCTTTCATTCTTTTCACTTATTCGTATGCTATCTTCACCTGATACATTGTTACTATTATTACTTTAAACAATTATCTTTTAGATCAATTAAGAATAAGAAAAATAATAGATTCTGCCTTCATTTATGCTTGATCTGATACTCTTCCTTCATGTAGATCCAAGTTTCTGACCTATATAATTTTCATTCTCCCTGAAGAATTTTTTTTTTTAACATTTCTGGTAGGCCAGATCTGCTGTGATGAATTCTCTCAATTTGTATTTGTCTAAGGAAGTCTTTATGTGTCCTCTTTTGAGAGGTAATTTTGCTAGATATAGAGTTCTAGTTTGGTGGGGTTTTTTTCAACACTTTAAATATCTCACTCCACTCTCTTCTTGCTCACGTAGTGTCAACCTTAAAATAAATACAGTCATGTGCCACGTAATGATGTTTTGGTCGATGGTGAACCACATATTTGACAGTGGTCCCATGAGATTAGTACCATATAGCCTAGATATGTAGGAGGCTATACCATCTAGGTTTATGTAAGTACACTCTATGATGTTCACACAACAACAAAATCACCTAATGATGCATTTCTCAGAACATATCCCATTGTTAAATGATGCATGACTGTAACTGACAAATTATAAAAGCAATGTTGAGTTTGTTTGGATATAGCAGAGGAATTGCAATTTGGGACAAGCAGATTATAACAAACTATAGGCAAGTCCAAGGAGACAAAGGGGATGATCTGCTTTTATTAGTTTTTAGGAGGAAATTGGAGAGGGTTGTTTTGAACAAAAATTCATTGGAAGAGAACCAGGGTTCAAAGATGTGATGGTTTCTCATTGGCTGCACGTGGTGGACAGTTTGTTGTTACTAAAGCATGTGGAAATCTTCTTTCTTCCTGCTGGTTTATGCAAACTGCCATGAGTGATACACGTGTGAGAGGTCTCCCTTTGTGGCTTCCCAACTCCATTTTAAATTAGGTTTCCTTATTCATTTTTCACATTTCCCCCTTTTTTTTTTTTTTTTTTTTTATTAATGTTATGATGGATTACAAGCTTGTGAAATTTCAGTTGTACATTTTTGTTAGTCATGTTGTGGGTACACCACTTCCCCCTCCGTACCCTCCCCCCACCCCCCCTTTTCCCTGGTAACCACTGATCAGATCTCCTTCTGAATATACTAATTTCCACCTATGAGTGGAGTCATATAGAGTTCGTCTTTCTCTGACTGACTTATTTCGCTTAACATAATGCCCTCCAGGTCCATCCACATTGTTGTGAATGGGCCAATTTCGTCTTTTTTTATGGCTGAGTAGTATTCCATTGTGTATATATACCACATCTTCTTTATCCAATCATCAGTTTCTGGGCATGTAGGCTGGTTCCACGTCTTGGCTATTGTAAATAATGCTGTGATGAACATAGGGGTGCAACGGACTCTTGAGATATCTGATATCAGGTTCTTAGGATAGATACCCAGTAATGGGATGGCTGGGTCATAGGGTATTTCTATTTTTAACTTTTTGAGAAATCTCCATACTGTTTTCCATAGTGGCTGTACCAGTTTGCATTCCCACCAACAGTGTATGAGGGTTCCTCTTTCTCCACAACCTCTCCAACATTTGTCGTTCTTGGTTTTGGATGTTTTTGCCAATCTAACGGGGGTAAGGTGATATCTTAGTGTAGTTTTGATTTGCATTTCCCTGATGATTAGCGATGATGAACATCTTTTCATGTGTCTATTGGCCATATTCATATCTTCTTTTGAGAAATGTCTGTTCATGTCCTCTGCCCATTTTTTGATCGGGTTGTTTGTTTTTTTGTTGTTAAGCAGTGTGAGTTCTTTGTATATTATGGAGATTAACCCTTTGTCGGATAAGTGGCTTGTAAATATTTTTTCCCAGTTAGTGAGCTGTTTTTTTGTTTCAATTCTGTTTTCCCTTGCCTTGAAGAAGCTCTTTAGTCTGATGAAGTCCCATTTGTTTATTCTTTCTATTGTTTCCCTCAACTGAGGAGTTACAGTGTCCGAAAAGATTCTTTTGAAACTGATGTCAAAGAGTGTACTGCCTATATTCTCTTCCAAAAGACTTATTGTCTCAGGCCTAATCTTTAGGTCTTTGATCCATTTTGAGTTTATTTTGGTGTGTGGTGAAAAAGAATGGTCGATTTTCAACCTTTTCCATGTGGCTGTCCAGTTTTCCCAGCACCATTTGTTGAAGAGACTTTCTTTTCTCCATTGTAGGCCCTCTGCTCCTTTGTCGAAGATTAGCTGTCCATAGATGTGTGGTTTTATCTCTGGGCTTTCAATTCTGTTCCATTGATCTGTGGACCTGTTTTTGTACCAGTACCATGCTGTTTTGATCACTGTAGCTTTGTAGTATGTTTTGAAATCGGGGATTGTGATTCCGCCGGCTTTGTTTTTCTTGCTCAAGATTGCTTTAGCAATTCGTGGTCTTTTGTTCCCCCATATGAATTTTAGGATTGTTTGTTCAATTTCTGTGAAGAATGTTCTGGGGATTCTGATTGGGATAGCATTGAATCTGTATATTGCTTTAGGTAGTATGGACATTTTAACTATGTTTATTCTTCCAATCCATGTGCAAGGAATGTCTTTCCATCTCTTTATGTCATCGTCAATTTCTTTCAAGAAAGTCTTGTAGTTTTCATTGTATAGATCCTTCACTTCCTTGGTTAAGTTTATCCCAAGGTATTTTATTCTTTTCGTTGCGATGGTGAATGGGATAGAGTTCTTGAGTTCTTTTTCTGTTAGTTTATTGTTAGTGTATAGAAATGCTACTGATTTATGCACGTTAATTTTATACCCTGCTACTTTGCTGTAGTTGTTGATTATTTCTAATAGTTTTTCTGTGGATTCTTTGGGGTTTTCTATGTATAAGATCATGTTGTCTGCAAACAACGCGAGTTTTACTTCTTCGTTACCTATTTGGATTCCTTTTATTTTTTTTCCTGCCGAATTGCTCTGGCCAGCACCTCCAGTACTATGTTGAATAGGAGTGGTGAAAGTGGGCACCCTTGTCTTGTTCCTGTCCTCAGAGGGATGGCTTTCAGCTTTTGTCCATTGAGTATGATGTTGGCTGTGGGTCTATCATATATGGCCTTTATTATGTTGAGGTACTTTCCTTCTATACCCATTTTACTGAGGGTTTTTATCATAAATGGGTGTTGGATCTTGTCGAATGCTTTCTCTGCGTCTATTGAGATGATCATGTGGTTTTTGTTTTTCATTTTGTTGATGTAGTGTATCACGTTGATTGACTTGCGGATGTTGAACCATCCCTGTGTCCCTGGTATAAATCCCACTTGATCATGGTGTATAATCTTTTTGATGTATTGCTGTAATCGGTTTGCCAAAATTTTGTTGAGGATTTTTGCATCTATGTTCATCAGTGATATCGGCCTATAGTTCTCCTTCTTTGTGTTGTCCTTGTCAGGTTTGGGGATCAGAGTGATGTTGGCTTCATAGAATGTGTTAGGGAGTTCTCCATCTTTCTCAATTTTCTGGAACAGTTTGAGGAGAATAGGTATTAAGTCTTCTTTGAATGTTTGGTAGAATTCTCCAGAGAAGCCGTCTGGTCCTGGACTCTTGTTTTTGGGGAGGTTTTTGATTACCGTTTCTATTTCCTTACTTGTGATTGGTCTATTCAGATTCTCCATTTCTTCCTGATTCAGTTTGGGGAGATTGTAGGAGTCTAGGAATTTGTCCATTTCTTCCAAGTTGTTCAATTTGTTGGCATATAGTTTTTCATAGTATTCTCTTATGATCTCTTGTATTTCATTGGTATCTGTTGTGATTTCTCCTCTGTCATTCCTGATTTTATTAATTTGCGCTTTCTCTCTTCTTTTCTTGGTGAGTCTGGCTAGGGGTTTGTCAATTTTGTTAATTCTTTCGAAGAACCAACTCTTTGTTTCATTGATCCTTTCGATTGTCTTTTTTGTTTCAATATCGTTTATTTCTGCTCTTATTTTTATTATTTCCCTCCTTCTACTGACTCTGGGCTTTGTTTGTTCTTCTTTTTCTAGTTCCGTTAGGTGTCGTTTGAGGTTGCTTACGTGGGCTTTTTCTTGTTTAGTGAGGTGAGCCTGTATTGCGATGAATTTCCCTCTTAGGACTGCTTTTGCTGCATCCCAAATGATTTGGTATGTTGTGTTCTCATTTTCATTTGTCTCCAGATAATATTTGATTTCTTCTTTAATTTCTTCAATGATCCATTGTTTGTTGAGAAGCGTGTTGTTTAGTCTCCACATTTTTGCACCTTTCTCTGCTTTTTTCTTGTAGTTGATTTCTAGTTTAATAGCGTTATGATCAGAAAAGATGCTTGATATTATTTCAACTCTCTTGTATTTATTGATGTTTGCTTTGGTTCCCAAAATATGGTCAATCCTTGAGAATGTTCCATGTGCACTTGAGAAGAATGTGTAACCTGCTGTTTTTGGATGAAGTGTTCTATATATATCTATTAAGTCCATCTGGTCTAATTTTTCATTTAATTCTATTATTTCCTTGTTGATTTTCTGTCTGGATGTTCTGTCCATTGGTGTTAATGGTGTGTTGAGGTCCCCTACTATTATTGTATTGTTGTTGATGTCTTCTTTTAGTTCTATTAAGAGTTGCTTTACAAATTTTGGTGCTCCTGTGTTGGGTGCGTATATATTTATAAGTGTTATGTCTTCTTGGTGGAGAGTCCCTTTTATCATTATATACTGTCCCTCTTTATCTTTCTTTATCTGTTTTGCTTTGAAATCTACCTTGTCTGATATTAGTATAGCGACACCTGCTTTCTTTTGTTCATTATTAGCTTGGAGTATTGTTCTCCATCCCTTCACTCTGAGTCTGTGTTTGTCTTTGGGGCTGAGGTGTGTTTCCTGGAGGCAGCATATTGTTGGATCTTGTTCTTTGATCCATCCTGCCACTCTGTGTCTTTTGATTGGGGAGTTCAATCCATTTACATTTAGAGTGATTATTGAGACGTGGGGGCCTACCACTCCCATTTTGTGTCTTGTTTTCCGGTTTTCTTCAGTTTCCTTTGTTTCTCGTCCCATGGTTTAATCTGTTCTGATGTAGAGCTGCTACTCTCTGTTGTTGTCCTTCTACTTATCTCCTCTGCTCTTGGTTTTGTAGCCCCTTTCCTTTTTTGGATTTTTCAGGAATGAGGGTTTTCCTGAGGATTTCCTGAAGAGGAGGTTTTGTGGCAATGAACTCCCTTAATTTTTGTTTATCTGGGAAAGTTTTTATTTCTCCATCGTATTTGAAGGATATTTTCGCTGGGTAGAGAATTCTCGGCTGTAGATTTTTGTCCTTCAGATTTTTGAATATATCATTCCACTCTCTTCTAGCCTGTAAAGTTTCTGCTGAGAAATCTGCTGATAGCCTGATGGGGGTTCCTTTGTAGGTTAGTTTCTTTTGCCTGGCTGTCCTTAATATTTTCTCCTTGTCGTTGACTTTTGCTAGCTTCACTACTATATGCCGTGGAGTTGGTCTTCTTGCATTGATAAAGTTTGGAGATCTATTGGCTTCTGTCACCTGAAGATCCATCTCCCTCACCAGATTTGGGAAGTTCTCAGCCATTATTTCTTTGAATAGGTTTTCTGCCCCTTTCTCCTTCTCTTCTCCCTCTGGTATACCTATAATCCTTACGTTGCATCTCCTAATTGTGTCTGATAATTCTCGGAGAGTTTCTTCATTTCTTTTAAGTCTTGCTTCTCTCTCCTCCTCTGCCTGCAACAATTCTATATTGCCATCTTCCAAATTGCTAATTCTTTCCTCCATATTATCGGCCCTACTGTTCAGAGCATCTAGATTTTTCTTAATCTCCTCTGTGTTCTTCATTTCCAATATTTCTGTTTGGTTCTTCTTTATCGTATCAAACTCTTTTGTGACATAGCTCCTGAACTCGTTGAGTTGTCGGTCAGAATTCTCTCTTAACTCATTGAGAATCTTAATGATGGCTGTTTTGAAGTCATCGTCATTTAGGTTATATATCTCATTTTCTTTGGGATTGTTTTCTGTGTATTTGTTGCTTTCTTTCTGTTCTGGAGATTTAATGTATTTTTTCATATTGCTTGATGTTGTTGATTTGTGCCTCCGCATGGAGATAGAGTTTAGTTGCTCCTTTCACTTGTTTCAGCTGCTGCGGTGGGAGGAGCAGCTGTTTATATTTCACCAACCAGGAACCCTGTCCGTAGTTGCTAACTGGGCCTGGGCCCCTCTTCGTAGCCACAGTGGCCCTTTGGATTCCCTCCTCTGCCGTGGGGGCCGTCACAGGGGGGCTTCAGGCTGCAGGTACCTACTGTTGCAGCCCACCTAGATGTGCTCTCTCCTTGGGGTCTGCAACGGTGTTATGGGCTTTTCCAGCGGCCAGGGGTGGGATCACTTATATTTGTCGCTCCGTTGCTGTCGGCACCCACCAAATCTCACTTGTCCTCTATGGGTCGCAGGAGAGCTATTGGCATCTTCTACAGTCTGTGGTTAGTACACCTAGCTATGCTGCTTTTGCCCTGGGGTCTTCCAGCCTTGTGGCTGGCGGCTGGGTGCCTTCTACTGGTGCTGTGCAGAGGCTTTCCCTAAGGCTGCTGTGAGCCTGTAGGGTTTCCCCCTAGGCTACTAAGCTGGGTCTCTGGAACTCTCTCCAGCCCCAGTCCTCTCTGAGATCTCCGGCAATCCCTAGCCTCACGGGGTGGGCAACGGCAGCTGGGGGTCGTCCCGCCCTCAGGGCTTCTCTCCGGGCCTCTCCCGGAGCCGTGAATGCTCAGCGTGGCCCCTCTGCTAACGGCAGGCAGAGAGTTTTGTCTGCTGCCCGGGCGGAGCTCCGGCACTTCCCCTCCGGGTCGCAGGACCGGCCTTTGAAAGTTCCCCCCGCCCCGGTCCTCTCCGAGATCTCTGGCAATCCCTAGCCCCACGGGGCGGGCAACGGCAGCTGGGGGTCGCCCCGCCCTCTGGGATTCTCTCCGGGCCTCTCCCGGAGCTGTGAATGCTCAGCGTGGCCCCTCTGCTAACGGCAGACAGAGAGTTTTGTCTGCTGCCCGGGCGGAGCTCCGGCGCTTCCCCTCCGGGTCGCAGAACCGGCCTTTGAAAATTTCCCCGGCCCCGGTCCTCTCCGAGATCTCCGGCAATCCCTAGTCCCACGGGGCAGGCAACGGCAGCTGGGAGATCTCCGTGCCCTCCATGTCTCTCTCTGGGACCCTCCAGGCACCCCGAGCACCAGGCTGGGTCTCCCCGCCAATGGCGGGGAGAGAGTCTCCCCGCGGGCTCAGGTGTGCAACTCCAAAGTTTCCCTCTGCGTTTAGGAGTAATTGCAGGGGGTTTAGGTAGGGTTCTGGTCACCTGTTTCCACTGTCGCTCCTCTGTTGTGTTCTCGCTCCTGCCCTAGATGTGTGTGGATCCTCTGGGGGCGTCCGTTGGAAGAAAGCCGCTTGCGGGTACTAGGCTGCCCGTCGGGGTCGGAGAGTTTTCACCTATTTCCACATCCTCCCGGAGGAAAGTCCATCCGCCTTCCGATGTATAGTCGCGTGGGTGTCTCAGACGTCCTGAGATGCTGTCTGGATATCCTTTGTCAAGCGATAAGTGTCCAAATAATTGTAGACTCGAAGGGGGAGAGACAAAGAGGACTACTCACGGCGCCATCTTGGCTCTTCCCCACATTTTCCCTTTTGATCAAGATCTTTCTCTGAAACCATAGGTGATCAAGCATCAGGTCATTTAGTTATTAAACATTTTTGTCCCTTTGTGTCCCTCGGTGCCAGGGAAGACCTTTCCCAAGAGTCACGTCCCATGTTGAGGAGAGGGCAGGTGGTGATTGGAAACCACAGAGGCCACATTCGAGCAACAAGGAAGGTAGAAGTAGGGGCTCTCAGGTGTTTTCTACTCTTAAGTTCATATCTTGTCTAGGTTGTAAGCATTGGAAATCATCTTGAAGCACTGAACTAAGATCATTCTATTTGTGCATCTTTTCTGCAGAGATTTGAAAGGCAACAGGTACAAAGTTTTAAAGTGAATATGCAAAACAAAATTAAAACTGATGTAACAAATCCAGTTTGCGTAATTGTCCTGAGTCATGATCCTAGGCCTGAAGGTGGCCAATTGAACAAGTCAGAGGACCATGGGGAGTCAGGTAAAACGTGTACCCAGTGCACTTATTTCCTACCTTTGTGCAAGTGGGTTTCCATTTCCCCAGAGGAATTTATCCATGTATAACAAGTAGTAGTAACTACCATACCTACCCCACCTTGTTCAGCTAGGAGATAGTCTGAGGCAATTAGGTTATCCATTACTACCTTAGCTAAGGAATCTAGTGACCATTGTTGGGTTGCTATTGCCTTAGTGGTGGAGTCAACTGTGTTACCAAGGGTAATAGATGGATTTCTAATCATTCGCTTATTTACGTGTGCTCCAGGCCAAGGGAGGAGGAAAGAGGCAAACCCATACTCATGGACCCCATCGGGCAGTCCCCATTTAGTTCTTTGATGTAGGCCTAAGGGGTTGGCCCAGTGGTTGATATCAGATAGATTATGAATGGACAGTGGAGCAACTAGGTTTGCTAATAAGCATTGTCCTCCCATTTGCCAACTATCTAGACATTCAAAGGCCCAGGAGTGGTGCCATTCTCCACAGACAAAAATGAAACCGGGTGGAGCACAGAGGACTCTGGCTAAAGTATCATTATTTGTGAATCTGCAGGAATGGACCTATTAGCATTCATTAACCAGGGGTCAGTCATGTTTTAGAGGATTCCTCCAAGTCGAAAAGACCATTCTCTAATGTGATGGCATAAAGTACTTGGGTTTGAGTTGTCTTTTGGATGAAGGTTATAAAGGGTAACAGTGCAAATGGGGTGGTTGCAATAGCATCATATTTTTAAGTTTATCTGGGATGGTGCTATCATTGCCATAGTCGACAGGTGTTTAGGAAGAGACAGGGCATGGGAAGGGAGGTTGACAGAAATTTCATTCTGTAGCTTTCACTCTGTAGGAAGTCAGGTAAAATTTGCAGTGGCATTAGAGAAAAGTGAGAAATTTGTTACAGGATGGACTAAAGGGTCACTGCTGTCATGGATGGACCAGAGTTTCTGGTGGCAAACCTGACAATTAGATTAGTTTATCCCTTTTGCAATGGATTGAGAAGTGTACATAAGAGCATTGTCTTTCCAAGAAAGAGTGGGAAAGAATAAGGTAGGAAGGAACAACAGGAAAAGGGGACTGAGGCCTTGTCTGGTCATCTTGGGAAAGCTGTCTCCTTCGGTTGTCATCTGCTTCAATTCCTGGAAATCTTTACTTTTAGGTCACCCATTGTTGTGCAGGTCCAGTGAGGGTTTGGGGCTTTCTTTAGATGTGACACATGGATCCAAGAGTCTATTCCTTGGAGTTTAGTGGCACAAGTGTCGGTTAACAGTACCTGATAGCGGCCTTTCCAGTGGGCTTGAAGAGAATCTTTATGGAGATGTCTTTTCCAATAAATGAAATCTCTGGTTGTAAAGTGTGATGCTTAAGGTCTTAATTTCCCAGGAGAACACTGAAAGATTGTTCTACTGGTTAATTTCAATAGAAGCAATTAGGCCTTTATAGTATAGAAGTATGTCCCCTTTTATCACCTGTGGATTGAAAGAAGCAGGAGCTAGGTGCGTTGGGCACCCTGTGACCGTCTCAAAGGGTGGGAGTTTGTGTTGCAAAAAGAGTAGACCTGAGATTTAGAAGGACCAATGGCAGTGCCTTTGGCTAGGGTATTTGAAGGGTTTCTACAAATTTTGCCAAATGAGTCTTAATGTTGCGATTAGTTTGTTCACTAGTCTTGAATGAGGGTGGTAAGCATGGTGAAAATGTTCTAGAACTGGCCAAATGGCACAGACTTGTCGAAGCACTTGACCAGTGAAGTGAGTTCCCCAGTCACTTTGAAGTTTTCAAGGGGGGTTTCCCAGACAGGGATCATCTTTTCTAATAGAATTTCAGCCATGGAAAAGGCAGTAGCCTGTCTACAAGGAAAAGCTTCTGTTCAGTGAGAAAACATACAAACTATTACCAAAAAGTATTTATATCCCTGAGATGGGAGGAGCTGTATAAAATCCATTTGCCAAACCTTGAATGGCCCATTAGGCAATTTAAAGTGTCTGGGAGCAGGACAGGTTTTCCTAAAGATTGTATTTTGGGCATGTGGGGCAAGCAAAGGAGGCACTTTTTGTGGCTTTACAGATATTTCCCCACTGGTATTGTTCGTAAACGTTATCGTTTTTCAGCAGACCAATGATCTCATACGTCTACAGTAGTCAGTGATGAGAATTTTAGAGTCTCTGGCAGGACTGGATTTTTATTTGACCCAAACCAGAGTTTTCTCTTTTTATTGAACTAACAGGTATTAGATTTCCAATATTGCTTTTCCTTTTCTGGGGCCAATTGTTGGGCATCTCTAGTCAATTTTTCTAGATTATCATTTGAGGGAGCATCCCTTTGGACCATGATAGAGGTTTGGTTGTTGGTTCCTTTGAGAGCAGCGTTCTTGGCAGAAATATCAGCAAGGTGGTTTCCTTTAGCCTCCAAGGAGTCAAATTTGTAATTCCCAGGAAACTTAGTAATTGCTAAGGCAAATGGTAGGTCTATGGCATCTAATAATTCCTGAATATAAGGGCCATTCTTTATCCTATTTCTGCTGGAGGTAAGGAAATCTTGCTGTTTCTGTAGCATTTCAAAATTGTGTGCTACCACAAAGGCATACTGACTATCAGTATAAATGTGTGCAGTTTTGTTTTTGGCTAAAATCTAGGCTCGAGTAAGAGTCTATAATTCAGCCTATGGAGCCAAGGTAGCTAAGGACAGAGGTGCTGCCTCCATGACTTCAAAAGGAGTTGCAATAGCATACTCAGCACAGTATTTACCATTTTCATCTTTCAGGTAAGAACCATTAGTAAATCATGAAAACTCAACATTAGCTAAAGGGGTTTCTTGTAAGTCATCATGGCGGCGTCAAGAGGTGATCTGTCAAAGTTAAACAGTCCTGTGGAGTTTTGTCTGTTGAAGAGGGAGAAGGGCTGGCAGGGTTAAGGTTATTACATGAGCAAGAGTTTGCTATGAAGTGCAGCCAGCAGGAGAATTTCATAGGAAGTAAGGTGACTTGCTGAAAGGTGTTGAGTATGGTAGGAATTTAGAAGAGCTTCAACAGCACGAGGAACAAGGATAGGAGGGGATCTCATCTGACTATTTCCTCAGTGGCCTTTACTAGGACGGCAGTAGCAGGGATGGCCCTGAAGCAACGGGGTATCTTTGTGCCATAGGATCTAGTTGTTGACGGTAAAACCCTATGGGTCAATGATGATCTCTGTATTTCTGAATAAGGACCCCAAGGGCATTTCCTTCCTTTCTGTAAATGAAGTGGAAAAGGCAAGTTGGTAATTGGGGTGCCCAAGGGCTGGCAGGCTTATTAAGCTCCCCTTCAAGGTCTGAAAGGTCACGTCATCCCAGTCCTCCTGGATAATAGGGTCAGGTTTGATGTTTTTTAACCAAACATATAGGGGTTGGGCCATGAGAGAAAAGTTTGGAATCTAGTTACTGCAATAGCAAGCCAATTCGAGAAAATCTTGTAATTGGAGTTTGGTTTGGGGCTTGGGAAGTTCAGAATGCCATGGAACCTGTCTGGATCTAGCTGTGGCCTCTGTTCTGAGATTAAATGTCTTAAATAATGAACTCGAGTTTGAACAAACTGCAGTTGTTTCTTAGAGACTTTGTGTGCCTTTACGGCTAAAAGTTTTAACAGTTGGTTACTACTCTTCTGTGAAGAGGTTTGAGGATGGGAGCAGAGAAGCACATCATCTACATATTGTGATAAGGCAGAGCTTCTAGGAAACGTTATATCATCTACATCAGCTTTTAAGGTTTGTGAGAAGTAAGAAGAATTTTCAGTAAAACCCTGGGGCGTTACTCTTCAGGTGTTTTGTTGTCATATAAAGGCAAAGAGTGATTGCCCTTATCCACAGGGATCCTAAATAAAGTGCCGCACAAATCAATTATGGTGAAAAATTTACTTTCAGTAGAGATGGAGGCTAAGAGTAGAGGACTGGGAATAAGGGTGATGAGGGATAATATTGTTTATGGCTCAGAGGTCTTTGACAAATCTCCAAACATAGCCATTGGATTTTATAATGGGTAAAATAAGGGTATTGCAGGGACTGTTACAAGGGATTCTGAGGCCCTGGGCCTTATAATCCTCTATGCTTGGTCTGATTCTTTGTAAGGCCTCTTCATTTATAGGATAGTGATTAATTCTGGGGAGAGACTTTGAGGGATCAATCTGGATCTCGATAGGAGAAGCACTATGGATTCTACCAATGTTGGTTGATGATTTTGCCCATAGGGATGCTAGCAATTGATCCAATAGGGGTGAATGGCCACCATTTTCAGTATTAATTTTGGTATTGTCAGAGACAGTGTAGATAAAGGATGTCAAAGATGATTGATTTGATTCATTGGACTGGCTGTTTTGGCTCTCACTGTCAAATTCTAAAATTATTTTCCCCTTTTGGGAGAAAGAAATCCCTGCATGATATTTTTCCAAGTCTCAACCCAGTCGATGCAGGGGGTGGAGGTACTATGTAGGAAGTGATGGGTATTTCTTAGAGGGCCTAGACTAAAGGGATTGGGTTCAGAAACAGGAACCTGTTGAGGTTTATTAAAGACCTCCCTATTTGAACTGTTTTGGTACTCTGAGGCAGGGGCTGTTTAAATAGCAGTGGGGTTGAGCACCCAGATTGTAGCTCCAGTGTTGATAAGGACAGATAGAGATTCATTCCCAGTCGGGAGAGTTGTTTCTCTGAGCCGCTTGAGAGGAAGGATCAGGAAAAACCCCTGTGATTCCTCAGAGTCCCATCACTGGGAAATGAGAAGACAGTGGAAGGATTGGTTGGATGACTGTAGAGGCCTGGAGCATTTTACTTTATAGCAGTCTTTTTTCCAATGTCCTCAATTCTGTTGAAGTTGGAGATTAAAGATTTTAGGGTGTTTTTCTTAGTAGAATCATCTAGGGTGTGGACTAATTGGCTTGCCAAATTAACTCAGTCTGGCGTGGATGTAGTTTCCCATTCTATTAAGGTTCTTTTAATCAGGAGAGAAAGGTCTCAGTCTAGCCCATTAATGAACATAGAGTTGAATTAGAGTAGATGCCACATCCACTGAGAGACCAGAATTTTCCATAAACGCAATTTGGAGTTGGCTGTAATAATCATGCACGGGTTCATTGAGTTTTTGAGTGCAAGCTTAGATCTTATTCCAATCAACAGGTTTTGGGAAGGCTCTGGAATTGCCTGGTGGAGTCATGTAGTGATTCCACGAGCCTGATCATATAATAGGGCAAGGAACTCATCTTTCATCTGCAATTCTAGAGGTATCTCAGAATCATCCCAGTTGGTAGTTTTCATCCACTGTTGGGCTTGGCCTTTGCCGCAAACATATGGACTAGTTGATATAAGTCTGAGAAACCAGGTTGGCAGGTCTGGACAACTATATAAATTCCTTGGCGAATCTGTAAGGGTCTTCAGTTACTTTAGGGAAGGCCTTGACTATAGCTTGCAGTTCAGGCTTAGTCCAGGGGACATATGAAATTAGGGGCTTAGCATTGGAATCTTCAGAAAGTCTAATTTTAAGAAGGCAGATTCTTTAAGAAGTTCAGAGAAAAAGGGAAGCTTGGTGAGAGGATTAGAATGAAGAAGTGCAGGGTCCAGAGGAGTGGGGATATCGCAGTAGGAAAGAGGAAGTTAGTGTTGGAGGTGAAGGGGAAGAAGAGACCTCTGATGCCTTTTTGTCTTCTTTCAATCGTTTATTTGCCTCAGTTTACAAACGGTTAATTTGTAAAGAGGCAATTTTGGAGTCCTGAATACCTGTGGAAGCCTCGAGGTACCATTTGAAATAGACATCCCATTCAGTTTGTTTAATTCCAGTGCCGCTGTCTTCTAACTTAGTTCTGAGAAAAACGAGTTTGGGGAGATTAAAAGTTCCCCATTAAAGTTCTAGATTATCTTTAGTTAGGTTGGTCCATTTAGTTAAAAATGCACATGAGGACAGCTGTACTTTTTAAACATAAAACTAGCCAGGGTTCTGGAAGGAGGCTGCCCTGAAAGTGTTTAGAGGACTGGGATCCCATAGCTCAGAAACAGACATGCAGAAAACAGATGAGTACAGTTGTGCGCTGCGTAATAACATTTCAGGCAGTGACGGACCACATATATGGCAGTGGTCCCATAAGATTATAATGGAGCTGAAAAATTCCTATTGCCTAGTGACATAGCTGTCGTAACATCGTGGTGCAACACGTTACTCACGTGTTTGTGGTGATGCTTGTGTAAACAAACCTACCGCACTGCCACTTGTGTAAAAGTATTGCACATACATTTATGTACAGTACGTAGTACTTGATAATGATAATAAACAACTATGTTACTAGTCTATGTATTTACTATGCTGTACTTTCTATCCTTATTTTAGAGTGTACTCTTTCTACTTACAAAAAAAAGTTTACTGTAAAACAGTATGCTGTGTTCCACCAGCAGCAGCCTCATGCATCTCGTGTTTATTGCGTTTCTTGATTGTATGCTTGATTTAATCTTGTGTTGTTTTGTTCATCACGGCCCCTAAGCATAAATAATCCATTGCTAATGTTGCCAGTAAGAGGCCACATTGAGTGATTGACTTGGAAACGAAATTAAAAGTGGTTAAGGACTATGAAGGTGGAAAGTCAGTGATGGTTGTTGTGCGCCAGTCAGGTATGTCACATCCCACCATAGCTATGATCTTGAAAAATAAGAACAAAGCAACAGAAGCTGTTAAAAGATCTGCTTCATTGAAGGCAATAAGACTAACAACTCTATCAGAGAGAAACTTCTAATGACCTGGATTGAAGACCAGACACAGAAGTGTGTCCCTCTCAGCACCATGACGGTCACGGGCAAAGCAAAAAGTTTGCAGTGTTGAAAGAAAAGGCTGGATCTGACTACGATGTTGAATTTACTGCTAGCTCTGAGTGAGTTAAACAATTCAAAAATTGTTATTCGTTACATAAGGTGAAAGTGAGTGGTGAGTCTGCAAGTGCTGATGTGAAGGCAGCTGGAATCATTTTTGGAAACTCTACATAAGCTGATTGCGGAGGAAAATTACTTGCCAGAGCAAATATTCAATATGGATGAAATATTCCTATTCTGGGAATGGATGCCTGAAAGGACTTTCATCCATAAAGAGGGTAAGTCAATGCCAGGTTTCAAGGCTTTTAAGGACAGGATAATAGTCTTGCTGGAGGACAGTGTTGCAGGCTGCAAATTGAAACCCTTTGGGATCTGGCACAGTGAGAACCCCAGGGCCTTCAAGCATATCTGTCAATAAGCACACACTGCCATTGTACGACAGGAGCAATAAGAAGTCATGGATGACCCAGCTCCTCTTCCAAGATGGCCTCCTGAATTGCTGTGCCAGCGAAATAGAGAAATATTGTTTGGAGAATAACATATCTTTCAAGATTTTGCTTATTGTTGATGATGCTCCTGGACATCCTCCTTTTATTGATGATCTTCCTCCCAATATCACAGTGGTGTTTCACCCTCCAAACACCACCTCTTTGATCCAACCAATGGATCAAGGAGTTATAGCAGCTTTTAAGGCCTATGACCCAAGGAGGACCTTTGCCCAGGCTCTTGCTGTAACTGAGAAAGACACTGAGAAGACACTTATGCAATTTTGGAAGGGTTACAACATCTGTGACTGCATCAACAATCTTGCTAGGACTTCGGGGTGTTGTCACCACGGAGTGTATGAATAACATCTGGCAGAAGATGTTCAAGAGAATTGTCCATGACTTCAAAGGATTTGCAAAGTATGAGGAGGTTGCAAAAATCAACAAGGCTGTGGCTGAGGTGGCAAACAACTTTAACTTGGGTGTAGATGAGGATCACATTGAGGAGCTCCTAGGGCGGTTCCTGAGGAATTGACTAATGAGAAGTTGTTGGAACAGGAATGCGTGGCTGAACAAGAGGCAAGAGAAAAGGAAACTGCAGAAGAAAAAGAACCCTGAAGAAAATTCACAGTGAAGGTTTAGCAGACACTTTTGCAGACCTTGACAAGCTCCTTGAAAACTGAAAACATGAACCCCAGCACCAAAAGGTTTTCTTTAATAGAGAGGAGTGCTCATGATGCATTATCTAATTATAAGCAAATCTGTGATAAAAAAAGAAACCAAGCAAACCGCCGTGTTTCTGGGCATATTTCAGAGAAGAATCACACCTCCTCAAGAAGAGCCTCAGGCGGGTCCTTCAGGAGGTATTGCAGAAAAAGGCATTGTTGTCATAGGAGATGACAGCTCCATGTGGGTTATTGCCCTGAAGACCTTTCGGTGGGACAAGTTGTAGAGGTGGATGACAGTGATATTGATGATCCTGACCCTCTGTAGGCCTAGGCTAATGTGTGTATTTGTCTTAGCTTTTAACACAGAAGTTTTAAAAGTAAAAAAGAAATTTTTTTTAAATAGGAAAAAGCTTATAGAATAAAGATATAAAGAAAGAAAATACTTTTTATAGCTATACAATGTGTGTTTTAAGCTAAGTGTTAATACAGAAGAGTCAAAAAGTTAAAAACATTGAAAGTTTAGGGGCTGGCCCCGTGGCCGAGTGGTTAAGTTCGTGCGCTCCGCTGCAGGCGGCCCAGTGTTTCGTTGGTTCGAATCCTGGGCGCGGACATGGCACTGCTCATCAGACCACGCTGAGGCAGTGTCCTACATGCCACAACTAGAAGGACCCGCAACGAAGAATGTACAACTATGTGCCGGGGGGCTTTGGGGAGAAAAAGGAAAAAAATAAAATCTTAAAAAAAAAATTAAAAGTTTATAAAGTAAAAAAGTTACAGTAAGCTAAGGTTAATTTATTATTGAAGAAAGAAAAGATTTTTTTAAATTTAGTGTAGCCTAAGTGTGCAGTGTGTGTAAAGTCTACAGTAGTGTGCAGTGACGTCCAAGACCTTCACGTTCACTCACCACTCACTCACTGACTCACCCAGAGAAATTTCTGGTCCTGCAAGCTCCATTCACGGTTAGTGTCCTATACAGGTGTACCATTTTTTATCTTTTATACCATATTTTTTACTGTACCTTTTCTATGTTTAGATAAGTTTAGATACACAAATACCTCTGAGTTACAGTTGCCTACAGTATTCAGTAGAGTAACGTGCTGTACAGGTTTGTAGCCTAGGAGCAATAGGCTATACCGTTTAGCCTAGGTGTGTAGTAGGCTATACCACCCAGGTTTGTGTAAGTACACCCTGTGACGTTCACAGAACAATGAAATTGTGTAACGATGCATTCCCCAGAACATATCCCCATCGTTAAGTGACACGTGACTGTATATGAACATATAAAAAAAAAGGGGGGGAGCAAACCGTTAAGTAGCTGTAATAAGATAGTTTTTAATCTCTTTGAATTAGAATTTTCTCCACACTGAGCATGTAAAACAAAATATTGAAATATGCTGGATTCTGAAGTTGGTATAACATTGTAATAACTAATTTAAAGTTTTATCTTTCATCAGGACAGATAGATTATTCTCATTTACTTAATTTACATTAGGAAAAGTTTTGAATGTGAACGTACATGATAAATGTTTACATTTATGTGTTGCTTAATGATGGGGACATATTCTGAGAAATGTGTCATCAGGTGATTTCATTGTTGTGCAAACATCATAGAGTGTACTTACACAGTCCTAGATGGTATAGCCTCCTACACATGTTGGCTATATGGTACTAATCTTATGGGACCACCATCGTATATGTGGTCAGTCGTTGACTGAACCATCATTATGTGCGTGACTGTATTAGCATAATACTTCCTTTATTTGTGGAGTTCCATATTACATTTATTTGAAGGATTTTGATACTAAAAACAAACTTAAAAACTGCACTGGTTCATTCTGCCTCATTTTAAGGTTTAAATTTGAATTGTGAAACTTATCCTAGGTGATCTTCCTGAAATTCTAGTAAACTGCTGCAGGTTGGTACTTATCATGGTGGATTGCTTCCAGTAGATTGGTTGTCCTCAGGGATTAGCAATTGAAAACAGAAATAATAGGAGCTAATCAATATTTTAATCCATGAAAATAAGAATCTAAAATAAATTTATATTTATCTGTATAATAAACAGGATTAGGAGTAACTCACTGCCTTATGTAACTTACTGCTTTGTATATAATAGATGCTCAGTATTTTTTCTCTAAACCTGAAGTGAAATAGTGTTAGCCATCAGAGTTGCTAGTTCAAACAAAAATTATTTAACCAAACCCATTTTTTACCCCTGCCTCTTATTCTGTGATGAAGGACTCTCTTTCGTCTAGGTCCCTTAGTTGCTTTGTTCTCACTGAGTAAAATGCCACAGCCCCTGCCCCCGCCTGGATAGTGGATAGTCACAGGGCTCCCTTGCAGATTTCTTCGTCTCTGCTCAAAAGTCCCCTTAGCAGTTGAGCTTTCATCACCCTGTATAAAATAGCCATTCTCCCCCAACTGCCCTCGTCATATTTCCTTGCTTTGTTTTTCTCTCTAATACTAATTTTCTGACAGTATATATACATTTGCATGTTTATTTGTTTGTTTTCTGTTTTTCCTCATTAGAATATAACTTCATAAGATGGAGTCTTTATTTTGTCTCCTATATTGCTAGCACATTGAACAGTACATAGCAGGTGCTCAGTAAACATTTGAATGGATGTATGAGCCTTGAATTTCCTTCTTGCTGTTTCTGGAAGTTCTGGTTAGATTCTAACAGTGTCTTCAAATTTCTTCATGTGTTGCCTAAAATAATTTGGAGTACTTGTGTACCCTCTTGGACAGTTGCAAATCAACATTTTATGTTTTTTATCATACGTTTAAATAGAGTTGCGTAGGATGTAATTTTTGGCATATTGTAAATATTGTGTTTAAATAGAATTGTGGCGTTACTCTTTAAAAGTATCACAGTGATTTGATATCTATCAATATTCATTTAAAACATACGTGCACAAGTTCTTATTTATAGTTGGATATTTTTCATTATTCTCTTTCTCCTTGAAAGGAGAATTTCCGTTTATTTCCATTCCACTTTTACCACATGAATTTCTCCTAATGTAATAGTTTTGTGCTTAAGAATAACTTAGTAATCATCCTATTGTACTTGGAACAAAAAATCTCTTCGTAGCTTTTATGATAAAAAACAGTCAGCAAACTAGGAATAGAAGGGAACTTGCTAAACATGGTAAAGGGCATTTATGAAAACCTGCAGCCCACATTGTACTAAATTGTCAGAGACTGAAAGCTTTTTCCTTAAAATCAGGAACAAGAGAAAGATGCCTGCTTTTGCCACTACTATTTAACATTGTACTAGAAGTCCTAGCTGGAGCCACTGGGCAAGAAAAATATAAAAGCCATCCACATTGAAAAGGAAAAAGTCAAACTACCTATTTGCAGTGACATGATTCTGTATATAGGAAACTTCAAAGAATCCTCATGCACAAAAAAACTAGTTATAAGCAAATTCAGCAAAGTTACTAATTTCAAGGTAAACATTAAAAAAGTTGTTTTTTAATACAAGCAATGAAAAATCTGAAAAGGAAATAAAGAAAAAATTTCTTTTATAATAGCATTCAGAAGAATAAAATACTGAGGAATAAATTTAACCAAGGAAGCAAAACACTTGTACACTGAAAACTACAAAACATTGCTGGAAGACGTTCCAGGTTCATGGGTTGCAAGACTTAATGTTAAGATGGCGGTACCACCCAAAGCAGCCTGCAGGTTCAGTGCAATGCCTATCAAAATTCCAAATGCCTTTCTTGCAGAAATGGAAACGTTGATCCTCAAATTCATGTGGAATACAACAGGTCCCAAATAGCCAAAACAGTACTGAACAAGAAAAACAAATTTGGAGGACTCACAGTTGCTGATTTCAAAAGTTACTACAAAGCCATAGTAGTTTTAAAACAGTGTGGTATTGGCATAAGGATAGACATATAGACCAATGGGATAGAACTGAGAGTCCAGAAGTAAACCCCTTGATCTATGGCCCGTTGATTTTCTACAAGGGTGCCAAGACCATTCAGTTGGGGAAGGATAGTCCTTCAAAAAATGGTGCTGGGACAAGTGGGTATCCACATACAAAGGAATGAAGCCGGACTCCTACCTCACTTCATATCCAAAAATTAGCTCCAAGTGAATCAAAGACCTAAATGAAGGTCTTTGGCCTAAAACCGTAAAACTCCTAGAAAAAGACATGGGGTAAATCTTTATGACCTCATGTCTGGCAATGGATTCTTAGCTATGACACTAAAAGCACAAGCAACACAAGAAAAAATAGGCAAATTGGAATTCATCAAGATTAAAAGCTATTGTGCATCAAAGGACATTATCAAGAAAGTAGAAAGATAACCTGCAGAATGAAAGAAAAATTTTGCAAATTCTATGTCTGATAAGGTTCTACTATCGGAATATATGAAGAACTCATACAACTGAACAACAAAAGGACAACTAAACTTAAAAATGATAGAAAACATGAATAGACGTTTCTCCAAGGGAGATATACGAATGGCCAAGCACATGCAAAGATACTCAGTCATTAAGGAATTGCAAATCCAAACTGCAGTGAGATAATATGCTTCAGCAGGTCCAGCAGTTTGGCTATAATAAAAAGAAATTGGAAAATAAGTGTTGGTAAGGATGTGGAGAAATAGGAACTCTTGTACACTGCTGGAGGGAATGTAAAATGGTGAAGCCCTTTGAAAAGTTTTAGAGTTTCTCAGAAAGATAAACAGAATTACCATATGACCCAGCAGTTCCACAACTAGGCATATACCCCAAAGAATTGAAACTAGGTGTTTAAATGAATACCTGTACACAAATGTTCATAGCAGCACTATTCACATAACCAAAAAATGGAAACAACTCAAATGCCCAACAGTGGATGAATGGTATATACATAACACTGGAATATTAGTCAGCCTTAAAGAGAACTGAAGTATTGATACATGCTACAACATGGATGAACCTTGAAAACACTGTACTAAATCAAAGAAGCCAGACACGAAAGGCCACATAGTGTGTGAGTTATTTTACATGAAATACCCAAATAAGCAGATCAAAAGAGATAAAAAGCAAGGGAGTGGGGGGAACTGGACATAGGGAGAGATTATTTAAAGGATATAGTGTGTTCTTCTGACATACTGAAAAAGTTTTGAGACTAGAGAG
Source organism: Equus quagga (assembly GCF_021613505.1). Taxonomy (NCBI): domain Eukaryota; kingdom Metazoa; phylum Chordata; class Mammalia; order Perissodactyla; family Equidae; genus Equus; species Equus quagga. Next base: position 66,343,810 of record NC_060271.1, read on the forward strand.
AGTTGGTGATTGCACAACATTGTGAGGGCACTAAATGCACTGAATTGTACATTTTAAAATGGCTAATTGTATGTTATGTGAATTTCACTTAAAAAATGTTTGTAAACCTAACTTTAAAACTTTTAAAAATAGTATAACCATACAGTTTTAAGTGCTTTAATATTTCTTCTGAGTGGTTACTATAGTTGTTGCATGATAAATGTTTTTTTGTTAAATAGTGATTTTATTTTTTTTAAAGGTTTTTTTCTGATTGTCGTCTTCTTTTTTTGGGGGAGTGGTGAGGAAGAGTGGCCCTGAGCTAACATCTGTTGCCAATCTTCCTCTTTTTTTTCTTCCTCTCCTCAAAGCCCCAGTACGTATTTGTATATCCTAGTTGAAGGTCATTCTAGTTCTTCTATATGGGATGCTGCCACAGCATGGCTTGATGAGTGATGCATAGTTCCACACCCAGGATCTGGACTGGCTAACCCGGGGCTGCCGAAGCGGAGTGCACGAACTTAACCTCTCGGCCACAGGGCCGGCCCCGTAAATAATGATTTTAATTAAATCATTAAAAGTGAAATTTGTAGGAAATACATCTTCTCTTAATGGTCTGGATTTTTTTTTTTTTTTTTAAGATTGGCACCTTGGCTAACAACTGTTGCCAAGCTTCCTTTTTTTTTTTTTTTTTTTTTAAGGATTGGCACTTGGGCTAACAACCGTTGCCAATCTTTTTTTTTTTTCTGCTTTATCTCCCCAAACCCCCCCTGTACACAGTTGTATGTCTTAGTTGCATGTCCTTCTAGTTGTGGGATGTGGGACGCCGTCTCAACGTGGCCTGATGAGCGGTGCTATGTCCGCGCCCAGGATCCGAACCCTGGGCCACCGCAGCAGAGTGTGCAAACTTAACCACTAGGCCACGGAGCCGGCCCCAGTGGTCTGGATTTTTTAACGCTTTTAGTTCATATATCCATGGATGAATGCTAAAAGGTTCAGCATCAGTTCTCTTCCTGTTTTATCTTCTTTTATTTTTTTTTTACACCTTTAATCCCATAATCATTGTTTATTTACACGTGAACCCTGATCCTCATAATAGGCTTATTGGTAGGCTTTCTGGGAGCGATTGCAGGTGGCAGGGTCTCCAAACGTTTTGGATTTGCAGCGATAAGAGATCAACTACCAGCAGGGTCCAGTCATACTAGAAGAGCCTATCTTTGATCTCCTTGGAATCCTAGCCACATATTTCTCGCAATAGGCCAGCAGGGCTTTGGAGGTGGACTAGCGGATTTTGTAAATCTGGACCACGTGGCCACCACCATTTACATGGACACAGAGGTCCATGCCAGCTAATCGCTCCTTGCCCAGAAGCAGAACAGGTTCTAGTAGCTTGTATTGCAGCCATCATGTTAGATTATCTCCAGAGGTTTCCCATTCACCTGATGAGGCCGTTGCCCCCTGTGCAGTGGGTCAGGGCTGTAGCCGTCTTCTTGCATCCCAAGACCCGCACCGATTGCAGAGGTCCCTTGGATGGCATGGCTGCAGGTGTAGACAACAGATCCTCATCCTAAGGTGCTAAAAGTGGAAGAAAGCCTTATGTTATGTTTTGTTAGACTCAAGTTTCTGAGAAACATGTTAATCTAAGTAAGTAGGTGGTAATGAAAGGAGTTTTGTTATGTCAGTGTCACTCAGTTTTGAACTTCTGTGTCATATGCCAAAAAGCACACAGTGATTTCATGTAAAATTTAGTTTTAATGACTTATCAGCTGGCAGCTCAGAATTTCCTTCAGTTTTTTTTGAAACTGAACAGTTGGAAAATACTTTACTTGCATAAGAATTTGATGGTCGTTAGAGTCATTCACTATTTCCTCAACACTTACACCACTGTTTCCAGTTGGCCCTATGTTTAGTGCTTCAGAGGTTTTTGCCTCTCAGGGAAATATATCATGGTAATAAAAGACAAGTTAGAGGAATATCTTTCTTTTGTAAAATGAAAAAAACATTATTGTTAAAGGGGAAAAGGAAAAGGTGAACTCTCGTGACACAGGCAGAGCAGTTTTTGAAATAAATATGTACAGAAGTTGAAGATCTTCTGATGCCCTTAAAACCTATCTATGCCCATGCACCTCTTGACAAGTCTTTAAGTACCTGCAGGGTATTGAATTCTCTGTGAGGTCTTGTATAAAGTGCTTCTTACTGCCTGTCTTCAGATAAGAATCTTTGAATAGCTTGGAACTTCTGTATACTGTGAATAAAAAGATGAAAAAAATAGAATTTGGCCCCAAAGCTCTTTCTTTGAAAATGGCTTTATTTCTTTTGTGTCTGGAATAAATATAGACTTAATATAAAATTCTTTAAAATTCAGTGAATTAAAAGTGTTGCCTTCTTATATAATTCCTTCTTTAAAATTTTTCCCAGGTCAATGAATGGTCATTGAAGATAAGAAAGGAAATGAGAGTTGTTGACAGGCAAATAAGAGGTAAATTGTCATTTTATGTCTCCTATTCTCAACTCCTTGATATATTTTGCATTAGTTCATAAAAATAAAATGATTCTACATACTGTAAGACATAGTATATTCTTATATTAATTATTTATAGCTGTCCTGATTATTTTGCTTTCTTATCATTATAAGAAAACAAGACATAATGAACTCAAAGAAACTTTACATTTTATGAGAACTAAATTTTTCCTCTGGTCTGGAATTCAGCTATTCAAGGAGGGAGGGGCCGTGTTCATCCATCTCTGATTTCCTAGCCTCCAGGTTAGTGTTGGAAACAAAGCAGTTGCTCACATACTTTGGTAGAGTAATGGCCTCCCAAAGATGTCCTTGTCCTCATCCCCAGAACCTGTGAATATGGTACCTTACCTGGCAAAAGGGACTTTGCAGGTGTGATTGAATTAAGGATCTTGAGGTGGGAGAGATTATTCTGGGTTATCTGGGTGGGCCCGAGGTAATCACAAGGGTCCTTATAAGAGAGAGGCAGTATGTTGAGAAAAAGTGAGAGCAAAGCGGATGTGACCACAAAACCAGGTGCTGGAGTGACGTGCTCTGAAGATGGAGGAAGAGGCCATGAGCCAAGGAGTGCAGTTGACCTCTGGAAGCTAAGGGGCAAGGAAGTGGATTCTCCCCTGAAGCCTGCAGAAGAAATGCAGCCCTTCCAACACCTTGATTTTAGACTTCTGACCACTAGAATTGTAAAAGAATAAATTTGTGTTGATTTAAGCTATTAAAAAAAGAGAACTATATAAACCTCTTCCTACTTACAAAGAAATGATTTTATGGAATTCAAATTAAATAAATTGTGTTAGGTGAAGAATGCAGTTCCATTTTCACTACTCTAGTTTATCTTAGCATGACTGTAAATTGAAGAAAATATATTTCTAAAGAACGTTGATTGCTGTTTGAGTACCACTTAAAATAAAGGTAACTTGCAAAGAGATAGTAATGTTTAAAACTTTGGTGATTCTTATTACTTTCATGTTTGGAGAAGAAGTAATACCATAGAGATATCCCAATATCACTCCCTTAAAAAAAGAATGGAGAGAAGAATTCCACTCCCAGCCACAATGGAGTAATGTTTTCGGACTTGCACTCGCACTCCCTTTGTAAATAAATTAAAAACTGGACAAAATCTTTGAAACAACCCTTTTGAAATATTGGACAACTGGCAGTGCAGGATTTTGATTGTTGAGAGAGAGAAGACAAAAGGAGAGAGCCCTAATATGACCCTGATTTTCTTCCTGGAGAAACTTTCTGGGTTGTAGCACATGGGTGAGGATTCCAGACAGAGCGTGGTGGTCTCACTGAGTTGAGGAGACAGAGATCAGGGTTCACGGAGGCTGCAGCAGCTGGACTTTGTGGGGCAAAGCATCAGAGAGAAGGTCAGTATCCAGAGAAAGAGCTCCAGATATCTGCATGGGGTCCCACTGAGTCTTTAGCTGAACCCTAAGCTGGACATATTTAGAGGGAGATTCAGGAGGTTGGGCAAAGAACAATTGTTGGTGACACACCTGCTACCAGGAAGCTGTAGGCTAAACAATTCCCACAGCTAACAAAGGATTGAGAGATGGTAGATTTCTGATCAGATGCTATGAAGAGACTATGTTGAACATCTGGGACATTCAGTCGAGACCCCAGAAGGGTCACCATATTAAGGCTGAAGTAGCCCTAGATTAAAGGCTACTGTAAACCCACACCTACAAAGCTTAAAAACAAGTCTGGAAAGCTGATCTGCAGGCCACTTAACTGCCTGCCAAAATAAAGCTGAACATAAGGAAGAACAAAAAGTTCAGACACCTGAAAATGAGACATTCAGAGTGTCCAACATTCAATGAAAAATTACTAGGAAGCAGTGGGAAAATGTGACCTAAAATCAGGCAATATAAATAAACCCACAATAAAGAGAGATTATCAAATAAGCAACGATTCTAAACAGCTGCTATAAATATGTTGAGGAGTTTAAAGGAAAACGTGAACATAATGAGATAAATAGAAGGTAGAGAAATAACAAAATGGAACTTCTAGAGATGAAAGATCTTAAATAAAATAAAATGAAAACTTCACCGAATGAGTTTAACAAGCAGATTTAAATACTAAGAAAATAAGATGAGTGAAAGTGGAGATAGTAATGCAAACTGTCCACACTGTAGTACAGAGAGAAAAAAGTGGAAAAAAAAACAGCGTTAGTGACCCGTGCAACAATATCAAGTGGTCTAACGTAATTTGAGTCTCAGAAGAAGAGTCAGGAAAGGATCTCATGAAATAATAGCTGATAAAAACTTTAAACCCACAGATCCAAGGAACTCAATGAACTTCAAAGAGTATCAACACAAAGGAAACAATACAAGGGCGTATCATAATCAAATTACTGAAAGTTAACAATAGATAAAACTTTCTGAGGAAAAAAGACACATTAAATACAGAAAGCAATACGAATGATTCAAAATTTCTTATCAGAAACAATGCAAAGCAGAACATCTTTAATATGATGAAAGAAAAACCTGCACATTATCCTAGAATTCTATATCCAATGAAAATTAGCATTCAAAGGTGAAGGTGAGGTAAAGATATTTTTATACAAAAGCCAAGAGAATTTGTTGCCAGTAGATCCACAGTACAAAAAATGTCAAAGGAAGCTGTAAGCTGAAGGAAAATCATACCAGATACAAACTGGGATCTGCCCCGAGAAATGCTTCATGGTGGAAATAGTAAGTACATAAGTAAATATAATTTTTTTCTCTTTTTAAAAATTGTTGCCTGTTTAAAAATAATAATGTGGGGCTTATAACATATGTATAAGTAAACTGTATGACAATAATAGCACAAACAATTGGTTAAAACCTCATAAATTCAATTAGTGTCTCACAAGCCTTATTTGTTTCTGTTTTGTGCTTTGCCCATTGTATACCTTTTTACCTCCATCACTCATGTATCTTGTTAAACAGTCTTAAAGCCCTGTCTTTTTCGTGGTGTTTCCTGTTATTTCTCATTCATAGCAATTTTTTAGTTAACTCTAACATGGTATCAGGAAAAGATCCTGAATTTTGGAGTTAACACTACCAGGTTTAAACTCTGTCTTTGCTATCAGTTAGCCATCTATCTCCATTAAAATTGTTTGAATATCATAGAATTGTTCTGACAACTGAATCTGTGAATGGATGTAAAGTGTTTAGGACAGTACCTGGCATGCAGTAGAGGGTTTACTACATTGATGATGATACCAAGAAAAAAACACCAGGGTACTTTAGATAAAGTATGACTTTGAAGTAATGTGATTGCTTTAAATGTTATGTACATATAAGGATTTATCATAGAAACACTTCCAGGGTCTTTCATTTGGTTTTATATTAGCAGGCAAGGTGAATGGATTTTTTTCTTTTTTAATATTAGTGCAAAAAAGAGTACCTGTAAGTCTAATCTATGATCTTAGAAGTCAGGATGTTGGTTACCCTTGTTGTGGCATGACGAATTATGGGGGACATAAGGGGACCTTATGGCATGTGGTAATATTCTGTTTCTTGATCTGGTTGCTAGTTACATGGATGTGTTTAGTTTGTGAAAATCTACATAGCTCTACAGTTATGTGTACTTATCTATATGTATGACATACTTCAATAAAATGTTTAAAGAGAAAAACAGTAGTACCTTCAATAAAGCAAAGTAGTTCTCATCTCCTCATGGAGGACTCATGGGAGTCCACATTTTTAGCTTTCAGTCAAATGTAACACATTTAGAGCACTCAGGATAGGCAATATTAGATTGAATTTCGATCATTTGTTTTGGTTCTCTCCTTAAATGAAAATAGCTTCGCTCCCCATCTCCACCCACGCCCCCCCCCCACCCCCATGACTAAAAGGTAATAATACACATAGTGGTGCAGAAGAGTAGAAATAAGAAAGTTAAAATCACCCTGAAATCCTACCACCCAGAGAGAACTACCACAAACATTTTGGCAATCATATTTCTAGATATATTTGCCTGTAATTGTATTTACACCCAATCATGTGTTTATAAATGGATCATTCTATTCTTCCTACTGTTTTATTTACTTCTTCTTGTAGTAAAATAGACGTAACAAAATTTACCATTTTAACCATTTTTAAGTATACAGTTCAGTGACATTAAGTGCATTCACATTGCTGTGCAACCATCACCACTGTGCATCTCCACCACTTTTCCTTTATCCCGTGCTGAAACTGTGTACCCATTAAACACTAACTCTCCATTTCTCCCTTTCCCATGTCTCTTGGGTAACCAGTGTTCTACTTTCTGTCTCTATGTATAATTTGACAATTCTCAGTACCCCATATAAGTGGAATCAAACAATATTTGTACCTTTGTATCTGGCTTATTGTACTTACCATAATATTTTCAAGATTCATCATGTTACAGCATGTGTGAGAATTTCCTTCCCTTTTTTTTTTTTTTTTTTTTTGCTGAGGAAGACTTGCCCTGAGCTAACATCCACTGCCAGCCTTCCTCTTTTTTGTATGTGAGCCACTTCCACAGCATGGCCAGTGACAGACAAGTGTTGTAGGTCTGCACCTGGAAACCGAACCTGGGCCACTGAAGAAGAGCGTGCTGAACTTAACTGCTATGCCACTGGGGCTGGTCCCAGAATTTCATTCTTTTTTAAGACCAAATAATATTCCATTGTATGTATATACCTCATTTTGTTTATCTAGTCATCTGTCAATGGACATTTGGGTTGTTTCTACCATTTGGCTATTGTAAATAATGCTGTTAATGAACATGAGTGTACAAATATCTGTTCAAGTCCCTACTTTCAGTTCTTTTGTGTATGTGCTCCAAAGTGAAATTGCTGGGTCAAGTGGTAATTCTATATTTAATTTTTGAGGAACCACCATAGTGTTTTCCACAGCACTGCACTGTTTTACATTCCTAACATCGAGGACTAAGATATTCAAAAGCAACCACTTATACGGGGAATATAGAAAGTCACTGTGCATGCCCAGGGAGAGAAGCAGGCTCTGAAAAGACCTGATAAGACTCAGCACAGAGATACCCTATAGAAATAATAAAACCAGCACACCCTGGGGAAGTAGGAGAATCTGATTTCTGGAGTTATCATGTTATAAGATTCAAATGTCTTGTTTTCATCAAAAAAATCACAAGGGGCCTGGCCTGGTGGTGTAGTGGTTAAGTTCATGCACTCCGCTTTGGCGGCCCACGGTTTGTCAGTTTAGATTCTGGGTGCAGACCCATGCACTGCTTATCGAGTCATGCTTGGCAGGCGTCCCATATATAAAGTAGAGGAAGATGGGCACAGATGTTATCTCAGGGCCAATCTTCCTCAGCAAAAAGAGGAGGATTGGCAGCAGAGCAGATGTTAGCTCAGGGCTAATCTCCCTCAAAAAAAAAAAATCACAAGGCATACAAAGAAACAGGAATGTTTGGCACATTCAAAGGAAAATAAATCAACAGAAAATGTCCCTGAGAAAGACAAGATTACAGATTTACTTAAAAAAGACTTTAAAACAGTTGTCTTAAAGATGTACAAAGAACTGAAGTAAAATGTGGACAAAGTCAAGAAAATGATCTATGAACAAAATGAAAATATCAAAAAGAAAACATGGAAAGAAATTCTACAGCTGAAAAGTACAATAACTGCAATGAAATATTTACTAGAGTTATTCGGAAGCAGATTGGAGTAGGCAGAAGAATTAGTGAACTTGAAAATATTACAATTGAAATTATCAAGTTTGAGAAACAGAGGAAAACAAATTGAAGTAAACAGAGCCTAAGCAACCTGTGAGACACCATCAAGCAGACCAACATACACATTGTGGGAGGCCCAGAAGGAAAGTCGAGAGAGAAAGGGTCAGAGAGATTGTTTGAAGAAATAATGACAGAAACTTCCCAGATTTCCTGAAAGATGTGATTATAATCATCCAAGAAGTTCCACACACTCCAAGTAGGATCAAAGAGACCCATGCCAAAGCACGTTATAATCAAACTGTAGAAAGACAAAGACAAAGAGAGGAACAGCTTATCAGATACAAGGAATCATCAATAAGATTTTTCAGCAGATTTCTTATCAGAAATGTTGAGAGCCAGGGGCCGGCCCGGTGGCGCAGCGGTTAAGTTCACACGTTCTGCTTCTCGGCGGCCCAGGGTTCGCTGGTTCGGATCCCAGGTGCGGACATGGCACTGCTTGGCAGCCATGCTGTGGTAGACGTCCCACGTATAAACTAGAGGAAGATGGGTGCGGATGTTAGCTCAGAGCCAGGCTTCCTCAGCAAAAAGAGGAGGACTGGCAGTAGTTAGCTGAGGGCTAATCTTCCTCCAAAAAAAAAAAAACCAAAAAACAAACAAACAACAAAAAAGAAATGTTGAGAGCCAGAAGGCAGTGGGTTGATATATTAAATTGCTGAAAGACGAAACCTATCAACCAAGAATCCTATATCCAGCAAAACGAGGGAGAAATTACAACATTCCCAGATAAGCAAAAGCTGAGGGGGTTTGTTACCACTAGACTTGCCCAGCAAGAAATGTTAAAGGGTAAGATGAAAGAACGATAGACAGTAACTTGAAGGTGTATGAAAAAATAAATATCTCTGTTAAAGGTAAATACATGAGCAGTTGTAAAAGCTAGTATTTTTGTAACTTTGGTTTGTAACCCCATTTTTTTTTGTTTTCTACATGATTTAAGAGACTTGTGCATAAAAGAATTATTAGGCTATGTTTCTGAACACAGTGCAGAAAGATGTACTTTTGTGACATCACTAACTTAATGGGGGTGAGGACAGAGCTGTGTAGAAGAAAAGTTTTTGTATGCTATTGAAGTTAAGCTCATTAATTCAAATTATTGTTATAATTTTAGGATATTAAGTGTAATCCCTATGATAACTACAAAGAAAATAGCTATAGGTTATACATAAAAGCAAATGAAAAGGGACTTGAAAAGTTTCACTACAAAATAGAAACAAGTCAGCACAATAGAAGACATAAATGCAAGAAATGGAGGGAAAAAGCTATAAGTCCTACAGAAAAAATGGCCAAAGTAAGCCCCTTGTTATTAGTAATTATTTTAAATGTAAATGGATTAAACCCTTCAGTTAAAAGGCAGAGCTTGATAGAACAGGTTAAAAAAACATGACCCTACTGTATGCTCTCTACAAGAGACTCAGTTTAGAGCCAAAGATAGAAATAGGTTGAAAGTGAAAGGATGGAAAAAGATATTTCATGGAAATAGTAACCAAAAGAGAGTGGAGATTGCTATGCTGACATAAGACAAAATAAACTTTAAATCAAAAAAGATTACAGGAGTCAGAGAAGGATATTATATGTTAGTAAAACTTTCACTACAATAAGAAGATATAACAATTATACACATTTATGCACCTAATAACAGATCATCAAAATATATGAAGCAAAAACTGACAGAATTAAAGGGGGAAGTAGTTCTACAATAATAGAGACTTAATAACCCAATAACGCACTCTCAAAAGTGGATATAACAACCAAACAGAAGATAAATAAGGAAATGGAGGACTTGAACAACACAATAAATAAACTAGATCTAATAGGCTTACAAAGAATATTCTTACCCAACAGCAACAGAATACACATTCTTATGTGCACATGGAACATCCTCCAGGATAGACCATGATAGGCCAAAAATCAAGACTCAATTAATTTTAAAATATAGATATACAGTATCTTCTCCAATCGCAATGAGGGTTGGTTAGAAATCAATAAGAGAAAGAGCAGTAGAAAATTCACAGGTATGTGAAAATTAACACACTTACAAATAGCAAGTGAGTCAAAGAAGAAATCACAAGAGAAATTAGAAAATGCTTAGAGATGAGTGAAAACCACAACACAATGTATCAAAACTTATGGGATGCAGCAAAAGCAGTGCTCAGAGGGAAATTATAGCTGTAAAAATGCTTACATTAAAAAAAAAGAAAGATCTCAAGTCAACAACCTAACTTTACAACTTACAGAATTAGAAAAAGAAGAACAAACTCAACCTAAAGCTAGCAGAAGGAAGGAAATAATAAAGATTCAAGTAGAGATAAACAAATTGGAGCATAGAAAAACAATAGAGAAAAATCAAAGAAACCAAAAATGAGTTCTTCAAAAACATCAACAAAATTGACAAACCTTTAGCTAGATTGACTCAAAAAAGAGAGAAGACTCAGCTTCCTAAAATCAGAAATGAAAATGAGAGCTTTACTATGAATCTACAGAAATAAGAAATATACTGAGAGTACTATGAACAATTGTACACCAACAAATTGGATAACCTAGATGAAATGGACAAATTCCTAGAATCATAAAACCTACCAAGACTGAAACACAAATAAGTAGAAAATCTGAATAGACTTACAACCAATAAGGAGATTGAATCAGTAATCAAAAATCTCCTGACCAAGAAAAGACCTGATATATTCACTGATGATTTCTACCGAAGGTTTAAAGAACTAACATCAATCCTTCTTGTGCTCTTCCAAAAATTGATGAGAAGGGATCACTTTCTGACCCATTCTCTAAGGCCAACATTGCCCTGATATGAAAGCCAGACAAAGACACTGCAGGAAAAGAAAACTACAGACCAATATCCCTTATAAAGATCAATGCAGAAATCCTTAACAAAATACTAGCAAAAAGAATTCAAAAGGATTATGTACCGTGACCAAGTGGGATTTATTCCTGGAATCCGAGGATGGTTCAACATACAAAAATAGGTCAGTGAAATACACCACATCACCAAAATGAAGGGAAAAAAACACGTGATCACCTTAGTTGATACAGAGAAAGCATTTGACAAAATTCAACACTGTTTTTTTTTAATTTTTATTGAGTTGATGATAGGTTACAATCTTGTGAAATTTCAGTTATACATTATTGTTTGTCAGTCGTTTCGTAGGTGCACCCCTTCACCCTTTGTGCCCACGCCCCACCCCATCTTTCCCCTGGTAGCCACTAATCTGTTCTCTTTGACTACATTTTTAAATTCCTCATATAAGTGGAGTCATACAGAGATTGTCCTTCTCTAACTGGCTTATTTCACTTAACATAATTCCCTCAAGGTCCATCCATGTTGTTGCAAATGGGACGATTTTGTTCTGTTTTACGGCTGAGTAGTATTCCGTTGTATATGTATACACCACATCTTCTTTATCCAATCATCTGTTGATGGGCACTTAGGTTGCTTCCATGTCTTGGCTATTGTAAATAATGCTGCAGGAAACATTGGGGTGCATAGGTCTTTTGGAATTGCTGACTTCAGGCTGTTTGGATAGATACCCAATAGTGGGATAGCTGGGTCGTATGGTAGTTGTATTTTTAATTTTTTGAGAAATCTCCATACTGTTTTCCATAGTGGCTGCACCAGTTTGCATTCCGACCAACAGTGTATGAGGGTTCCTTTTTCTCCACAACCTCTCCAACATTTGTTACTATTGGTTTTAGATACCTTTGTCATTCTAATGGGTGTAAGGTGATATCTTAGTGTAGTTTTGATTTGCATTTCCCTGATGATCAGCGATGATGAACATCTTTTCATGTGCTTATTGGCCATCCATATATCTTCTTTGGAGAAGTGTCTGTTCATGTCTCCTGCCCATTTTTTGATCAAGTTGTTTGATTTTTTGTTGTTGAGTTGTGTGAGTTCTTTATATATTAGGGATATTAAGGCTTTGTCGGATGTATTACTTGCAAATATTTTTTCCTAGTTAGTGGGTTGTTTCTTTGTTTCAAGCCTGTTTTCATTTGCCTTGAAGAAGCTCTTTAGTCTGATGAAGTCCCATTTGTTTATTCTTTCTATTGTTTCCCTTCTCTGAGAAGACATGGTGTCCAAAAAGATCCTTTTAATACTGATGTCAAAGAGTGTACTGCCTACATTTTCTTCTGGAAGCCTTATGGTTTCAGGTCTCACCTTTTGGTCTTTGATCCATTTTGAGTTTATTTTGGTGAATGGTGAGAAAGAATGGTCAATTTTCATTCTTTCAGATGTGGCTTTCCAGTTTGCCCAGCACCATTTGTTGAAAAGATTTCTTTTCTCCATTGCATGCCCTCAGCTCCTTTGTCAAAGATAAGCTGTCCATAGATGTGTGGTTTTATTTCTGGGCTTTCAATCCTGTTCCATTGATCTGTACACCCATTTTTGTACCAGTACCATGCTGTTTTGATTATTGTAGCTTTGTAGTATGTTTTGAAGTCAGGGATTCTGATGCCTCCTGTCTTGTTCTTTTTTCTCAGGATTACTTTAGCAATTTGGGGTCTTTTGTTGCCCCGTATGAATTTTAGGATTCTTTGTTCTAATGCTGTAAAGAATGTCATTGGGATTCTGATTGGGATAGTGTTGAATCTGTAGATAGCTTTAGGTAGAATGGACATTTTAACTATGTTTATTCTTCCAATCCACGTACATGGAATGTCTTTCCATCTCTTTATGTCATCATCCAATTCTTTTCAGAAAGGCCTTGTAATTTTCATTGTATAGGTCTTTCACTTCCTTAGTTAAATTCACCCCGAGGTATTTTATTCTTTTTGTAGCGATTGTGAATGCTATTGTGTTCTTGAGTTCTTGTTCTGGTAGTTCGTTATTAGAATATAGAAATGCTACTGATTTATGCAAATTGATTTTATACCCTGCAACTTTGCTGTAGTTGTTGATTACTTCTAAAAGTTTTCCAGTGGATTCTTTGGGGTTTTCTATATATAAGATCATGTCGTCTGCAATCAGCGAGAGTTTCACTTCTTCCCTCCCTATTTGGATTCCTTTTATTCCTTTTTCTTGCCTGATTGCTCTGGCCAGGACCTCCAGTACTATGTTAAATAAGAGTGGTGATAGAGGGCATCCTTGTCTCGTTCCTGTTTTCAGAGGGATGGTGCTCAGTTTTTGCCCATTGAGTATGATGTTGGCTGTGGGTTTGTCATATATGGCGTTTATTATGTTGAGGTAGTTCCCTTCTATGCCCATTTTGTTTAGAGTTTTTATCAGAAATGGCTGTTGGATCTTGTCAAATGCTTTCTCTGCATCTATTGAGATGATCATGTGGTTTTTATTCTTCTGTTTGTTGATGTGGTGTATCATGTTGATTGATTTGCGGATGTTGAACCATCCCTGTGTCCCTGGCATGAATCCCACTTGATCATGATGTATGATCCTTTTGATGAGTTGCTGAATTCTGGTTGCCAAAATTTTCTTTAGAATTTTTGCATCTATGTTCATCAGCGATATTGGCCTGTAGTTCTCTTTTTTTCATTCTGTCCTTGTCAGGCTTTGGTATCAGCATGATGTTGGCCTCATAGAATGTGTTAGGAAGTGTTCCATCCTCCTTAATTTTTTGGAATAACTTGAAAAGGATAGGTATTAAATCCTCTCTGAAAGTTTGGTAAAATTCCCCAGGAAAGTCATCTGGTCCTGGGGTTTTTTTATTCTTTGGGATGTTTTTGCTTGCTGTTTCAATCTCTTTCCTTGTGATTGGTCTGTTCAAATTGTCTGCTTCTTCTTGAGTGAGCTTTGGGAGATTGTAGGAGTCTAAGAATTTATCCATTTCCTCTAGGTTATCCATTTTGTTGGCATATAGTTTTTCATAGTATTCTCTTACAATCCATTGTACTTCTGCGGAGTCTCTTGTTATTTCTCCTCTTTCATTTCTGATTTTGTTTATTTGAGCTTTCTCCCTTTTTTTCTTTGTAAGTCTGGCTAGGGATTTGTCAATTTTATTTATCTTGTCAAAGAACCAGCTCTTTGTTTCATTGATCCTTTGTACTGCCTTTTTCATTTCAATAGCATTTATTTCTGCTCTGATTTTTATTATTTCTCTCCTGCTGACTTTGGGCTTTGTTTGTTCTTCTTTCTCTAATTCGGTTAGGTGTAGTTTAAGATTGCTTATTTGGGATTTTTCTGGTTTGCTAAGATGTGTCTGTATTGTGATGAATTTTCCTCTTAATACAGCTTTTGCTGTATCCCATATGAGTTGGTATGGCATGTTATCATTTTCACTTGTCTCCAGGTATTTTTTTATTTCTTCTTTAATTTCTTAAATGCTTCATTGCTTGTTCAATAGCATATTGTTTAGTCTCCACATCCTTGTGCCTTTCTCAGCTTTTTTCTTGTAATTAATTTCCAGCCTTATAGCATTATGATTAGAGAAGATGCTTGTTATTATTTCAATTTTTTTAAATTTGTAGAGGCTTGCCTTGTTTCCCAACATATGGTCTATCCTTGAGAATGTTCCACGCGCACTTGAGAAGAATGTGTATTCTGCTGTTTTTGGATGAAGTGTTCTATATATGTCTATTAAGTCCAATTGTTTTAGCTTTTCGTTTAGCTCTGCTATTTCCCTGTTGATTTTCTGTCTGGATGATCTGTCCATTAATGTGAGTGGGGTGTTGAGGTCCCCTACTATTATTGTGTTGTTTTTAACATCTTCCTTTAGGTCTGTTAATAGTTGCTTTATGAACTTTGGTGCTCCTGTGTTGGGTGCATAGATATTTATTAGCATTATTTCTTCTTTGTGAAATGTCCCTTTGATCATTATATTTTCTCCCTCTGTGTCTCTCTTTACCTGCCTTATTTTGAAATCTGTTTTGTCTGCTGTATGCATTGCAACACCTGCTTTCTTTTGCTTGCTATTAGCTTGGAGTATTGTCTTCCACCCCTTCACTCTGAGCCTGTGTTTGTCCTTGGGGCTGAGGTGTGTTTCCCGGAGGCAACAAATTGTTGGATCTTGTTCTTTAATCCATTTTGCCTCTCTGTGTCTTTTTATTGGAGAGTTCAGTCCGTTTACATTGAGGGTGATTACTGATGTATGAGGGCTTAATGCTGTCATTCTGTTGCTCGTTATCTGGTTTTCCTGCATTACCTTTGTTTCTCGTCCTGTGTGTTTTAGCCTACCCATTGACTTCTGCAGTTTCTTATGCTGGGTTTCTTAGATTTTTCCTTATTTATGTTTTGTGTCTCTGTTCTGTTTTTTAGTTTAGTGGCTACCCTGAAGTTTGTATTTAGAATCTTGTGTATAATATACACCATTCTCTGGTGGTCTCTTACTTACTTGGCCTAGACTGATTTAGTCCCTTTCCTCTTCCCCTCCTAAATTATTATTTTCATGTCTTATTCCAACTCATGTTATGAATTTGTGGTTAGAATGATAAGATCATCTTTGCTTTGGTGGTTTCCTTCCCTTTATCCTAATGCTATTGTTGAATATTTGCTATCCTGTTCTGGTTCTATCTGTCTCCCTACTCTGTGGTATGTGACCCCTTTCTCCCTTTTTTTCTTTTTTCAGGTATGAGAGCCTTCTTGAGGATTTCTTGTAGTGGAGGACTTTTGGTTACAAATTCCTTTAACTTTTGTTTGTCTGGAAAAGATTTAATTTCTCCCTCATATCTGAAGGATATTTTTGCTTGATAGAGTATTCTTGGCTGAAGATTTTTATCTTTTAAAGTTTTGAATATGTCACTCCATTCTCTCCTAGCTTGTAAGGTTTCTGTAGAGAAATCCACTGAAAGTCTGATAGGAGTTCCATTGTAGGTTATTTTCTTCTCTCTTGCTGCTCTGAGTATTCTTTCTTTGTCATTCATTTTTGCCATTTTTACTACTATATGCCTTGCAGTAGGTCTTTTTACATTGACAAATCTAGGAGATCTGAAAGCTTCCTCCACACACATTTCTCCTTCCATCCCTAGATTTTGGAAGTTCTCTTCTATAATTTCATTAAGCATGCTTTCTTCTCCATTTTCCTTTTCCACGCCCTAAGGAATTCCAATGATTCTTAAATTGGTTCTCATTGAATCTGCTATTTCTCTAATGTTTTCCTCATTCTTTTTAATCCTTAGTTCTCTTTCTTCCTCTGTCTGGAGCCATTCAGCCTGTCTATCTTCAGTTATGCTAATTTTCTCCTCTATGGTGTCTGCACGGGCATTCAGGGAATCCGTATTCTGTTTTTTCTGATCCATTGTATTTTTCATCTCTAGTATTTCTGATTGATTCTTCTTTATAGTTTCAGTCTCTTTTGTGAAGTAACTCCAGATCTCGTTGACTTGTTTCTCTATATTTCCCTTTACCTCATTGAGTTTTTTGATGATAGCTACTCTGAACTCATTTTCACTTAGTTTACCTGTTTCCAAGTCCTCAGGACTTAAGTCTGTGTTTTTATTGTTTTCCTTCTGGTCTGGAGCTTTTATAAATTGCTGGATGGTAGAGGAGCGGTTTTTGCGCATGATGGTAGTATTCGGTTGCTGTTACGGCCTGTCGCCACTAGATGGGGGTCGAGATCCCCGTGTTCTGAGTCCTCCGCCCTCAGCTGCGATGGCGGCGCACAGCGTGGGTTGGGGTAGGAGGGGCACTTTCTCTCCTGCGCAGACCTGGGTTCTGATCAGCTCTGGCTCCCTGGTCGCCCGGGTCCCCAGCTTGATGAGATCCCCATACATGGAAGCTTTCCCTCATCAGTGGGTTTCCACTGCACCGGCAGTGGGAGTCCTGGAAGATCCCCAGACGTGCGGCCCCTCCCCCACTCCTTCCTGCACCCACGGCAGCGATCCCAGTCTCTAGGGGAGTGAGCAAAGTTCTCTCTTACCCTGTTCCAGCTCCTCCAAAGCCAGCTGCAGCCTCTCCGTCCTCCGTTGTCTTGCTGCTGTAGGTCTCTGGCGGTCTCTGTATTAGGGTTATTGGTTGAAATTCAGTTGTTCCGGTTCTTTGGTTGTAGTTTGGAGGGGAGAGAGTCCCAGGTCAGCTCACCCGCCATTTTGCTGACGTCACTCCTCAACACTGTTTTATGATAAAAAGCACTCAACAAACTAGGAATAGGATAAAAGTACTTCATAATAAAAGCCATATATGAAAAGCCCACGGCAAACATTATACTCAAAAGTGAAAGATTGAAAGCTTTTCTTCTAAGATCAGGAACAAAACAAGGATGCCTGTTTTTGCCGCTTTTCTTGAACATGGTACTACTGGAAGCCCTTGCAGAGCAGTTAATCAAGTAAAAGAAATAAAAGGCATCCAGATTAGAACAAAAGATGTAAAATTATGTTTCCCAATGATACGTTCTTACGTGTATAAAACCCTAAATTTCCACAACAAAACTTTTAGAATAAATGAATTCAGTGAAATAGCAGGATACAAAATGCAGAAAAATTGTTGTATTTCTATATCCTAAGAGTCTGAAAAGTAAATTAAGAAGAAACAACCCCACTTACACTAGCATGAAAAATAAAATACTTAGGAATTAACTTAATCAAAGAGGTGAAGGATTTGTACACTGAAAACTACAAAACATTGCTGAAAGAAATTAAAGACATAAATACATGGAAAGACATCCCATGTCCATAGATTGGAATACTTAATATTTTAAGATGTCAGTAGCACCCAGTGTGATCTACAGATTTGATGCAGTCCCTATCAAATCCCAAAGATTTGTTTTTTGCAGAAATAGAAAAATCATCCTAAAATTTATATCGTATCTCAAGGGACCCCTAGGAGCCAAAACAATGTAGAAAAAGAACAAAGTTGGAGGACTCAGACTTCCTCATTTCGAAACTTACTAAAAAGCTGTAGAAGTAAAACCAGTGTGCTACTGGTATGAAGATAGTCATAAAGACCAATGAAGTACGGTAGAGAGCCCAGAAGTAAACCCTCATCTATATGATTTTAGACAATTGTGCCAAGAACATTTAGTGGGGACAAGATAAGTCTTTTCTACAAATGTGCTGAGAAAACTGAATATCCACATTTAAAAGAATGCTT
The DNA here is from genome assembly GCF_021613505.1 of Equus quagga. Taxonomy (NCBI): domain Eukaryota; kingdom Metazoa; phylum Chordata; class Mammalia; order Perissodactyla; family Equidae; genus Equus; species Equus quagga. Next base: position 66,362,016 of record NC_060271.1, read on the forward strand.
GGACCCTTACCTAATAACCATATGCAAAAATTAACTCAAAAAGCTAAATGTAAAAGCTAAAACTGAAACTCCTTGAAGAGAACATAGAGCAAAATAATAACTTCCCAACGTTGGATTCAGCAGTGATTTCTTAGGTACGGCCCCAAAGCCACAGGCAACAAAAAAATATAATAGACAAATTGGACTTGATGAAAATTAAAAATTTTGTGAATCAAAAGACATAGTAAAAAGAGTACACAGAGTAAAAAGGCAACCCACAGAATGCATTGTATATCTGCTTTAGGTATTCCCTATGGCAAGAACAAAGGCCCTTGAGCTAAAGGTGCAACTTCCCTCCCCCTCCCAATGCTGGCATTTCCTTAAGGATTAAGCATCTTTCCTTAGGCTAGGAACTGATTGCTGTGCTCACCTGTGACCGCCCAGCTCGAGACAATAGACTTGCCTAGACCCACTACCTGCTGTGTCCATCAAGCGCTGTGCCGAAAGGGCAATCTTGTGACTATTGTGGGAGGGACATTTCAATCATATGTGAAACATCCTGTTTGGGGGTATATAACCACTCTGTATACCTCACTTCTTCGGTGCCCTTTCTTCCTTCGGGAAGAAAGGCCCCGGGCCATGGTCCTCATATTTTAGCTCAGAATAAACTCTCCCAAATTTTCATTTATAGATTAGTTATGGATTATTTTCATCGACAATGTTTATGTGCCCCCAAATTTCATATGTTCAAGTCCCAATCCCAGTGTGTTGGTATTTGGAGGTGGGGCCTTTAGGAGATATTTAGGTCATGCGCGTGTAGCCCTCATGAATGGGATTAGTGCTCTTATAAGAAACACCAGAGATGATCTCTTTCTTGCCCACGTGGGGCTACAGCAAGAAGCCATCCATCTGCCAACCAGGAGTGGATTCTCACCAGGAACAAAATTGACTGTTGGCATCTTGATCTTGGACTTGCCACCCTCCAGAACTGTGAGAAATAAATTTGTGTTGCTTAAGCCACCCAGTCTGTGGAAATATATGTAGATACACAAAAGATTTGAAAGCAGGATCTCAAAGAGATCTTTATACTCTCATGTTTATAGCAGCATCATTCACAATAACTAAAGGTTGAAAGCAACCCAGGTGTCCATTGATGGATGAGTGGATAAACAAAATTTGTTATATACACACAATGGAATAGTATTCAGCCTTAAAAAGGAAGGAAATTCTGATATGCTACAACATGGCTGAACCTGGAGGATGTTATGCTAAGTGAAATAAGCTAGTCACACAAAAAGAAAACTATAATTCTACTTATATAAGGTGTCTAGAATAGTCAAATTCATAAAGATAGAAAGTAGAATGGTGCTTGCCAGGGGCTGGTGGGAGGAGGAAATTGGGAGTTATTATTTAATGGGTCTAAGTTTCAGTTTTGAAAGCTGTAGAGTTCTGGAGATGGATGGTGGTGACGGTTCACAACAATATGAATGTACCTAATACCACTGAACCGTGTACTTAAACATGGTTAAGATGGTAAATTTTTTGTCATGTGGATTACCACAATAAAAAAACTCTCTACAGTTCATAAAGCTCATCGTATAGACATATCTTACCTCTAGTTGATGCTGTTATGATACTTTTAACCTGTTCAAGTTTTCCTTAAGTTGCAGGTTAATCTAAATCATTAATGACTGTACGGAGATTGTACTCCCGTATTTGTGGGAATACTACTTATTGATTATTAGAGCAAGCTCTGGAATGCGTTTACAGTATTGAGCAGTACCAACAAATGTTAGAATGGGCTCACAAAAGCAGTTTTGAAATTTTGTCTAGTGTAATAGGATTAACTTTTCTTTTTACTCTTAAATTACTTTATGTTGTATCTGGAAATAATGAATACTCACCACATTAATTATTTTATTTTTGTTTATAGCCTCCTGTTTTTCTATTTAATAGACACGTTTAGGTCACAGTAAGAACGTATTTGAATGCCAATAAATCTTCTGGTTTACCCTTAATTTTTTGGTCTTTTGTGTCGTGTTTAAATTTAGATATCCAAAGAGAAGAAGAAAAAGTGAAACGTTCTGTGAGAGATGCTGCCAAGAAGGGTCAGAAGGATGTCTGCGTGGTTCTGGCCAAGGAGCTGATCCGGTCAAGGAAGGCTGTGAGCAAGCTCTATGCCTCCAAAGCCCACATGAACTCCGTGCTCATGGGGATGAAGAACCAGCTGGGTAGGACAGCCCTTACCTTACAGCCACCTTGTTAATGCTGGTGCCCTCGCCATGATTAACACCAGTTTCCTTGAATAGGAAGAATAGTTTCAGCTCTGGTTTTTATTTTTTATATTGTCTTAGTTGGGGTGTTATACAAATGCAAAATATAATTATTACTATCATTATTTTATTGTTACTCATTTGCTGCTGCTGCTGCTGCTGCTTCTTTTTTTTGGTGAGGAAGATTGGCCCTGAGCTAACATCTGTTACTAATCTTCCTCCCTCAAAGCCCCAGCACACAGTTGTAAATCCTAGTTGTGGGTCCTTCTCGCTCTTCTTTGTTGGATGCCATGACACATGGCTTGACAAGTGGTGCTAGGTCCACACCCAGGATCTGAACTGGCAAACCCTAGGCTGCTGAAGCAGAGTGAGGTGAACTTAACCACTACGCCACCATTATCCATTTTCTTTTGCCAGTGTTGTTGAAGTAATGGCAAAATCTACATATAAACCTGCGGTATTTAAAATTTAGGATATATTTCCTCTTGTGAACAGTGTTATACAGCGACCTGAGAATTGAGTCACGGAGCAGGAAGTGGGCCTGTGTGTTGGAGGAGGAGAAAGAAGCGTTTCCTCTGTCCTAGGCCCCGCCCCAGGCAGAATTTTGGAACAGGCTGAGTTTGTCTTTAGCTTTTACCCCCCACCTTTTCTGCTGCATCTCTGGCTCTCCACCTCCTGCTGCCGTACAGCGTAGGGCTCTGCAGACTGCGGAGTGGGTATTCAGCATGCATGTGAACCATCAATTTAATTTTTAAAAACCCATTGTAATATTTAACATTAAAATAAACATAGTTTCCCTTCAGCTCCCAGTGTAATACTGGTTGTGATCTTTCACAGGCATCTGTCTCCACATCAGTGACAGCTTGAGCCATAGGTTAAATTTTACATCCAGTCGGCTGCTTTTCTTACTTAATTTCTGTTAAATGAAGAAGTCCTAACTCAGAATTATAGTTCTTTGAGAATGGCAGCAAGTGACTGTCAGATATTTAGACTGAGTACACACTCAGAAATTACAGAGAAATTTTTCACTAAAGAATGTTTTCAGCTCTGTCAGATACCACATTGATGAGTACGTCACACTCAAAGCTTAGAAGACTTGAATCTTTCCGTTTAGAGGCTGGTGGCAAATGAGTACCTAATCCATTATTTGGTTGTATTTGGCTCTGAGGGTATTTCTTTATGTTCAATTTTAATATTTGGATGTGGTTTTTTAATATGTCTAATAATGAATATATCATCAGATTCTTTCTCCAGATACTGAAGAAATTATCATGAATTGGAAAAGAGTAAAAAAATACGACAATCAAACTGTACCATGCCTTAACTTTTAAAAACTGTGTCATTTCAGCCCTCGAGTAATGTATTTAGGCTCTTTAAATACTGAATGTATAACCTCGATATATGCCTCTTGAACAAGCCAGGTGTTCAGTACCATGAAGACATAGTCTTGTCTTAACTGTCATGTTGAAAGCTTAAGTAAATACTCTTGCCTTCTACAGCTAGCATTGAAAGTTTCATATTTATACCCCCAGTTTTTACAACATGCTGGAAAGATCCTTGTTCGGTTGACCATGATAAGCTTATTTTAAAAGTCTTCAGTATTTCATTTACCAAATCAACATCTCAAAACATGTATCTTAGTCTGCCTTTTTTCTCCTATGAATAAAGCACTGTATGTGCAGCTTCTTTTTTCCCCCAATTGCGGGATAATATAGTAGATGTTTATGGACCTATCACCCAGAACCAATATAGTTTGACATTTTGTTATATTTGCCTCAGGTTTTATATTATAAAGGAAATAAAACAGCATTACTAAGATTGCAGCTCCTTTAATATGCCTTCCCAATTCCATTTCCTTCTTTCACTCCCCAGAGGTAACCACTATTATGAATCTTAAAATTTGTATAAATGATATTGTTATACTATATATACCATCCTCCATTTTTTTCCCCCATTTATCACTGGGGTTTGAAATATACCCATAAAAAATATATTTTTTAACTACTGGATAGTATTCATCACTGGATGGATGCATGACAGTTTATTTTTCTCTTCCCCCATTGATGGACATTTAGGTTGTTTCAATTTTTGCTGTTACTGACAGTGCTGCTGTGAATGTCTTTTCACTTTTGCACATGTGTAAAGGTTTCTCTAGGACAGTTATATACTCAGAAGTGGAATTGCTGGGTTAAAAATAGCTGGGTTTAAATTTTGCTCGAATTGCACAATTGCTCTCCAAAGAGGCTTTACTGTTTTATATTCCCACCAGCAGCGAGTGAGGGTTCTTTTTTCCATACCTTCTCACCACCCTTTGTCAGACTTCTTAATTTTGAGAAAGGTTATCTTGTTATATTTCTCTGGGAACTATCGAAGTTGATCACTCTCCTCTCTCCACCTTTTCTTCGTGTGTACCGACTCCAAAATACCTTTTCAAGCTATTAATAGTTCTCAAATAATCATTAATCTACGTGAGACAATTCTCTTCTCCTGTAGCATGTACTTTCACTAGCAAACATAACAAAAGCTCTTTTATGTACTGCAGCTAATAGCCTGTTATCCTTTAAATATACATCCTTAACAATGTATTTTCTTTGTTTCAAATATATATTATATTGTGGCTTTAACTCAACTAAAAGGTGAAATATCTGCTGCTTGATCTTTAAATGTTGAAGTGCTCTGAGGCTCCTATCCAGATCCTCTGCTCTTTTCCACCTTCACTGTCTCTCCCCAGGTGATCTCATCTAACCTCATGCATTTAAATGCCAGTGATTTCCAAATTTTTATCTTCAGGCCTGACTTTATCACCTAGTGTGCAGTTGGCATCTCCACTCATGTCTTAGTGAGTATGTCAAAATTCACATGCCCATACAAAAAATCATGGCTGGTCTTACTTCCTCTATATCTCCACCTACTCCCTATATTTTCCCCTGGGAATCCAAGATATCATATAATTGCACCTGTAAATATTTCCACATGGATTTCTAAAAGACAAGGGTTCTATTCCCTGTATTCCCTGGACCTTTAGTTCCTGGGTGTTTTCATGTGATCATTTCCTTTCCACTGTATTTTTCTGTTTCTTTCTGAAAGTAAAAGATTTTAGTCAGCTGTCAGATTTCCCAGACTGATTCTTTAATTGCCTGTTCTTTCCCATTTTCCATTTTGAAAGTATTTATAGTACATTCCTCACAGGATAGTTGTGAGGCTTAATTCAGTGCCTGGCACATGGTAATTGCTATGATATAGGTTTTACATATTATTGTCGTTGTCGTCATTGATTTTGTCTTTGTGTTCTATTTCTTGAGAAATTTCCTCAGCTTTATTTTCTGTTTTTCCTCTTTAATTCTTTTTTTTGGCTATCTTAATTTTCATTTCCAGGAGAGTTCTCTGATAGTTCTTTTTAAAAAAAATCATCCTGTTCTTATTTCAGGAATAAATTTGTTCCTTATTGACGTAGTCTTCTTTTTGAAGTTTTCTTGTTTCTTACACTGTTTCTCCGAGCTCCTTCTCCTCACCACCCACTTCTTCTCTCTCTCTCTCCTCTTTTTTAAGAAAGAAGGAGAGAGAGGAAAGCAGGGAGAGAGGGAAGGAGAGAGGGCGGAGGCTGGATTAATAATGTGTAGGCTTCATGAGGACCTTCCCCAGTCTTACCAGGCAGGTAGACTAAGCTACAAAGAGCAAAATGAGAATTCATTTAATAAATCCATTCTTTTAGTCCCCATTATGTGCCAGATATATTGTTGGGCACTGAAGATAAAATAGTGAACGTTGCAGGCACAGTCATCGCCCTCCAGGTATGGGGTGAAAAGCAAATAAGTGGATAAATTTAATAAAAATAATAAATTTAATAAATAAATGGATATTTATAATTGCAAACTGTGATAAGCAACATGAGACTGTAAAAAGGAAATGCAGAGCCAGCCCTGACGGCCTGGTGGTTAAATTTCGGTGTCCTCACTGCTTCAGCAGCCTGGGTTAGTTTCCTGGTTGCAGAACCACACTCCTCGTCTGTCAGTTGCCATGCTGTGGCAGTGGCTCACGTAGAAGGACTTACAACTAGGATATGCAACCATGCACTGGGGCTTTGGGGAGAAGAAGAAAAGAAAGAGAAAGGTAGTCAAGGATAACTCCTTTCAGGCACTGATGATGTCTGAGGGGAGGATGAGCAGTTAAGTGTGTGAGTGTGCATGTGTGTGGGAAGGAGTATTCCAACCAGAGTGCCAGGCAGTATGTGTAAAGGCCCTGGGACCAAAAGGAACCGTGTGCTCAAAACACTGAAGGAAGTTCTAGGAGGTTGGGATACCTGAGAGCAAGGGGGAGGGATGGCCAGAGACAATGAGCAGGGAGGTGAAGACGACAGTACACTGTTAGGAGAGCAAGGGTTTTCAGAGACAAGTTCAGGTTGAGACGTGCTGCAGTGATGGTGCAGATAAACTGCAGTGGGAGTTCAGAGGAAAAGAACTTTGGGGAGAATCAAGGAGGCATCTGAATAGAGGCATTAGGGTGCACGAAGGCTCAGATGAAATATTTCAGACTGGGTTCAACAAACAGCACTTGGTTCAGTTTGACGAGAATGCACTAAGGGGAGCAGTGGGCGGTAAAGCTAGAGAGCTAATTTGGAGTCAGAGTTTTGGGAGTTAAGCTGAGGAACTGTAATTTGGTTTCGTAGGCAGTGGAGAGCCTTGGCAGGCTGTAAGCACAATACAGGAGCAGGGAGGGACTGACGCGGTGAGATGGGAGGCAGTGGGACCTGAGAGGTAATGAGCAGGGCCTGAATAGGTTAGTGCAATGGGATGGAGTGGAAGAGAGGACACTATGAAGAACTGTTCTGGATGCAGAGTAAATGGACTTGGTGAGGACAGAAACAAGCCTGAGATGCTCCAATCCCTTGAACCTGGAATGACTGCAGGGCCATTAAAAGACATTGGAAATCGAGGGAAAGGAATGGACCTGAGAGAGAGGAGAGTCTATTTGGGGCTCCAGTCTAGCTCTGTAGGATCAACCTGCTTCCCCAGCACTAAGCACAATGCCTGGTGAGAGGAATCCCCAGGGAGGGTTGTTGAGAGGGTTTAAAGTAGGATATTGCTTGTTGGCAAATTAAATACAGCAGAGAAGGGAACTGAGGCTAGAACCCGGGAAAGAGCAGGAGGGAGGAGTCTCCCTTTCGGGAGTGAGAAAAGAGAAAACTAGAAATACTGTAATGAGAGTTCCCAAGAGGTCTTTGTCCATTTTGCCCTTGGATAGCCCCCTCCTGCCCCTAGAGTGTTGCTGCTTTGAAAAGCCACCATTTGATGAAGTCATTTCTTTTCCTTAAGGTGTTCCTCTGTTAAAATGCAGATGTCCCTGCAAAGGGTAATATGTTAAGTCTTGTCGGCTATTAATAGGTTGTCATGAATAGATGCTTTCCAAGTGATAGCTTTCTGACAGCAGCTTCTTGCAAAATAAGACAGATGATGAGTTTAATTGGGGGAGAAAGTTAAGAGAGAGGTTCAAAGGTGAGGCAGGAAATAGAATTATCTCATGATTCAGTAATTCCACTTCTTGGTATACACCCAGAGAATTGGAAGCAGGGACTCAAACAGATGTTTGTACATTCGTGTTCATAGCAGCATTATTCACAGTAGGCAGAAGGTAAAGGCAATTCAGTGTCCATTGAAGGCTGAATGGGTAAGCAAAATGTGGTACACAGTGGATATACACAGTGGAATGTAATTCAGCCTTAAAAAGGAAGGAAATTATTTACTTAATTTTTATTGCAGTAACATTGGTTTATGACATTCTATAAATTTCAGGTGTACATCATTATATTTTGATTTCTATGTAGGCTACATCATGTTCACCACCCAAAGACTAATTACCATTTGTCACCATACACATGTGCCCTTTTACTTCTTTCTCCCTTCCCCCTCCTCTTTCCCTCTGGTAATCAGCAATATAATCTCTATATCTATGTGTTTGTTTGTTGTTGTTTTTATCTTCCACTTATGAATGAAATCATATAGTATTTGTCTTTCTCTATCTGACTTATTTGGCTTAGCATTATACCCTCAAGGTCCATCCATGTTGTTGCAAATGGCAAAATTTCATCTTTTTTATGGCTGAGTAGTATTCCATTGTATATATAGGCCACATTTTCTTTTCATCCATTGATGGGCACTTAGGTTGCTTCCAAGTCTTGGCTATTGTGAATAATGCTGCAGTGAACATAGGGGTGCAAATATTTTTTGAATTAGTGTTTTCATGTTCTTCAGATGAATACTCAGAAGTGGAATAGTTGGATCATAGGGTTGTTCTATTCTTAATTTTTTGAGGAATCTCCATACTGTTTCCCATAGTGGCTGCACCAGTTTACATTTCCACCAGCAGTGTATGAGGGTTCCCTTTTCTCCACATCCTCTCTAAAGATTCTTATTTCTTGTTTTTTTAATAATAGCCATTCTGATGGGCATGAGGTGATATTTCATTGTAGTTTTGATTTGCATTTCCCTAATAATTAGTGATGTTGAAAATCTTTTCCTGTGCCTGTTGGCCATCTTTATATCTTCTTTGGAAAACGTCTGTTCAGATCCTTTGCCCATTTTTAAATTGGGTTGTTTGTTTTTTGTTGTTGTTGAGTTGTGTAAGTTCTTTATATATTTTGGATATTAACCACTTATCAGATATATGGTTTGCAAATATCTTCTCCCAGTTGGTAGGCTGTCTTTTCATTTTGTTGGTGGTTTCCTTTGCTGTGCAGAACCTTTTTAGTTTGATGTAGTCCCATTTATTTATTTTTTCTTTTGTTTCCTTTGCCTGGGTAGACATGATATTCAAAAAGATACTGCTAAGACCAGTGTCAAAGAGTGTACTGCCTATGTTTTCTTCTAGGAGTTTTATGGTTTTAGGTCTTACATTCAAGTCTTTAATCCATTTTGAGTTAATTTTGTATATGGTGTAAGATAGTGGTCTACTTTCATTCCTTTGCTTGTGGCTGTCCAGTTTTCCCAGCACCATTTATTGAAGAAACTTTCCTTTCCCCATTTGTATGTTCTTGGCTCCCTTGTCGGAAATTAGCCGTCTATAGTTGTGTGGCTTTATTTCTGGGTTCTTGATTCTGTTCCATTGATCTGTGTGTCTGTTTTTGTACCAGTACTGTGCTGTTTTGGTTACTGTAGCTTTGTAGTATGTTGTGAAATCAGGGAGTGTGCTACTTCCAGCTTTGTTCTGTTTTCTCAGGATTCCTTTGGCTGTTTGTGGTCTTTTGTTGTTCCATGTAAATTTTAGTTTTCTTTGTTCTATTTCCATGAAAAATGTCGGTGGGACTTTGATAGGGATTGTGTTGAATCTGTAGGTTGCTTTAGGAAGTGTGGACATTTTAACCATGCTTATTCTTCCAGTCCGTGAGCACAGAATAGCTTTCCATTTCTTTGTGTCTTCTATTTCTTTCAAAGTTTTATAGTTTTCACTTTATAGATCTTTTACCTCTTTGGTTAAATTTGTTCCTAGAAATTAATTCCTGTATTTTATTCTTATTGTTGTGATTGTAAATGGGATTGTGTTTTTGATTTCTGCTATTTCGTTGTGTTAGTGTATAGAAATGCAACTGATTTTTGTATGTTGATTTTGTACCCTGCAACTTTGCTGTATTTGTTTATTATTCCTAATAGTATTTGGTGGATTCTTTAGGGTTTTCTGTATATAGAATCATGTCATCTGCAAATAGTGACAGTTTTAGTTCTTCCTTTCTAGTTTGGATCCCTTTTCTTTCTTTTTCTTGCCTAATTGCTCTGGCTAGGACTTCCCATACGAAGTTAAATAAGAGTGGTGACAGTGGGCATCCTTGTCTGGTTCCTGTTCTCAGAGGATGGCTTTCAGTTTTTCACCATTGAGTATGATGTTAGCTGTGGGTTTGTCATATATAGGCTTTATTATGTTGAGGTACTTGCCTTCTATACCCATTTTATTCAGAAGTTTCATCATAAATGGATGCTGGGGAAGGAAGTTCTGACACGTTACAACATGGATGAACTTTGAAGGCATTATGCTAAGTGAAATATGCTTCTCACAAAAGGACAAATACTCTATGATTCCGCTTCTGTGAGGTACCTAAAGTAGTCAGATTTATAGAGACAGAAAGTAGAACAGTGGTGGCTAGGAGTTGGAGGGGGTGGGGAATGGGAAGTTAAGAGTTTAATGGGGACAGAATTTCAGTTTGGGAAGATGAAAAAAGTTCTGAAGATGGATAGTGGTGATGGTTGCACAACAATGTGAATGTACTTAAGGCCTCTGAACTGTACACTTAAAAGTGGTTAAAACTGAATTTAATGTTATGCATATTTTGCCACGATAAGAGAAAAATGGTGGGTCACGCCTGGGTGCTGAGCCATAGTGGGGTCCTGGTGGCAGGGACTGAATATGAGCTCTGTGCCCTTGGGTGGTTGGGGCAGAGTGTCTAGAGGAGCAAGAAAGGCAATACAAGCTGGGAGGGCCAGGCCCGGCACTGCCTCTCCCAGGCCTGCTGTGGTCTCCTTCTTTGGCCTCTTGCTCTGTTTTGCTTCCTTGCTTTGATTGGAGCACTTGAAAGTGAGTTTGCAAAGAATAGATCTTTGATGTGAAACGTAATGTTTGTGAAATTTAAACCAATGTTGAATCACGTACATTTTCCATAATTTTTTAGTATTTTTAATTTAAAAGTTATGTAGGTTTACTGTAAAAAAAATTACAGAAATATATGAAATAAAAAGTATATGGCCAGCAGTTCCCTTGTCTTGGCCTCAGCCCTCTTGTCCACTAGTTGTGACTGTTAGCGTTCCATCCAGACTGTCGCGCAGTTTGCTCTTTCAGTCTAACAGAACATCATTATATATGGACAGTTATTTGTTACCCAGGTCTACAAGACCAAGCCCTTAAATAAACAAATAGGAACAGACTTTTCCCTTTATTTGGCATTTAATATTTAACTGGGATCTAGCATGTGCAAAGTTGAAATTCAGTTTCTTCAAGGCTTGCTGAACAATAGTAATCTTCTAAAATAAACATGTATCTGTGTTACGCATTGTCCACAGTTTATTCAGTGGTTTTAAATGTGTCCCTTCATAACTTTTACAAATTCAAATTCCATAGAGCAAATTGTCTTTTTCAAATGAAATATTTTTCCTTTACACAAAATACAATATTAAGAAATTTTTTAAAGGGTGAAAGCATCTACCTTCCTAGCAATTTGATTGTTTCCATTTGTTTCATATTTAATTTTAGTTGTTATTCGCATGAATACTTATTTTACTCAGCTGTAAGTGTGGTGTAAGAACACAGAATTGGCATTAAGCGACAGTGACACGAGACAGTCGTCCGTCGAGTGTTGTAAAGCTTATCCCTGTAGCAAGCTCATCGGAAAGCCGTTTTCGCCCCCTTTAGCTTTGCTTCCCACAGACATGCCTTTTCTGAGCTGTGTTTTCATAGTGTTCCTTTTTATTTTTAATGGATAAGGAACAGCCATACAAAGAATATTTCTGTTACTTTTATACGATTAATTACTGGTATAGTCAAAGATTGTGTACAAAATTTATCTTAGAACCTAGTGCTGGAAAAAAACTATCTTTCCCGGTGAAACAGTGTGCCTCTGCCGGGGAGCGTCCCACAGCCCTGAACCGTATTAACCTTTGTGCCTTTGCTGTTGAGAGGCTCGAAGCTACATTTATTCTCCGCATGGGAATACAGTCTTTTCTGAGGATTTTTATACTCTTTTCTGAGGAGTTTTTTTTTAATTAAGGTTTTTGTTTTGTGCTAATTGTAGATTCACATACATGCAGTTGTAAGAAATAATACAGATAGATTCTGTGTACCCAGTACCTGTTTTGCCCCAGTGGTAACATCCTGTAGAATTATAGTGCAATATCACAACCAGGCTGTTGGCACTGATAGAGTCAAGCTACAGAACATTTCCAGTTTCCATCTCTACAGGGATCCCTTATCTTGCACTTTCATAACTACACCCACTTCCCTCCATCCCCACTCCCTGCTTAATCTCTGGCAACCACTAATCTGTTCTCCATTTTATAATTTTGTTATTTCAAGAATGTTATATAAATGGAATCAGACAGTATATAACCTCTTGAGATTGGCTTTTTTTCACTCAGCATAATTCTCTGGAAATTAACCTCAGTTTTTGCTTGTATCACTAGTTCATTCCTTTTTTATTGCTGAGTAGTATTCCATGGTGTGCATATACCAGTTTGTTTAACCATTCACCTGTGGAAGAACTTCCAGGTTGTCTCCAGTTATCAGCTATTATGAATAAAGCCGCTATAAAAGTTTACAGGTTTTTGCTTGAATATAGTCTTCATTTCTCTGTGATAAATGCCCAGGAGAAGAATTTATGGTTGCATATGAGAAATTGTCAAGCTGTTGGCCAGAGTGGTGGTACTATTTTAAATTCCCACCTGCCAGTGAGTGATCCAGTTTTTCTGCATCCTTTGTAACATTTGGCAGTATCACTGTTTTTATTTTAGCCATTCTGATGGGCTATCTGATTGTAGTTTTAATTTGCATTTCCCTAATGGCTAATGATTAGGTCGTTTTTTCATGTGCTTATTTGCCATCCACATCTCCTCTTTGGTGAAATGACACTTCTCTACTTTTTTGTGTATGTTCGAAATTCTCAATATAATCTGCTATAAGATTAATACTTTTATGTTTATTTCTGTTTTTTAATTTCTTTTCCTAGATCAGTTGGTCTGGTTTTGACACCAGTATGCAGTCATTTTGTGTCTGTACTTAAAAATTTTGGAAGAACTAGTTTCTGTTAGTTGAAAACCCTCCCTCTCCTTTTGCCATATGAAATTGGTTACTGTTTTATTTATTTCTATAAAGAAACATTCTGGAGTTTTTATGATCAATACAAAAAAGGAAAAATGCACTTCTGACCTAATACTAAATATGTCATTATCTGGAGGAGCACCTGAGTCTTTGTAAAACCACCTCAATGTTGTTTGCTATTAAGACACTAGTATGGTTAGCATTTTTTTAATCCAATTTGAACATGATAGTTTTCTCTGTTGTTCTCTAAATTCATTCATTGGTTTATTCAACCAGTATTTGATGTCAGCCATGTCAGGCACAATGCTAGGCACTGCGAATAAAATCATGAGTTCCTCTCCAAATGCAAAAGAAATCTAGTGCTCAACATCAAATCTTGGGCAGTACACGTCCCAAAATGAGAAGCTGACCAAGATTAGCGTGGTCCCTGCACAAGGATGACATGCAAATCCGTGAAGGGTACCATATAAAAAAACAAATCTGCCCATTGTGTCCCCACCGTATAGAGCTGTCAGCGGGGCCTGCACTGCACCCGAGGGAGGGATGAGTGCCAGGGCCCTTCAGCGGGACGGAGCCTGGGAGACCGGAAGAGCTGCAGAAAGGCCTGGGGGGTGAGCTGGGGAGGGGCTTAGCAGACAGAGCTGTAACCATGAAACACTGCTCATTTTATTTCATCATCCTCTGTGTGACTTTGTTCTTTCTCATTTTAAATGTCAGCCAGTTTTTGTAATGCTAACATTAACATTTTCTGTAGAATTTTAACCTTTTTATCTTGGAGATTCTTTTTTATCGTAAAATATACATAGCTAAAAATCTTCTATACTCTGCTTATTCATCCCTCCCCCCGCCAACCCCTGACAACCACTGGTCTTTTTAGTGTCTCCATAGTTTTGCCTTTTCCAGAATGTCCTATAGTTGGAGTCATACGGTATGTGGGCCTTTCAGATTGGCTTCTTTCACTTAGTAATACACATGTACATTTCCTCTGTGTCTTTTCATGGCCTGATAGCTCCTTTCTTTATAGTGCTGAATAATATTCCATTAACTGGATGTACCACACTTTATCCATTATCATTGTTCACTTGAAAGCAACATCTTGGTTGCTTCCAAGTTTTGGCAATTATGAATAAAGCTTCTATAAACATCTGTGTGCAGGTATTTGTGTGGACATATGTTTCAACTCATTTGGGTAAATACGAAGGAGCACAGTTGCTGGATCACGTGGTAAGAGTATGTCTAGTTTTGTAAGAAACTGCCAAACTGTCTTCCAAAGTGGCTGTAGCATTTTGCATTCCCACCAGGAATGAAGGAGAGTTCCTGTCGCTGCACCTCCTCACCGGCATTTCATGTTGTCTGTGTTTTAGGTTTTGACCATTCTAATAGGTGTACAGTGGTATCTCATTGCTTTAATTTTCAATCGCCTAATGACATATGATGTTGAACATCTTTTCATGAGCTTTATTGCCATCTGTATATCTTCTTTGGTGAGGTTTCTATTTAGATCTTTTGTCCATTTTTAATTGGATTGTTCATTTTCTTATTGTTGAGTTTTAAGAGTTCTTTGTATACTTTGGATAATAGTATCAGATATGTGTTTTGCAAATATTTTCTTCCAGCTTTTGCCTTGTCTTCTCATTCTCTTGTAAGGGTGGACTATTTTTTATTATAAAATAATTTTTATCTGCCATACATGCTTCTTTCCTTGTGGAACATGGAAAATACATTTTGGTGTAGTCTTTTATTTTCCTCTCTATAAATGTACCGTCTTTGAGTTTCCAGTGTACAACATACATTTATTTTGGCTTTTTAAAAATCCTCTTCCCCAATCCTCTCTGATTAGTTATCAAGTTAAATCTTTTTGGAATTAGTTTTATTTCTAAGTTCATTTTTGTTTCCTCTTTTCCCCACTATATTGACTCTTCCTTTTCTTGTTTCTTTTGACAATCAGAAATTTATACCTTTGTCAAAATACAAATTTTTCAGTATTTAACTTAACACTTGTCACACCATGTTTTTTTCTCTGTCTCACATCTTTTTTCTTGTTTTTACTAATTCAGCTCAAAAAATGTTTATTGAACACGTCATGTTCGGGCACTCTCTCTGGGATACGGACTCAACATGCAAATTAGGATAAAACATGGGCCTATGTAGACCCATGTAGACCCATGTAGACATCAAACTTCTATCATTCAAACAGAATTATGGGGAATTTGCTTTATTTTTACCCTTCTCTTCTTCCCATCACTTACCTTTTTACAATAGTCAGTAGTAACATTAACGTTTTAGAATTTCTGTCTTTTTTATATCATTATAATGGCACATATAATTTATTGCTTATTTCAGCCATATAGATTCTTGACACTTCCTCTATAATTATATTAATCTTAATAAATAGGTAACTATTTTACTTTCCCATTCCAAAGTTAAGGGGAATGAAGCATTCTCTGCAACTAGCAAACTTCCTTACTCCTTTAGAAAGATCACAAATGCTGTGTGTGTCACTAGGCATTTCCCGGGCATTCTTGTTTTCCCGTAGATGAGAAAGCTTCCTAGCGTCAGGATTCGAAGGGAGGTCAGTTTGCAGGGACTCCTGGCGGAGGGACACTGCAGTGCTCGGGGAGGTCTGCGTGCCAGTTTTGGTGAACAGCTGATGTAGAGCAATTCTCAGAACTTTCAAGTGTCAGGAAATTCCAAAACAGATTTGAGGGGTTGCCAACTTTTTATTTTGACATGTTAAAGACTTTGGGGGGGAAGTGATCGTTGCTGCTATGGTGATTTCTTATGGAGAATACAGCATGTATATGATCTCAGACTACAGAGAATTTTTCTGTAGCAAGCAACTGTGACCACCTTACACTGACACACACGCAAACTCACTACATCTTATCCTGATTTCTCTCATTTCCTCAAGACCAGTGACTGGTTCCTCACAGAACAGCTGCCATCCATCAGCTGGTGGATAGGGAGCTCTACTTGGGGAGCCTAAAGCCTCCTGTTTTCCGTTGTGGCCCCGGCAAGGTCTAGGGCTGTTGTTCCCATGTGTGACTTGCCCAGAGTGTCACAGTCACTCCTAGCTGGCTGCCTTCGCTGAAGGTCAGATGCAGGCCTTCAGGCCACTCTCCAGACTGGCTAGTTGCTGTGAGTGCTCAGTTTGTACCTATTGTCGGCGAAGTAACACACAATTTAGAAACGTCAGTCTCTTGGTCAGCTAGCTCAGTAATGTATTCCGTAGGTACAGAAATAGCCTTGGGAGTCCACCTACTGCTGCTGCCTTTTACTAGAATAGCTTGTAATTTGGCTGTCTCTCTCTATTCCATCCTGCATCATCTTCTGTTGAGCATCCTAACCGTTATCTTTCCCTTTCAGCGGTTTTGCGAGTGGCTGGTTCCCTGCAGAAGAGCACAGAAGTGATGAAGGCCATGCAGAGTCTTGTGAAGATCCCAGAAATCCAGGCCACCATGCGAGAGCTATCCAAAGAGATGATGAAGGTGACCTAGGGCTCCCCTGTCCCCTTCCAGACCACTGAGAGTCACCTTAGGGACTGGGGCTAGGGGTGGACGGGAATGGACAGACCACTTTTGCCAGACAGAAATGATTCTGAGGACAGAGGAGCAGCTGTTAACACTGGTTGAAATCATCTGAGCTGAGCTTGGCAGAGGCTGGGTCAGATTGCCAGAGTGTTCCTTAGAAGAAGCGAAAGTAGATCCAGAGCCCTAGGAAAGGTGGGGGGTCCAGGGAGCACCTGTTCAGGATTCGGGGAGCTAGGAGGGTTTACAGGCTCTGACATGAGCAGGAAACAGAAAAACCCAGGTCCCTCCAACTGCTCCAGGGCAGTGTTAGTGAAGCTGGCGAGGGCTCTCCTTCTAGACCGGGGATTGGCAAATATTTTCTGTAAAGGGCCTGATAGTAAACGTATTTTACATTTTGTGGGCTGCACATTTCTGTTGTAACTGCTCAACTTTGCTCTTTAGTGTAAAAGCGGCTATAGATAATATGTAAAAAACTGAGCATGACTGTGTTCCAGTAAAACTTTAGTTACAGAAATGGACAGTGGGCCAGATGTGGCCTGTGGGCGGTAGTTTGCTGACCCCTATTTGAGACTAAAAAGGAGAGACTGAGAACCAAATAAAAAGCAGTAAATACTTGCCACTCCCAGGATCAGGGCCTGGCAAGGACCTATACGGTGGCCTTCAGACAGGGTCAGGGCTCCGGAGGGCGTTGTCATTGAGCCCCCTGCCAGCCGGTGGTGCATCACACACACTGGCCCAGCGACCCTGTGAGGTAGCTATTTTTTTCTCCCATTTTACACAGCAGGAAGCTGAGTCTTCAAGTTACCAGGTAACTTACCTAAGTGACCTTGGTAGTAAGTGACAGATCTGGGGTTGGGGCACAGATGTCTGACCTTACTGCCAGAGCCGCCTCAGAGGAAATGGTGACAGGAAGTGCCTCATTCTGGTGCTGGTTCGTGCTTTGAACCTGTGGCCTGAGAGCCAAGATTGTACACCTGAAATTCTTGTTTATAGCTCATGCATAGAAATTACTTCCCGTCCTCCTAAAGAATTTCATTTATGAACTTGAATTATATATGGAGTTCTAGGGCGTTGCTGCGAGGAACTGGAGAAGATTGATGGAAAAGGAAGGCAACGTAAAAAGCCCAGGTCTTTGGAGTGAGAAATCTTTGGGCAGTAGTACTAAGGAGGGAACCACGTCAGGAGGGTGTGTCCTTTAAAAGTGGTGTGTGGGGGCCAGCCCAGTGGCATAGTGGTTAGGTTTGCACAGTCCACTTCAGCAGCCTGGGCTTCATGGGTTCAGATCCCAGGCACGGATATACACACCACTCATCAAGCCATGCTGAGGCGGCATCCCACAGGCAGAAAAATAGAGTAAGATTGGCACAGATGTTAGGTCAGGGCCAATCTTCCTCACCAAAAAGAAAAAAGTGGTGTGTGGATGTCTCATCCCCCAAGTTGTAGTGGCTGTCCATGTAGAACTGGATAACAGGTAATTCTTTGAGTGACTTCAGGCCTGCTCATTCTAACTCCTGGAACCACCAGGATCTGAAAGGGGATGTCTTTGTTGCAATCTGGGATCTTTTCCACAATGGTTTCCGAATCCTGAAAGTAATAGAGATTTGGAGGACGACTTGCATGTAGTAGATAGTAAACATTTACTGAATTCAGCCGAGGATGCCTCCTCAGGTAGAGACTGAAGCCTCTGACGGGGGCCCAGCTCCTCAAAGGCAGGGATGTGATCTTAGTCTCTCCCGTTGTCCCCAGACCCTGGCCTGTGGTGTGGCACAGAGCAGGCATTTGATGAATGGTTACCAGCTGATTGATTGATTGAATGAATGAGTGAATGAATGGCACCTTCTCCCTCCAGGATGTGGAGGGCTGTTAACAATCAGGATCCTGGTAGACTCTTTTAACCAGTTAGGGGGTATGCATTGAACCTCTTCTACAGTAGCCTCCAGCACTAAGATGATGTCCTCAGGCCAGAGACTCCACCTGTGTGACCAGGAAGGTGAATTTGATTATTTGTTCACTTGGGTTGAGGAAAGGGTCTGTGAATGGGCACAATATGATACTAGCTAGATTCACGTCATTAGGAGTCACTCACATGGTCTGGCAGCAGACGGGCTGGCTCTCAACCTGCTGTCATCAGCATGGCCAGTGAGAGTTGTGCCCTGGCTGAGAGCAGGGAGCCCGGGCTGGGGTGGCCACACATGACCTGCTCCTTGGATCAGTGGAGTGTTGAGGGACAAAGCACGGGGCTCAGTTCTCACCGGTGACAAAGCAGTCAGATTTTTCTCTGGCAGCTTCTCAGAGGCCTGACCCCAGGCTTTCCGTCAGCCCCTTCCCACCTCTTCTGCCCAGGGATGCCACCGGCCCTCTTTTTGACATTGGAGGGGGCTGTTCTGACCTTTTGCTTGAAAACCAAAAGAACCAGTCAGTAGTGCTTTATTTGGGAGCTGAGGACGCTGTTCAGCAGGGAAGACTGTGGGCCTGCTTGTGTTGGCCCGTGTTAGGGAACGGTTCTCTTGTGCCCCACAGTGGTGCCCTGCTCCCCGCGAACAAAGGAGGGTGACTGGCTGGGTCAAGTTGCCAGCACAGGGCAAGCAGTAGAGTCTGGGCATTACGTTGATGGGTCCAGAAATGCTGTCTGGCCATCTCTCTGGGGAGTGGGTGATCAGGCTTTGGTGAATTGATCAATCCTTGCCAGACCCACTGGACTGACCCGGTGCCAGCAGCTGTACCTGGAGCTCTGAAGTACTCGTCAGGTCTCTCTGGGATTCTGGGGAGCCCTCACCATGTTCTTGGTGTTTGTTATTAGAGTATCTGCTATGACTCCAGCCAGTTTTCACACTGTGTTTCACCTCCTGCACTCACAGATTATATTTGCAATGTCAGGGCAGATGCTTCACCAGACAGCTCAGGACGTCCTCTCATCTGTCAGCAGGTTGTTCCCCAAGTGCTGCCTTTAGGGTCTGAGTCACTTTGTGAAGCTCTGCTGCTAAGGCCCCCTCCAACCTTGGTGCTAACTTCGGAGAGCAGTTTCCCTTTGGCCTTTGGCCTTTCTGCAGAGAGGACAGACAGCATGCAGTGCTTCCTGCGGCCAACTGTCTCGTGTGTTAGCCCTCGAAACAGCGGACTGGATTGGAGACACAGGAGCTCGGCTGGTGCTGGACCCATAGAGCTGTCTGTTGGGAGCAGATTTAACAGTTGAGGGAAGTGACCTGGTTTATTCTGTGTTTAGGCTGGGATCATAGAGGAGATGTTAGAGGACACTTTTGAAAGCATGGACGATCAGGAAGAAATGGAAGAAGCAGCAGAAATGGAAATTGACAAAATTCTCTTCGAAATTACAGCAGGTATGACCCCGAGAGTCTCCTCTTTCTCCCCTCCTTTCATGGCTGTTCTTCCTGCAGTCACTAAATTATCTAGTAGCTTTTTCTGTAGGCTGGAACTCCCTTACTTCTTCATTTTTAATTTCAGATTATGCAAGTTATTTCTTGAAAGCTAGGCACAGTATCTAGAACCATCTTTTAAAAGAATACAAAGCATTTTTTAAATTCCTAGAGTTTTCAACCTGTTAAGGGGGAATATTGCGCTCACATCGTACTGTTGGGAGCCCCACTTGCGGTATAGACTTTGTTGAAAGCAGTTTGGCAGTAGCTGTCAGAAGCCTTTGACCTAACAGATTGACTTCTGGGAGTTACTCTAGAAGTTAAGGATGTGCTGAAGATTTAACTCAGGGATGTCTGTAGTGAGCACTATTTATAATGCTCAAAACTTTGAAATGCCTCATGATATAATATTGATTGGATTAATTGTTATATCTGTTTTAATGGAATACTTTATAGTTGTGATAATGTAGAAATATCTTCATTGATATGGCAAGATGTTCACAATATATTATGTGGAAAAAGCCTTGTTACTTAAATACACACTTTTGTGTAAAAAACATGCCCAGAAAAAGTCTGCAAGGGGGATAAATTAAAATAGTTATCTCTGAGTGATGGTTAATGAGTTTTTAAACTTTATTTTTACTTCTGGATTTTCTGAGTTTTATGTTTAATAAAAAATATAATTGGTGAGATTTAATTTTTATTTCTTTGTGTTATCTTGTTGGGAGAAAGAAGGCTAGTTACTCCAGGAAAACATTTTGTGAAGGTTTGGAAACAATTTAGTTTTACTGAGAGAGGAGATTTGACATCTTCATGAATCTTGAAAATTAAATATTCATCACTGTTTAGGAATTTAGATCAAGAGCTTCAGAACCAAAATTCTTACAATCAAAATCCTTACCATTATTATAACTTTGATATCATTACAACTTGGTGTTTGCACATTTGTCCTAGGGAGCAAAACCCCACCACAGCAGCTTGATTTGTTGCCCTTTTCTGTTTCTCGTTAGACCAACCCAGGCATGACAGGCAGGGGAGAGCAGGACCACTTCCTTCAGCCGATGTTTTGTTCATCTGTTTGCTCTGTTTCTCTTCAGGGGCCTTGGGCAAAGCACCTAGTAAAGTGACTGATGCCCTTCCAGAGCCTGAACCTCCAGGAGCAATGGCGGCCACAGACGAGGAAGAGGAGGAGGAGGAGGAGGAGGCCCTGGAGGCCATGCAGTCCCGGCTGGCCACGCTCCGCAGCTAGGGGCCACCCAGCTGGGCGCCCAGGCTCTTCTCCTGGCCCACCCACCTGGTGTGCGCACACTCCTCTGAAGCAGCCGCTGTTTTATGTCTCTTGCACTACACCTCTGAATGAGGCCTTGCGTTTGGGAGAAGGTCCTCTGCTAATCTCTTTTCACTCTCTGCAGAGGTTTTGGGATCTCAACGGGATTGTTCTTGAGAGGTGGTGTAATAAATGCATCATTTTCAGGAGTATAAACAGAAGCATCTTTCTGGAGGGACAGCAAAGAAATCTATCTTCTTGCGAAACACTTCTGAGAATAGAGTTGATTGCCTGAATGTTAAGGACTCTGTACATTTTTTGGTCTGTAAAACACTATATAAATGAATTTTAATAAACTTCTGCTTTAACATTTGGTCTCATTGTAGACTGTCATGTGTGATGAACTCTCAAGGTGTTTGCTGTCCCAAGTTATTTCACGTTGGGCTTGGAAAGAGAAGAGGTGCTAAGGCCAGGCATATGGGGCTCGGACACTCAGCAGCAGAGGCTTCTGCTCTGTGGATGCTGTTCCTCAGCCTTCACACATGTGGTGTGGGAGCCACTCTTCTACATTTTGTCATCTCTGTAACCTAACGGATACTTGGGAATTGTGACCCCTTGTCCTGTTGGCTGGATGGCTGTATTATGTCCTGAGGTGTGCGTGTAGCTTTCCCTCTTCCCATTGCAAGTTGCACCCAGAGCCGACAGCCATGTGATTAGGACTCTTTCACCTCTGATTGTCTTTCCTTGCTTTGAGCTGGTTGTCTTGGATGTGTGGAATATGAGCCTACACGTCAGTGTTTTCTCAAAGCCAGGAGCTGAGCAGCGAGAGGAGGCATGGTGTGGTCACGCATTATAAACAACTCTCACACATCTGAGACATTCCTAAGTTACATTTATAAATAATTCAGCAGTAGCAATTTATATTGGTGTGTGATAGTTTCCATAACTCTTTGATATATGTGATTTCATTCAGTCTTCACAAATAAGGACAACAGCTCAGTTTGCTGAAGTACCATTCTTAAATCACAAGAAGTGGCAGAGCTGGGGTTCAACCCGCATCCCTCTGGTCCAAGTCCTGTGTGCACTAAACTAACCAGGCAGGAAGAAAACCCAACTACTCTCTCACAGGCTGGTTTTTGTAGATTATCTAGAGAAATCCTGATGTCTCAGATGTTGCTGCAATGAGGTCCTTCTGGTCTCATCATGCAAAATGGCACTCTTGAACCCAGAGGACCATCCTGTTACTCTTGATTTCATCTTCAGGATAGTTTTTTAAGTAAACGTGTTTTGGAGCAGTTTTAGGTTCACAGCACGGTTGAGTGGAAAATACAGAGTTCCTGTGTACCTCTTGCCCTGATAGATGCAGCTCCCCTACTTGTGTGTATTGACAGCCCACAGCACAGAAATACCTCTGTTATTGGAATCATACAGTAAGTAGCTCTTTCACATTGGCTTCTTTCACTTGGTAATATGCGTGTAAGTTTCCTCTGTCTTTTCATGGCTTGATAACTCATTTCTTTATAGCACTGAATAATCCATCGTCTGGATGTATCACAGTTTATCCATTCACCTACTGACAGACATCTTGGTTGTTTCCAAGTTTTGGCAATTATGAATGAAGCTTTAAATGTCTGTGTGCAGGTCTTTATGTGGACATATGTTTCACCTCATTTCAGTAAATAGCAAGAGCACAATAGCTGGATCATCTGGTAAGAATATGTCTAGTTTTGTAAGAAGCTGCCAAACTGTCTTCCAAAGTGGTTGCACCGTTTTGCATTCTCACCACAGTGCATGAGAGCTCCTACTGCTGCACCTCCTCACCAGCATTTGGTGGTGGTGTGTTTTGCATTGTGACCATTCTAGTAGGTGTATGGTGGTATCCCATTGTTGTTTTGATTTGCAATTCCCTAATGACATGATGTTGAACATCTTTTCATGTGCTTTTTTGCCACCTGTATATATCTTCTTTGGTGAGGTTTCTGTTTAAGGTTCTTTTGCCCATTTTTAATTAGGTTGTTCATGTTCTTATTGTTGAGTGTTGAGTTCTTTGTATACTTGGAATGATAGTCCTTTATCAGATATGTCTTTTGCAAATATTTTCTCCCAGATCATGGCTTGTCGTCTTCTCATTTTCTTCACATTGCCTTTCGCAGAACAAAAGTCTTTAATTTTAATGAAATCCAACTTAAGGATTCTTTCTTTCATGATTGGCCTTTGGTGTTGGATCTTAAAGGCATCGCCATACCCAAGGTCACCCAGATGTTCTGCTTTGTTATCTTCTGGGAGTCTTATAGTTTTGTGTTTTATATTTAGGTCCGTGATCCATTTTGATTTGATTCTTGTAAAGCATGTAAGGTCTGTGTTTATATTTTTTTGCATGTGGATGTCCAGTTGTTCCAGCGCCATTTTGAAAAGACTGTCTTTGCTGCATTGTATTGCCCTTGCTCCTTTATCAAAGATCACTTGACTATATTTATGTGGGCTTATTTCAGGGCTCTTTATTCTGCTCCACCGATGATGTATTTGCCTCCTCTTTCTCCAGAAGCACACTGTCTTGATTACTGTAGCTTTATAGTAAGTCTTGAAGTTGGGGAGCATCAGTCCTCCACCTTTGTTGTTCTTCAATACTGTGTTGGCTATTCTGGGTCTTTTACCTCTCCATATAAACTTTAGAATTCATTTGTCAATATCTACAAAATAACTTGCTGGGATTTTGATTGGGATTGCTTTGAATCTATAAATCAAGTTGAGAAGAACAGACATATTGACAGGGTATACAGTTCTATGATTGCATTTATCTGGCTAGTTTATTTACAAAATGATACTGAAATTAAGGGATGCTCATAATCCCTCAGCATTTTTATTCTTATGTAGATAAAGTTTATCCAGGTGAATGGATGGACAATCAGAATAATGACAACTACTCTTCTATACATTCATATAAAATGATCTAAATGTAGGATTGGTTTGTTTTAATTGTTTGAAGAGGTCCTGTTTTCTCCATTCCTGCTTTAAGGCTAAGGAAAGAGCATTGTTGGCTCATCATGTCATCTATTCCATTTTCCCTCAATACTCTCTGTTAGGCATTATTGGAAACAAGGTGATTCACAGATACTCTCCAGGCCCTGGAAGGGTCCACAGTCTGGGAAAGGAAATAATGGTGTAAACACCTGAAGTAAATGTTGTCTTCTATCCTGAGGTCCCTGATGTAGGTCCAGCACTAGCGGCACCAGCTCCCAGTCTTCCCACCCCCAACCACAGAATGAATCTACGTGGTGCCCTAAAAAAAATAATCAATTTCAAGGGTACTGAGAATAGCATTCCACACTACTAAACCATTTGTTTTGTTTTTAAACACAGCTTACTCTTTAAATATCACTGTCCAGCGTGTGATCACCTAGCAGTTCACTCTAGACAAGTTGTAACCTCACTTTCTGTGTCCCTCCCACTCTCCCCATGTCTATCAAAGATGCCTTCCTGAGCACTTACCAGTTGTACAGCTCCTATCTTAGGTCCTCTTGTCTTGTGTATTTCCAGGTATGTCTCAGAACTCCTGGAGAGAAGAGTTATGACTCATATTTGTTCCCAAATTGTACTAGTCATGCCTGCCTCTGCACTTCTCCTTGACACTCAACCCCATAACAGCGGCTAAGGGAACAACTGTGAAAAATGATAAAGCTTTCAAAGCTTTGAAGAGCTGGAACCATTTTTCTTGTCCTACCCTAGTGATAGATGTTCCTCAAATGCTAAGCTCTATTACCAATAAGAAAGGCTCTTACATGAAATAAACTTGGGAAATGTTTCATTAAAATAAATTTAAAGCAGGGTTTTTTACAATTTTTCAGAGCCTTTCATATGCTTTTTTTAAGCTAAGGACATTCTCTTCTACATATAATTATAGTTTTTAAAAATAGAGAGTGATGTCAACAAAATAGTGGAGTAGATAGCTTCAGACACCTGTCCCTCCAGAGAAACACTGAAAAATGTACCAGAAACTGTCAGAATCAACTTTGTCAGAACTCTGGAAAACAAAGGTGTACAGCAACCAAGTGAATGCTGTATTAAGAAGGAAAAAACCCCTTAAAAACAGTAAGAAAGCTTTGTGTCATTTTTGCTTGCCCTTGCCAAGCCCCTTTCCCAGGTTGGCAGCAGTCTTGAAGATAGCAGCCTACACTGTCAGTGTGGGACTCTGGTTCCTAGTTCCAGAGGAACACAGCAGACGTTATTCACAAATTATCGTGTCTGTCTGCCCTACCCTGATTAGGGGCCATCCTGAAGGACTAAGACAAGGCACTCATCTCTGGTTTGCCTATCTTGGAACTTAGGGTGGAAAAGCAGCAGGCATTGCTTGAAAATAAGGAAATCAAAAAAATGTGTAACTACCTGGGGCAAAAAATTACAGTTGAGACATACAGTAGACTGGTTAAAACTGAGGAGGAAAAGCCAGGGAGAGCATTTCTTTGGGCTATTAGAGCAATCAAAAGCATATGTATATACTCGGGAACTTGGAAAGCCACATGCATGCCCAAGACAAGAAATATGCTCAGAAAAGACCTGAGAAGACTCCAAACTTTCACCACTGACTGACCAACGGGTTCAATGCAAGCAGGAAGTGATGACTAAGGCAGAACTGTAAATGGTCTAAGTTTGAAAAGAGCATCACAGCACAGAGCCAATCCCTGAAGACTGGGACAGGTGTTTTTGTTTGTTGTTTTTTAAGGTCCTGGCATTCAAAGAAATCTCTGTCAAAACACTGGCTGACCACAGCTAAGCCTTCAACAAGTAAGAAGAGTAAACCCTGGGGATAGAGCAGATTCTGATTTCCAGAATTATTCTGGGATATTCAAATGTCCAGTTTGCAACAAAATAATCACAAAGCATACAAAGAAACTCAAAAGTATGGCCCATTCAAAGGAAAATATTAAATTTACAGAAACCATCCACGAGGAAGCCCAGACACTGCACTTCCTAGACAAAGACTTTAAACCAACTGTCTTAAATATGCTCAAGAGGTAAGAAACTTACCAATCAATCAATAAAGAGAAATTATAAAAACGAACTACATAGAAATTCTGGAGCTGAACAGTACAATAACTGAAATGAAAAAAAATACACTAGAGGGGTTCAACAGCAGATTTGAGTAGGCATAAGAAAGAACCAGTCAACTGGAAGACAGAAAATTGAAATGATCCAGTCTGAGGAGCAGAAAGAAAAATGAAAAATGATCATAGCCTAAGGGACTTGTGAGAGACCATCAACCTTACCAACATATCCACCATGAGAGTTCAGAAAGAGAAGAGAGAGGGAAGGAACAGAAACAATACTTGAGAAAATAATGGCTGAAAACTTCTCATAAATGAGAGAGATGAATCTCCACATCCAAGAAGCTCAGCTAATTTCAAGTAGGATAAAATCAGAAAGATCCACACTGAGACATTATATAGTAAAATTGTTGAAAAACAGAGACAGAATCTTGAAAGCAGCAGAAGAGAAGCAACTCCTCATGTACAAGGGATCCTCAATAAGATAAACAGTTAATTTCTCATCAGAAACCATGGAAACCAGAGGCAGTGGGATGTCATATTTAAGGTGCTGAAAGAAAAAAACTGTCAAGGAAGAATTCTACATCCAGCAAAACTATCCTTTAAGAATGAAGGAGAAATGAAGATACTCCCTGATAAACAAAAGCTAAAGGAGTTCATTACTACTAGACCTCCCCTACAACAAATGCTAAAGGGAGTCTTTCAGGCTGAAATGAAAGGATACTAGAGAGTACCTTAAAGCCATATGAAAGATAAAGACCACCAGTAAAGGTAACCACATTGGTAAGAATAAAAGCCAGTATTGTACTTTTGGTTTGTAACTCCTCTTTTCTTCATACATGAGTTAAAGGAAAAATGTATACAAAAATAATTATAAATCCATGTTAATGGGCACACAGTGTATAGAGATGTTAAGCTGTGACAATAACAATATAAAAAAGGAAGGGACAGAGGTGTATATGAGTGGAGTTTTTGTATACTACTGAAACAATATTGGTATTATTCAAACTAGATTGTTATAAGTTTAAGATGTTAACTGTAATCACTAAGCTAACTACTAAGAATAGAATGAAACAATATATAGAAAAGGAAACAAAAAGGGAATCAAAATGGTATAGTAAAAATTTCAACTAAATGTTATGAAAAGGCAGTAATGCAGGAATTGAACAAAAGAAAATATACAGAAAACAGCTAAACAGAGAAGTCAGTTCTTCCTTATGAGTAATATTTATAAATACAAATTGATTAAGCACTCCAGTTAAAAGGCAGATAAAAAATATAATCCAGGTATATGCTGACTCAATTTAGGTACAAAGACACAAAAGGTTGAAAGCAAAAAGATGAAAAAAGTTATTCCATAGGAACAGTAATCAAAAGAGAGCTGAGTGTCTATATTATTATCAAACAAAATAGATTTTAAGTCAAAAAAGATTACAAGAGACAAAGAAAGACAAAATATTGATAAAAGGGTCAATCCATCAAGAGGACATAACAATTATATGTGCATCTAACAACAGAGCCCTAAGATATAAAAGATAGCCAGAATTAAGGAGAGAAAGAGACAATTCTACAACAGAACTTTCAAACATGAACAGAACAGTCAAGCATACAATCAATAAGGAAATACAGGACTTGAACAATACTAAATACACCAATTAGACCTAATAGACATATACAGAATACCACACCCAACAACAGCAGAATACACAGTGTTCTCAAATGGAATATTCTCCAGGATAAACCATATATAAGGCCACAAAACAAGTCTCAAGAAATTTAAAAGGATTAAAATCATAATAAATATCTCTTCTGACCACAAAGAAAGAAAATTAGAAATCAATAGCACAGGAAACAACTCACAAATAGGTGGAAACTAAACACCAAAAGGTCAAGGAAAAATCACAATGAAAATTAGAAAATATATTGAGTTGAATGAAAATGTAAAGACAATATGACAAAACATAGCGGATGCAGCAAAAGTAGTGCTGAGAGAGTTTTACAGCTGTAAATGCCTACATTAAAAAAGAAAAATACCTCAAGTCAGTAACCTAAATGTACACCTTAAGGAGTAGAGAAAGAAGAGCCAACTAAACCTAAAGCTAAAAGAAGGAAGAACATAAAAAGATGAGTGGAAGTAATGAGATTGCCAGCAGGAAAACACTAGAAAAAAATCAACAAAACAAAAAGATGATTTATGAAAAGATCAACAAAACTGATCTTTAGCTAGATTGACCAAAAAAGAGAGAGAGGAGAGAATGAGATGACTCAAATTACTAAAATCAGAGGGGACATTACTACTAACTTTACACAAATTAAAAGGATTATAAAAGAGAAATATGAAGAACTATATGCCAACAAATTGTATAACATAGATGAAATAGGCAAATCTCTAGAAACAAACAATGAAAACTGAAGAACTGAAAATCTGAATAGAACTGTAACAAGTAAGGAGACAATCAGGAATCTAAAAAGTTCTCAACAAAGAAAACTCCAGGACCAGATGGCTTCACCAGTGAATTCTACCAAGTATTTAAAGGAGAATTAGCATCAATCCTCAAGCTCTCCAAAAAGTTGAATAGGAGGGAACACTACCTAATTCATTCTATAAGGACAGCAATACCCTGATACCAAAGTCAGACATAAATACTAAAAAAAAGACTACAAATATCTCTTACGGATATAGCTGCAAAAACCCTCAGTGAAATACTGGAAAACTAAATCCAGAGGCATATTAAAAGGATCATATACCATGACCAAATGAGATTTATCCCAGGAATGCTAGGATGGTTCGACATATGAAAATCAATCAAAGTCCTACACCATACTAACAGAACAAAGGAGCACATGGTCATCTCACTGCAGAAAAGGCATCTGACAAAATCCACTACCTTTTCAGGATAGAAAACACTCAATAAACTAAGAATAGAAGGGAACTTCCTCAACATGATACAGAACATATATAAAAAACACACAGCTAACATCATACTCAAAAGTGAAAAACTGAAAGCTTCCCCCTTAAGATCATGAAGAAGCCAAGAATATACAATTGGGAAAGGACAGTCCCTTCAATAAATGGTGTTCAAAAACTGGACAGTCATATGCAAAAAACTGAAACTGGACCACTATCTTATGCCATATACAAAAATTAAAGTGGATTCAAGACTTGAACATAAAAGCTTAAACCATAAAACTCCTAGAAGAAAACATGAGCAGTAAGCTTTCTGACAAAGACCTTAGCAATGATTTTTAGAATCTGACTTCTAAAGTAAAAGCAACAAAAGCAAAAATAAACAAGTGGGACCACATCAAACAGAAACTTTCTGCACAGCAAAGGAAACCATTAACAAAATAAAAAGGCAACCTACTATATTTGCAAAACATATATCTGATTAGAGGTTAGTATCCAAAATATATGAACTCATACAACTCAATAGCAAAAAACAAAACAAAAATCTGATTTCAAAATGGGCAAAAGGGGGTTAGCCCCATGGCATGGTGGTTAAGTTCTGTGCACTCCACTTCAGCAGCCTGGGTTCAGGGGTTTGGATCCTGGGTGTGTACCTACACCACCCATCAGCCATGCTGTGGTAGTGATCCACATACAAAATAGAGGAAGATTGGCACTTATGTTAGCTCAGAGTTAATCTTCCTCAAGCAAAAAAAGAGGAAAATTGGCAACAGATGTTAGCTCAAGGTGAAGCTTCCTCAGCCAAAAAAAAAAAACACCCAAAAAAGGGGCAGAAGGTCTGAATAGACATTTTTTCAAAGCAAATAGCCAAAAGGTACATGAAAAGATGCTCAGCATTATTAATCATCAATCAGGGAAATGCAAATAAAAACCATGATGAGATATCACCCCACACCTGTTACTATTAGCTATTAGCAAAAAAGACAAGAAATAACAAGTGTTAGCAAGGATGTGGAGGAAAGGAAACCCTGCGCACTGTTGGTGAGAATGTAAATTGGTGCGGCCTCTGTGAAAAACAGTATGCAAGTTCCTCAAAAATTAAAAATGAACCACCATATGATCCAGCAATTCCACTTCTAGGTATTTATCCAACAAAAATGCTAACACTAATTCAAAAAGACACATGCACTCCTATGTTCACTGCAGCACTATTTATAGTAGCCAAGATATGAAAACAAACTTAATATCCATTGATGGATGAATGGGTAGAGACATTGTGGTATATATATATATATATGGTGGAATATTGTTCAGCCACAAAAAGATGAAATCTAGCCATTTGTGACATAGATGGACATGGAGGGCACTATGCTATGTGAAATAAATAAGAGAAAAACAAATACTCTATGATCTCTCTTATATGTGGAATCTAAAAAAGAAAACCACCAAGCTTATAGATACAGAGAACAGGTTGGTGGTTGCCAGAGGTAGGGGGAGAAATGGGTGAATGGGATCAAAAGGTAAAAAAAAAAATTTTAATAAACTTAAAAATATCTATCTCTTCCAAGATCGGGCAACAAAACTGAGTAAGATCGAATGGCTGCATGTCCTCATCTCTAAAACAGGAAATAATAATGGCAGCTGATCCATTAAGTTGTTGGAGGACTATGAGATGCTACATGAAAAAGTGCTCAGTGCAGTGCCTGGTTCACAGTAAACATCCATTCCATGTTTACTACTATTGAGGTGATGAGGGACTTTTTAAAAACCTTGCTATTGATTTCACTCAGCCCAGTTTTTTTTTTGTTTTTTTTTTTAATGGCAGGGTCAGGTTTGAAATTATCCTTGATTTTTTTGGAAGGGAAAGAGTCACTCTGATCTAACATTTGTTGCCAATCTTCTTTGTCTTTTTCCTCCCCAAAGCCCCAGTGCATGGTTGTATATCCTAGTTGTAAGTCCTTCTGGTTCTTCTATGTGAGCCACCACCACAGCATGGCAACTGACAGATGGGTGGTGTGGTTCTGTGACTGGGAAATGAACCCAGGCCACTGAAGTGGTGAGAGCACCAAATTTTAACCACTAGGCCATCAGGGCTGGCTCCCCAGTTACTGTTAGTATCTGAACTAGATTACACCTCTTGCATCTTCCATACATAGCACACTCATTAAGTGATCAAACTTAGGAAAAACAAAATAAAGAATTTCTCCATCTCCGGCACTAAAGGAAAAGAAGTTGTTTAACAAGACACTAAAAATCAAGAGAGATGCTAAAGTGGGAAATGGGCCATCTGGGGGAAAAATGCTGAGGGATTACAAAATAAAGCTGAAGATAAGGCACAGATTTAATCCTCCTGGGAAAGTGCCTTCCTAATTGTCTAGAATGGGTAACAAAGTGTGTCAGGAAAATGCAGGGAATGGGGTAAGGAGAGAGGTGTTTTGATTTATTTTAATTAAAGAGCATAGGCAGGGGAGAAAAAAAATGATCAGGAACAAGACAAGGATGCCTGCTTTCACTACTTTTATTCAACATGAAACTGAAAGTTCTAGCCAGAGCAATTAGGCAAGAAAAAGAAATCAGCAGTACCCAGATTGAAGAGGAAGATGTAGAATTATCCCTGCTCACAGATGATTATGATCTTATATGTAGAGAGCTCTAAAGTTCCACAAACAAAAGAACACAAAAACTGTTAGAACTGATAAATTCAACAAAGTTGCAGGATACAAAATCATGCAAAAATCAGTTGGGAAAAAAATCAGTTGCATTTCTGTACACTAGCAATGAATAATCCAAAAAGAAAATTAAGAAAACAATTCCACTTTCAATGGCATCTAACAGAATGAAATACTTAAGAATAAATTTTATCAAGGAGGAATAAGATTCATACACTGAAAACTAGAAAATATTGCTGAAAGATATTAAAGACGACACCAGTAGGTAGTCATTTTGCAACATGTAAATGTATCAAATCAATACATTGTACATCTTAAACTTATAGAATGTTATATGTCAATTATATCGCAATAAAGCTGGGGGGAAAAAGGACACCAATAAATGGAGAGACATCTCATGTCCATGGATAACCAGACTGAATACTGTTAAGATGACAATACCACTCAAAGCAATATATGTAAGTTTCAATGTAATCTCTATCACAACCCAGATGGCTTTTTTTTTCATAAAGAGAAAAACCCATCCCAAAATTTATACGGAATTTAAGGGGACCCTGACTATTCAAAACAACCTGGAAAAATGAACAAAGTTAGAGGACTTATGGTTCTTAATTTCAAAACTTACTACAAAGCTACAGGAATCAAACCAGTGTAGTACTGGTATAAAGATAGATATATAGATTAATGGAACAGATTGAGAGCCTAGAAGCAAACCCTCACATCTGTGGTCAATTGTTCTCCAACTAGGTGCCAAGACCATTCAATGGAGAAAGAACAATCTCAAACAAATGGTGCTGGAAAGCTGGATATCCATATTCAAAAGAATGAAGTTTCACCTTTACTCCACATACAAAAATTAACTCAAAATGGATCAAAACTAATCTAAGAGTTAAAGTATCAAACTTCTAGAAGAATACATAACAGCAAATCTCATGACCTTGGATTTGGTAATGGTTTCTTAAATATACACCAAAAGCACAGCCCTCCTCCCAAGAAGATAAATTAAACCATCGAAATTAAGAATTTAAGATTTTTTTTGCATCAAAAGACACTATAAGAGAGTGAAAAGACAAGCCCCAGAATGGGTGAAAATATTTGCAAATGATATATCTGATAATGGTTTAAAATTCCTAATATATAAAGAACTCTTAACTCAATAACAAAAAGACAAGCAACCCAGTTATAAAATGGGCCAAAAGACTTGAATAGACATTCCTCCAAAGAAGATATTCAAACACCCAATACACACATGAAAAGATGCTCAACATCATTAGGGAAATGCAAATCAAACCACAACAAGTTAACACTTCACAGCTACTAGGATGGCTACACTTAAAAAAAAAGAAAGGAACAGGAAAGTAACACATGTTGGCAATGTGATGATGTGGAGAACCTGGAACTGTCATGCATTGCTGGTGGGAATGTAAAGTGATACTGCCACTGTGGAAAACACTTTAGTGGTACATCAAAAAGTTAAATATACAATTACCATGTGATCCAGAAATTCCATTTCCAGGTTTATCCCCAAAGGGACTGAGAACAGGGACTCAAATAGATCATACATCAGTGTTCATATAGCAACATTATTCACAATAGCCAAAAAGTGGAAACAATTCAAATGTCCATCAGCAGATAAACTAACAAAATGTGGTGTATATATATACAATGAAGTATTATTCAGCCATAAAAAATAATGAAGTTCTGATATGTTACAATATGGATGAACCTTGAAAGCATTACGTGAAGTGAAATAAGACAGACACAAAAGGATAAATATTGTATGATTCAATTTATATGAAATATCTAGAATATACAAATTCATAAACAAATAGATTAAGAGGCTACTAGGGGCTGGAGGTAGAGGAGGAAAAGGAATTATTGCTTAATGGGTACAGAGTTTCTGCTTGGGATGATGAAAATTTTTGGAAATACATAATGGTGATGGTCACAAAGACTTCCGAATGCCATTTAATTGTACACTTAAAAATGGTTAAAATAGCACATTTTATATTCTATATATCTTGTTGTTAGTGCCATCAAGTCAATTCTGACTCCTAGCACCCTATACCCAGTCTTTTTTTGTGCGCCACCCTCTCACCTCCCGGCACTGTATCAGACAAGGCTCCGCTGCTGTTCACAGCGTTTTCATGGCCAGTTTTCTCAGAAGTGGGGAGCCAGGTCCTGCTTCCTCGTCTGTCTTAATCTGGAAGCTCCGCTGAAACCTGTCCACCATGGCTGACCCTGCTGGTATTTGAAATACCGATGGAATAGCTTCCAGCATCACAGCAACACACAGTTGCCACAGTATGACAACCAACAGATGAGCAGTGTCGTTCCCTGATGGGAAACGAACCTGGGCCAAGGCGGTGAGAGGGCCGAATCTCAACCACTAAACCACCAGAGCTGGCATATGTTTTTTACCACAATAAATAGTAAAATATATTTATAAATCCTTCTAGTTGTGGCATGTGGGACGCTGCCTCAGCGTGGTTTGATGAGCAGTGCCATGTCCGCGCCCAGGATTCGAACCAACAAAACACTGGGCCACCTGCAGCGGAGCGCGCGAACTTAACCACTCGGCCACGGGGCCAGCCCCTGTAAACCATATTTTTAAATTTCACTTTTAAATTTATTGCTAATATTTAGAAATACAATGGATTTTGGTACGTTGTTATTGTGACCTTGGCTAAATTAATTTATTCTAATAGTTTGTAGATTCTTTTGGATTTACATGTACACAATCATGCCATCTGTGAATAAAGACAAGTTTACTTCTTACTTTCAAATCTTTTTCATTCCTTTTCTTCCTTCATTGAACTGATTAGAACCTCCGGTATAATGTTGAGTAGATATGGTTAGAATGTGAACATGATTGATTTATTCTTGCCCTTAGGGAGAAGGTACTAAATATTTCACCATTATGTATCATTTTAGCTGTAGTGTTCCATAAATACCCTTTATCTTATTTACTTTACTGAGAATTTTTATCAAAAAAGGCTGTTGAATTTTATCAAAAGCTCTTTCTGACCTACTGAAATGATAATATGGTTTTTTTTCCTTGGTTCTGTTAATGCAGTGAAATACTTGGATTAATTTTCAAACATTAAGCCAGTCTTGTATTCCTGGGATAAACCCCACATGGTCATATTATCCACATATATATTAATATAATTATATAATTAACATTAAAATACACCACAAAAATACTGTAATCCCAGACAAAGAAGGGCATTACATAACAATAAAGCAGTCAACCCAACAAGAGGATATACATTGATAAATATTTATATACCCAACAGAGGAGCAACTAAGTATATAAAACAAATATTAATAGACCTAAAGGGAGAAATTGACAGCAATACAATAATAGGGAATTTTAATAAAACTAGAAATCAATTACAAGAAGATAACTAGAAAATTCACAAATACGTGGAGATTAAACAACATGCTACTGAACCACCAGCGCATCAAAGAAGAAATTAAAAGAGATTATCTAAAAATACCTTGAGACAACTGAAAATGGAAATACAACAAACCAAAACTATGGGATTCAGCAAAGGCAGTTCTAAGAGGGAAGTTCAGAATGATAAATCCCTACATCAAGAAATTAAAATCTCAAATAAACTAACATTACACCTCAAGGAACTAGAAAAAGAACAGATGAAACCCAAAGGTAGTAGAAAGAAGAAAATAACAAAGATCAGAGCAGAAATAAATGAAAAAGAGACTAAAAAGACAATAGAAATGATCAATGAAACTAAGAGTTGGTTCTTTGAAAAGATAAAGTTGACCAACATTTAGCTAGACTCACCAAAAGAGAGGACTCAAATAAATCAGAAATGAAAGAGGAGACAGTACAAGTGACACCACAGAAACACAAGGATCATAAGAGACTACTATGAACGATTAATTATATGCCAACAAATCCGACAACTTAGAACAGATAAATTCCTAGAAAAATACAACCTACCAAGACTGAATCATGAAGAAATAGAAAATCTGAACAGATCAATTACTACTAAAGCAATTGAATCCATAACCAAAACCCTCCCCACAAAAAACAGTCCAGGACCAGATGGTTTCACTGGTGAATTCTATCAAACATCCAAAGAACTAATACCAACCCTTCTCAAACTCTCCTAAAACACAGAAGAGGAAGGGACATTACTCTGATACCAAAACCAGGCAAGGACACCACAAGAAAAGAAAATTACAGGCCAATATGCCTGTTGAACACAGATGCAAAAATCCTCAACAAAATATCAGCAAACCAAATTCAACAATAAGTTAAAAGGATCATACACCATGATATAGTAGGGGTTATTCCTGGGATCTGAGGATGGTTCAACCCCACAAATCAATGTGATACACCACCATTAACACAATAAAAGATAAAAATCACATGATCATCTCAACAGACACAGAAAAAGCATTTGACAAAATTCAACATCCATTAATCATAAAAACTCATAAAATGTGTACAGAGGGAACATACCTCAACATAATAAAGGCCATATATGACAAGCCCACAGCTAACATAAAACATACAATAAAAATTACAAAATCTGGGGGTGGCCCGGTGGCATAGTGGTTAAGCTTGTGCACTCCACTTCAGTGGTCTTGGGTTTGCTGGTTCGAATCCTGTGAGCAGACCTACACACTGCTCATCAAGCCATGCTGTGGCTGGCATCCCACGTGTAAAATAGAGGAAGATGGGCACAGATGTTAGCTCAGGGCCAATCATCCTCAGGAAAAAGAGGATTGGGAACAGATGTTAGCTCAGGGTTAATCTTCCTCACTAAAAAAACAAACAAAAAAAACCCTGAATAGTCCTAGATCAGTTAAAGAAATTGAATCCATTGTTAAATATCTTCCCAGTTCATGTGTTCACTGATCAAGTGCTTCTACTAAACATTTAAGAAAGAAATATTACTAGTATATATACACTTTTTCAGAGATTGGATGAAGAGGGAACACTTCCCAACTTGTTTTTCAGGAGGTTATCATAATTTTGTATCATAACCTGACATTACAAAGACATTTCAAATAAGCTTACAGACCAATAACCTTCATTAACAAAGATGCAAAATCTTCAATATATTAATATTAATCACTTATAAATAAGTGGAAATTTAAGCTGCCTTCTTTTTTTTTGAGGAAGATTGGCCCTGAGCTAACATCTGTTGCCAATCTTCCTTTTTCCTTGACAAAGAATGTCGCTGAGCTAACATCTGTGCCAGGCAGGCTTCCTCTATTTTGTGAGACACCGCCACAGCATGGCTTGATGAGCGGCATGTAGGTCTGTGCCCGGGATCCGAATCCACGAACCCTGGGCTGCCAAAGCAGAGTGTGCGAACTTAACCACTACGCCACCACGCTGGCCCCTAAACCTTCTTCTTTTAATGTATACATTTAAAGCTAAAAATTGCCCCTCTAAGTGCTGATGTAACTGAATCCCACCATTTCTGAAGTGTTGTTAATTTTATTATTCAGTTCCAAATATCTAGTTTCTATTCCGATTTCTTCTTCAATGAGTTACTTAGAAGTATGTTACTTAATATCTCGACATTTGGGGATTTTTGTAGTCATCTTCATTACTGATTTTTAGTTAAATTCCATTGTTATCACAGACCATACTCTATATCATTTCAATTTCAACTTACATAATCCTTTGAAACATATTTACAGTTGCTTTTTGGTGCAGTGATGGTTTCTGGATGAACAATAAATATGCACTTGAAAGGAATGTGTATTTTACAATCATTGGATTTAATGTTCTAATAAATGTCAATTTGGCCAATTAGTTTGGTTCCAATATTTTATATTTGTATTGGTTTTATGTCTGCTTATTATATCAGTTACAGAAAGAGGTGGGTTAGAATCTCCAACTATGATTGTAAATTTGTTTTCCCCTTTAATTCTGTCAAGTTTTGCTTCATATTATTTTGAAGTTCTGCTAGTAGGTGCATACCTACTTAGGATTATCATATCGTTCTGCCAAGCTGATCCTTTTATAGAATTGTGAAAATACTCTATCTTAAAATCACCTTGGTACTAAGACAGCCACATTTGCTTTCATGATTAGTGTTTGCATGGTAGAACTGTGTCTATACTTTTAACCTAGAGTTAAGTTCTATCTTTTATAAACAGCATATAGTTGAGTCTTTTATTCAATCCAATCAGACCATCATCTTGCAATTGGAGTACTTAGAAAGGTTGCATTTGTTCCTTCTTTCCTACCTGTTTAATCAACTTTTTAAAAATAAGAATGTCATTTTCCCATTGAACTCCAAAAGCTTTTCCTAGTTGGAGTTAATTTTTATTTTGGTAAAATATACATAACATAAAATTGACTATTTTAACCTTTTTTAAGTGTACAATTCAGTGGCAGTAAGTACATTTACAATACTGTGCAACCTTCACCACCATCCATCTCCAGAACTTTTTCATCACCCCAAAGAGAAACTCTGCACCCATTAAACACTAACTCCCATTCCCCCTTCCTTCCAGCCTCAGTGACCATCTTTCTACTTTCAGTCCCTATGAAATGTGACTATTCTCGAAATATGATTTTTTCCTCATATAAGTGGAATCATACAACATTTGTCCTTTTGTTTCTGATTTCTTTCACTTAGCATGTTTTCAAGATTCATCCATGTTGTAGCATGTCAAATTTCCTTCCTTTTAAGACCGAAAAATATTCCATTGTATGTATATGCCACATCTTGTTTATCCATTCCTCTGTTGATGGACATCTGAATTCTTTCCACCTTTTGGCTACTGTGAATAATGCTGCTGTGAATATGAGTGAACAAGTACCTGTTTGAATTCTTGCTTTCAATTTTTCTAGTATAAACCTAGGAGTGGAAGTGATGGATGTTAGTTTTATGCTTAACTTTCTGAGGAACTTTACTCAGACTTCTAAAAATATTGTTTCATACCACTGTTCTTTACATTTATTCAGGAGTTTACAATTTCTCTTGTACACCGTTTTTTCTTGCATGATGATGTGGGCTAATTTTCCTTACTAAGGATATCTTTGAAAGTTCCTTCAACAAGGGCCTGAAAATAAACTCTGGTTTTTGACTCAAGTCCATAAAGAACAGGGAAAAGAATTCTGCTGTGTCTACACTTTTGTTTTCAGATGTGTGCTCCAGCACAGTAAGATGACACCTACTTTCTTCTGACTTACGCTACTGTAGTTAAGAAGTCAACTGCTAGTCTGTCACTTCTTTTAAGATCATGTTTTCCCCACTCTGGCTGCTTTTAAGAACCTATTCGTTTTAGGCACTCTTTTAATTTACTACTATATACCACACAGAGGTGTGTATTTTTCGTTTATCTTGCTTGATTTAGTTGGGATTCTTCAATCTGATGACATGTCATCAATCCTGGAAAATTTTCAGTCTCTGAACGTCACCCTCCCCACCATTCTCTTCATTCTGTCACTGACTGTCAAACCTATATTTTTCTGTGTCATGCTTATAAATTAACATTCTTTATAGTTCCTGTTATTCAATGCTGTATTGTGTATTTTTACCAATCTTTCAGTTCATAAAATAACTTTTTTCTGCTGTTTAACTCATCTGTGGTATTTCTAATTTTAACCACCATGTCTCATTTCTGTAAGTTCTATTTAGCTTCTTTCCAAATGTCATTTCTGGCAATCTCATTCTTCCATCATATTCCTATACTCTCATTTCTTTAAACATATTAAACAATTCAGAATATAAAATATTGGATGATTCCAAAATCTTCAAACTTTGCAGGTTTAATGTGGCAATATGAAGGTTCTTGTTGACTCTTAACTCTCAAGACTCTTGATTCTGTTTCTATTTGTTGTTACAATGTGTTTGATTATGAATAATAGTCCTTGGAACTATCTATGGGAACTCCTTTGAGGCCTGGCTTGAAGGTGGTCTCCTCTGAGGAGTATCCAAGTTTTCCTACTCTTTTGGCTTAGGGAGATTTCTAAGTAACAGTGCCAATTCTAGATCCAAACCTGCATAAAGGAGCTTCTGATACAAAATTCCCAGGGAAGACATTTCCACTGAGATAGGCAGACATTCCTACTTATTCTTTTTAGGAAATTCTGTGTTCATGAAGTTCATCCATTAAAGGTTTTGGCTTGAAGGGGGCTGGCATTAAGCCGGGATCTTTGACCTCCTACTCTGAGCCCATGGGTAAAAAGCCAGGCTCTAGGGCTTGTCTATACCACCTGACTTCAATTTAATTCCTTTTAGTAGAAATATAGCTGTCTAGGAGAATCGGTGAGCCATAGAAAAATGGCTTCTTCATAAATTTTCTTCCTTCATAGAGATGACTATTTTAGATATTACTGTTCTAAAACTTCTAATAATTTCATTTTCCTTTGTAAATGCTTACATTATGAAGGGCCAGAAGAGAGAGAAAGTATTTCGATCTCCTACCTTTTTAGTGATTTAACCAGTCACTATTTGGTTTGTTGGTTAATTCCCACTTCTAAATTTAGTTAATTGGTGGTGTTTCTTTGCAACAGTGTAAAAGTTTCCACTTGGCTGGAGAGAAACTTATTTCCATGTTAGCATTGTAATAATCACTCAGAAATCACTATAGCATCTAATTTCTCTGCTTTTACAATGAGTTCCAGAGTAATTTCTTACACCTGTAACATTTGATGAATGGTGTATTGAATCCACAACCAGACGATAATGCCAATAAACTGAGTCAAAATATTATATGAATACTTTAATGCAAAATGCTTAACACTTAAAATTAGCAAAGCTTCATTTAAATTAAAACTCCATTTAACTAAAGATGGTTAATCCCAAGAATTGTACAGTAGTTGATTTCTGCTATGGAATGCCAGTCCTAATGCAACACAGTAAGAACTGCATCGTTAGCTGTCACTTCCTCCATTGCTCTTCTGAACCCTAAGGGGTAGGGGAGAGGGTACTCAGACACAAAACAAAATACAACTCAAATAAACTGCGCAGTGATTCCTAAAAGTTATAACCCCATTTTGACTAAGCTGTCCAACCAAACCGCTGGGGAATAACTGCAGGTATTGTTCCAGAGCTGATAAGAGGTTTTGTTTTTACAGCTTGGGAGAAGTTCTGCACTAGGTGAGAAGTCACAGTTTAAGGATGCAGGTTCTGTAAATAGTTACTACATATACACATTTAGTGTCTGTAAACACTAGAAATATACATTAGACAGAGTACCCTTACCAGTCGGGTACAGTTTAAAAAAGAAGATGAGGTAACATGAATCTCAAAGTCCACAGGAATCCTGCCTGAAGAGTTTGAACAGCTGCCAGTAATTCACTTCCAATGTGCAGGGTTAAGGCGTCCCTGGGACCCTTAGGGTTTGCCAAAACTGGACTCACTGGCTTTCAGCACAGCAACCGCATCTTTCACTGCATGGTAGATAACATTCTTCACCTAAAAGATGGGGGAAAATACAGTCAGGTTACCATTAAATCTAAAATCTGTCACTAAGAATAAAGTTTCCCCCACCAATTTTATTACCATTCTCTCAGGATTTAAAACTCAGTATTCAACATGAAATGTCAATATTTGAAAGGCCCCTGGGCTCCTTTAGGCCAGTATTTCATACACATTTTAAACCCATGCCTCCTTTGAAGAACTTAAAAGCTCATTTTACCCCTTCCACAGGCTGTGATGCCTTTGGCCCTGCTCCTGGTGAGTGCAGGAAGAGGCAAGTCCTGGGGTACAGTTTCATTTTGCAGAGTTTATATAGTCCCTTAGTTTTCCAAACATGAAATTGTATGTTACATAATTCACTACTAAAAACCTTTAAAAACCCCACTATCTCAGATCCTCTTTGGATGCCAGAGATTCTGTTCTGCTCTTCCCAAGGCTGAGAACACTACAGCACTAAAGGTCTTGGTTCAAGACCCCTGCCTGGCAGCTGAGCCAAGATCAGAAGTCACATCTATTCATTTTCAACAGTAAAGCCTTTCTCTTTGGGCACAGTCCCTTACAAAGTCTAAACAATACCAAACCAAGATGGGATTTCCTCTATGTTTGTTCCTCCTTTGCCTAAGTAGACAGTGGAACTAGACATAAGGCCAGATCAACTCACTACATCACGTGTGCGATGGCCAAGTTCACTGACTCTCTTTATAAAGTTAGTAATGAGCCATGAAGCCAGAGTCAGAGTCCACCAGGAATCACTGCTATTTTTACCTGTAATTTATCTTCATGATTGGTATGAGTCTGTGACAGATAACGGAATTCCTGAGTAAGCCAGAAGCAGTGTTTAACATGTTCTGGAGAAACAAAATCTTCAGCCACTTTGATACAGCTATATAAGTTATGAACCTGGAAAACACCAAGCCACATCAGTAACACACACGAAAGTTCATAGTGCAAAGAGAACAAAGCATAAAGTAACGGTTCTTGCCTGGTGTGGAGCTCCTGCTGGGATAAACACCACATCCCCAAGAAACTGTACAATAGCCCAGCCTTGAACTCCATACTCTTGATGAAGACGCTTCCTTAGTGATCGGTCTAAATACCAGCTCTGATCATGAATGGGATCATGGTCTGCTGGGTTTTCTTGACCTTGCTCTTCAGATACCTAGAATACATTAAAAATATTATGAAACTGAGCAACATGCTGAGGCTCAATGAGGGCACTTTCCCCCCTCAACAGTGTGGGCAGTCAGTAAAATGTCAGACCTTCTTCGACGACTGCTCCTGTTGGCAGAAAGTGACAAGTATACTCAAAGACATTCACTGAATGAGCCAAGAGAAGACTAAAAGAAAATGTGGCTTCCCTTCTGCCATTTCCTATAAACCATAACTAGCAATCTGCATATTTTTGTAAATACTGTATTTTGGTCAATATTTTGATCTAGATTTTTAAATGCAGATAGGCTCAAGCTCCTTAGAAATAGATTTGCTGTACTGTAGTTATTAAAAACCTGTATTCACTTAAAAATCTGAATTACAAAATAGTCCCAAAGATAGCTGTAGATTAAACTTATTTGTTCTAGACCATGCATCTGGCAGCACAGACTCAGGGTGACACTATCAAAAAAATAATATGTGACTAGCAGGTTTTCTGGAAGAGGCAAATGCTCCTTCGCCAGAAACATCTTGATCAAACAAATGCTGGTTAAGGACCTAAGTGGTACCAGGCAACAGGCTAGGAGTGTTCATATCCATTCCTCGTGAACAACTGAAGAGTATCAGCCACAGACACCTGGACTGCAGCCAGCGGCCTCAGTGGTGAACAGGTTAAAAACTGAATATGCCCATCTTTCCAGTTACCTAGATCTTCTACACAGACCCCTTGCTGAACAACCCGCCAATTACTGGAAATGGAATCTCCAAAACTGCTGCATCCCTTGCCAATGAACCTTCACAAGCTAATGGCCACAAGTAGGGCCTTCCGGACCTACCACTAAGTAAGGGTGGACATAACCAAGAGGGACCTGAGAAACTCACTCAGAACACAGCCATCAAAGACCAAGGAATGATACATGAACTTCTGAAGTGCTTAGATTTTCAAGGCAATAAAAACAAACAGATGATAAGAGATGATCAGAGGAAATCACTTGAAGGCAGAGCTCAAAAATCTCCAAATGTACTAAAATATAAAACACAGACATAAGAAAAATGACAAGGCCTCCTCTTTTCAGAGGTGTGAGCCTAATCATTTTAGAAAGCTTTGTTCCTTAGCAACCAGCTTCAGCCTACGCAATCTGACATGCACAGATTTAACTTTTGAGGTTGTCATTACTTGCCAGTAACCAAGTCAGTTCTTGACATGTAGTAATTTATAACATTGCTATTCTTCATGCCTC
This sequence comes from Equus quagga, assembly GCF_021613505.1. Taxonomy (NCBI): domain Eukaryota; kingdom Metazoa; phylum Chordata; class Mammalia; order Perissodactyla; family Equidae; genus Equus; species Equus quagga. The sequence goes on from NC_060271.1 coordinate 66,405,664, forward strand.
TCTTTACATTCCATAGGGTAAGAAGCACACCTTTTTAAGGAATTCTCGTATCTTCTCCGTGTCCTTAGCAGCGTATATGTGCCAGAGGGCTCCTGGCTTCTCCCTTCCTTCAATAAATCGTTTTATTGTGAGTTCATCAGAATCTCCGTCTTGGATGGTCTTAAGGACTTCTACAGTGAGAGATAGCAAATGTCAGACCAGAGTCTCCAGCTCAGAGAGGTAGCCCCCCTTTCATGCTCAGCACCTTACCTTCTTCTTGGTCACTCTGTCCTTTCGGAATTCCCACATAGACCATGACGTTAGCTGCATCAGATACATCTAAGTGAAGATTTGTTGTTCCATATTTCCGATCTTCTGGAGTAATTAATCCTGCAAATGGAATACGTCCTAAATTTACTAAGACAACAAAGGCTACTAGTGTCTTTTCTACTCCCTGGGAAATGCTTAGTCACAGAATTTTAAAAGCTGCCTCTCTAATGATGTACAAGTACGAGGATAATATTTAATATTAAATTTATTTTATTCTTCCAACTTTGAAAGAAAATACTCTCTTATTAAATAATTATAAAAATAAAAAACCAACTCCTAATACTAGGACTTCTGTTTAGGCAAAGTAGGTCCCTGACAGACCCTTCCTACTAAGAAACAACTAAAAATCCTGGATGAAATCATTGAAAAAAAACTTCTTTAATGAGTCAATGAGCTTGCAAGAAAAAAAAGAAATACTCAAAAGCCAAAAACTCGAAAGCAGGACTCAAGAATGGTAAAGCAGACTCCTGAAGCTGGGATTTGCCAAAAGGACATATGCTCAACTAGATGAGCTCAAGCTTTTGTTGTCACAGCCTAGGAGGACTCTGGGGCAAGACACAAAGCCCAGGGTCCAATCATGACATGGAGTCTAATAGAAATTCCCCTCACATACACATAAGGCTCGGACCTCAGATGGCTATATACTCAGTATAAGAGGGAAGACTGCCCAACACATTCCTTGGTTCCCTCAACTGTGAAAAAAAAGGAGTGAGCCAGAGCACGAGGTCTGCTCATAGTCTGAGACTCTAATCTCTGACTCCTAGAAGGCCCACCCTACTCAGCAGTAGCCCTAAGGCTCGCTGAGCCCTATGGTCACCTTGGATGGCCCATCCCAACACAAGGACTTTGCTTCTTGAATGGGCAGCAGATGGAAGCATGGCTTGTGGTGGGAAAGCAGAGGCCATTCTCTAACCCACCAGGCCCTGTAAGAGCCACTCTTGTTTGGAGGAGGCAAAGGAACTTCCTTCTCTCTTGCCAGGGCCTGCGGTTTTAGGAGTAGCTATACACAGCAGAGGGCGCCCCATAATTTCAACCAGAGACCGTGGCCCTAGAGCCCTGTTGTAGTTTCCTTTCTTACCAGTTTGCTGAAATATCAGCTCGAGGAGTAGGTGAAGCATTAAGTATTAGGGCAGGAAACCACAGGATATATGGGATTTGCTTTAAAATGGTAAAAAACAAAACAAAACAAAACACATAAATGGAAGGGATAACGAAACAATTATGGCAAAACACTGATAGCTGTTATAACTAGGTGATGAGTATGTGGGGAGGCACTGTACTAGATTCTCAAGTTGTGAGTGCATTTGGAAAATATTTCTATGACAAAAAAAGTAAAATTCAAGAAGGAAAAAAGCAATTAATATGATAGAAGGAAAACGAATGAAGTTATATATGACAATATGGATGAATATCCAAAAGTCTGACTTTATTTATATAATACTCAAAAACAGATTAAAAACTGAAAGAATATTCAGCAGGAATACAAGAATATATGGTGAAATTATAAATGTAAGGGAATGGTAAACACAACCTTTAGGATGATGTTAACAGTGAGAGAAGGAAGGGGCTGGAGGTGGGAGAAGAATGAGGGAAGGTGAACAGGGTCTCAGCCTCATCAGAGGCTCCCTGCTGGTCTGGCCAGAGCCAACTGAGTTAAAAAAAGAATTATGCAAAATGAAAAAGGAAATGACACCTACCCAGCCATCAGCCCAAAGTCCATCCAATCCCAGCTACAAGTGACTGCACACTGATAAAACCAACCTCTAAACTGAGGGAGCCTGACTTCACATGAAACCAACATTGTAAAAACATAATGGTCCCAGGGAAAGGATTCCCAGAAAACAGAAAATCCTGAAACAGATCACCATGGACTTTCATGAAAAGAACTGACTCAGTAGGGGCTGCTGGGTGACAGAGCACTGGGGTTGGGGGAAGAGTAAAGGAGATTGGCTCTAACCTAGAAATCAGGAGACCCAAGGCCTAGTCCCGGATCTGCCACTAGCTGCCCCTTGGGAGCCTGAGCAGGTCAATGTCTCTTGTATTGTTCTGAAGTCCCGGTCCCCACTTGTAAAACTAGTAATGGTGCTGGAGCTGGAGAAGGGTTGACTACACGAGCACTCCAAAGAGCCTTTCACTCTACTTGTCTGACTGAGGAGTCACAGCGTGATCATCCAACCGTTCAAAGATGACTGCTCTTCAATGATGTTTATGTTAAGGTATAAGTTGTTTGAAAATGAACTCATTTTCATTATTTTCAGCCCAAATGCTTAGGCTGGATAGGAAAAATTGTGTCATAAGAAAAGCTTTTATAGAGTAACACTGCCATCTATCTACTGGAGTCTAAGGGGAAAAGGTCTGCTGCCAAGCTATTTAAAGCAAGCAGACAATTTATTGTGGAAAACTTCTCAGATAACCACTTCTACTCTATAAAGCTTCCTGATTTCTATAAAGCACGGATAATCACTATGCAACATTACACCATTTACTTTAGTGGAAAAATGCTTTCATTTATATAAGTTCATTGTAAATTGCCACTGTGAACAGAGTATGCCCTGAGATCTTGACCATCCAGCTGCTGGGAAGGAAGAACTCAGCTAGAGAACATGCTACAGACCCACAGCATATGCAGGGCTCTAAACTGAGACCTGAAAAGCAAAGGGAACAGGCAAGGGGACTTCTGCCTGCCATGTCCTCTCTCCCACAGACCATTTCTCATCCCATGCTGGTGGAACTATTTTGGGCATCTAGACTGTGGGAGCTTCCCAACATGAACCCCACTCTCAGAATGCTGCCTGACCCCACTCCCCTCCAGGTGGTTCCCTGGGCTCACTCCACCATAACAGAACAACTGTGGGGTGAGGTCCATGCTGTTGCTCCTTCCCTCCCCTAACCATCTCTGGAGAACACAGCAAAGACACCAAAAGACTCTGTCCTTTCTTCAGGAGGGTTGCCACCCTCAGGTCTGAGATATTGGAGTTGGGAGTAACTATGGAAGGAAGAAATAAAACCAAAGAAGTAATTTCTAAAAGGACTGGAAAAATGGGGGCCAAATACAGTACAAAAGACTACATCGAATTCACTGAATGATCCGAACAACTGAAACTTCACTCAACAATCAATTGATGAACAATTCCTTCAACATGGCAAACTGTAATTGAGACTTAATCAAGACCCCGCATAAAACTGGTCAATGTCACAGCGATGATGATGAAAGATGACTCTGGTAACTGTAGAAAACAATCTCTATCCCGAGCAATCCTCCTTATTGCACAGTTTACCGAGTCATGTTCAAACAATAAAAATCCAGTTCAAAGGCTGCTTTCAAGACTAACTTAAGTAACTAACTACTACCCACCAACATAGAACATTGAATTTACGTGTGGCAGATGTTAAAACAGCTGGAATGTAGCAGACTGATCTAAATGTTCAGCAACATTACAATGATTAATAAAATTACATTCATTCAATGATGTACCATGCAACCATTAAAAATTGTCAGGCTAAAAATTAAGCAACACGTGAAGATTTTACAATATAATATTAAGCACAGAAGAAATTAAAAATTGCATATGTCCTACAACTGCAACTATGAAAAGGAAACACACACACACGTGGCCAAGGAATGGAAGGAAACGTGCAGAAAACAAAGCCTATTGCTGTGTTAACTATTAGGATTATGGATATTTTCCATTTCTCCCTCCCCAAAAATAAACGTTCCAAACATTTTGACTTGATTTCCATTATAATCTTTTCAAGTTAGCCATTTCTTCCTTACCATAAGCGTTATACATCTTGGGACCCAGATCTGGCCTAACAAAGTAGTTTGGCAGCCTAGAGGCCAAGTTCAGTTTGCCATCTCTCCTTGTGTACTCGGGCAGTGGAATGTTGGCCATCAGATCATCAAACCTAGGACAAGAGAACCGAAAATTTGCAAAGTAAGCTTGCCTTTCTATCCATCGTGTGATTTGTTTTGTTTCTTCTACACCGAAAGGAACAAACAAAAATATCTGTGCTTGTGAAGATGGAGATAACTATCATTAGCAATATTTAAGATTAGAATTATAGGAGTTATGAACAAGGACATCTTTCTCTCCTACAGCACACATATGTGTCAAATGATCTGGAATATTTCAGACAAAAAATTTGAGCAATAAATTCCTGATAAGAAGTGACACTCAGGGATACATTATTCATTAGTTCTAAGGATCCCTTTTAAGGTTCAAGCTCAAATTAGGAAAATGAATCTACCAATTCAGCTGTCTTATTGTCCAACGCAATGACATTACTATGTCACACGGAACCCTGACATGTCTGATCCCACTACTGCCAGCAGGTCTGTGTATGTCTGAGCCGGCCTCTTCTCCGGCAGAAGACTACAGTGGAAACGTGTGGAGCTTTCATCAGTCAGCCAGCTCTAAAAGTCAGTAACTTCTTCATCTCATTTAAAAATAGACATTGCAAAAACCTCTAGACTAGAAATGAAAAATCAGCACCAGTAAAACTATGGGAACTTTCATATTTCCCAGAAAACTATTTTCTTGCCACCTCAGAAAGAATTTATCCTACCAAGTCAAGGACAGAATCATTTCTCCCCTCCCCATACCTGGAAGGCATCATGTCTCTAAAATCTTCCCCTGGTGGCCAGTCCTTAAGTTTCAACACCATTGCTTCTTTTTCATTTTTCAAGCGGTCTGAAAGGTAACGAGAATTACTGAAATGTTACTATTTATAACTCAGAAACAGACCAAAGTAAATGGAAAATTAACACTTTATGCCTTAACAACGCAAATATATTTATCTCTGCAAAATCTTCATAACCTGATATGTTTAGTAAACAAACACTATTTTTAATATTCCCCTCCTGCTAACTGCCCACCATTTTATTTCCACAGTGCCAACAAACCCATTCACACCAAGGAGTCAGCAAGTGGTAGCAAAATAAACATCACCAACTAATTTATATTAGGGCCCTGTCTTTTCTAGATGCTTATTAAACTGGTGCTTGTTTTTTGAGATTTCAGCCACTCCCTTTCCCCCATTACACATAGGTGGTGTTTTGACAACTGTCCTCTCAGATCCAGCCTCCTCCTCCTACACAGCGTTCTGGAAGAAGTGAGCAGCTCCCAACTAACAAACAGCAACACACTTTAACAATCAAAGGCCACAGATGTTTAGGAAACCCAGCTTTCTGAGGCCACCATGAAATAGAAATGACTGTTTTGCTCAGAGAGACAAACTACCTGATGTTCTCTTCAGGGACAGCCAGCTCTAATAGGACACTCTCCCCCACCTCCACCTTCTGGAAGATATATATAGGGTTTAATCAAAACTGTTTTCTTGTAATAGAACTATTACCCCGTTGCAGGTAATGCCAATGAACCAAAAACGAAGGAGCTCTAATTGAAAAAGATATGTTGATAATTATTATCAACAGCAATAACTATTATTTTATTTCTTGCTGTGTTCCACTCTCTGCTAAGTGTTTTAACCATTTAATCCTTACAACTAAACCCAATGTACCAATGAAATTAGGCACTATTTAATATTCCCATTTTTGAATGAGGAAACTGACAGATGCCCAAGGTCATCCAGCTATTAAGTGATAGAAATGGAACTGGAACCCAGGTTTGACTTCAGACCTCACACTTTTGAGGAAGATTTGTATGTTTCATAACCAACCAACTACTGTCCCATGACCTAGGTGAAATAGGTGCACACTCCAGGAGGCACCAAAGACAGGAGAATACAGGATACAGTGTATGTCCAGAGGAGCAGCAGCACTGCACTGGGGGTGGCGTGCTGCGGGGCGGGTGTGCAGCAGAATCGTCAGTATGGAAAAGGCAAGCTGCAGTTGACTCTGGGCTGCCTTAAACCATACAGACGGTTGGTAGCTTAAACCACCAAGCTCATGTACATAGCAAGTACACACCAAGAGTCAGGATATGAACCCAGGCCTAACTGGAAAGCATACTGTGGTAGCTGTGCCGCCAGATGCCCTTCAAAGGGCTTGCTGCTAAGACACAGTGCAGAGAGCTGCCCTGCCAGGTGATGCCCTGCCCGGGGCACCAGTATCTAGAGACTGAGGGAGGTAGGGGATAAAGGCCCTGACATGTCCCACTTCAGCCCAATCTGAGACAATGAGGGGCAATACTTGCTCCAGAACTCCCTGCCACACTGGCTGAGGCTTTGCTGAGTCTGCACTGCAGCTGACTCTTTTCCCGCCCAGTCCTGATTCCTCCTTCTTCATTTGACAGATGTTGATCCCTAGGAAAACATCTTATGTCAAAAACTCCATTAGGCATTATATAAGAGTTAGTTATAACTTTGTCGTAAAGTTTGTTGAAATTATGGACCATAACCTGTAAATGTGGGTAACAGGGAACAAGCAAGCAGGAGATAAAAGCTGAAAGTATGTCTAAGAAGAATGAGAGCGATGAATGAGCAAACTTGAACTACTGAGAGTCTAAAGAATGAACTGGCCAAACCCTCCAGTGGGGATGGGAGCATGATGACAGGTGTCTGTGTGGATTTGACTTCCCAGGGCCCAGCATGGACTTGCTATTCTTGGAAACAGTTTATCCACAGAAAGGGTCAAACCACCCCAGCACCAGACACACATGCCTTCTCTTGCCACAATCCCCCCTCGCCCAGAGGAAGTAGGCAGTGACTAGGACACCTTGTGTTAAATGAATTCAGATTCCCTGGCAACTTCCAGTCTACTTACCTTGTTAAACAATAATTAAAATTTAAAAAAATAATAAAAAGGATATATGAAGGTGACACATACATAAAACCACTAGCCTTGAGTCACAAACCCTGGCTTTCTGCCCCCGTCCCCCTGTGCACAAGTGGAAGCACAGCACTTCTGTCACAGGACGGACGTGGCACCACCTGAAAAACAGATGACCAAAACCTCACCTCTCTAAGGAACTACAGAGTGAATCTGCCTCCGTTCAAAAGCATAAACTTTGTAAAAAGAAAGGGGAGGAGGAGATAAGACACTAATTTTAAACTCTAAGATCATGGAAAATGCTGTTGTTGCCACTGAAGGGGCCTCAAGCTCCTGCCATTCCCGTGTCCCCTCCTTCCACATCCTCAACCCCTTGGCAAGTCTTTAATACATACTCGGAACATCTTCAAATCCATCCCAGAAGTCTCCTACTGTGGCTCCTGTGATGATTTCATTGGTTCTACAATTAACTAAGTCAACTTCCTGATTTCCAAACTCTTTCCTGAAGGATTCGGGTTTCCAAAGTTCAGTGTTCAATTTATGATGCACTCCCGACACCATCACTGGCTAGAAGAAGAGAACGAAGGCTTTAGTTTGAACTCCCCCAGCTCTGTCCCCATACCATGGCAGCCCCTCTTCAAACAGCTGCTGGTTTGTGTCTCTGTGGCTGGCCTTGGTCTCAGATGCCAAAGTGACAGCTTAGTCCTCTGAGCTCCCACAGCATTTCTTGTCTTTACTACTCATCTGCTACACACGCCCCGTACTCTCAAACTACATTAGTAAGCTTCTAGGAGCAAGGTTCACACCTCCTGACTCAGATCCCATTATTCACAGAACCCCAACACCAGGCCCTGAACGTGCAGGAGAGACAGAGGTGGTGCAAGTGTCCTGTCCAAAGAAGGCAGTGACACTGGCCTCCAGCCTGTGGTTGCCATGCAGGAATATGCACCTGAGGTGCCAAGTCTTTGGTTATCCAAGACAACCCTTATCTTTATGTGAAACAGCCTGACTAAAATATTGGCAACGAGTTTTTCTAAAAACATTATGTAATCCAAACAAAACCTGCTGGTGGACTGCATTCAGTCTGTCATTGTCATCACAAGCAAACCCTATTAGTTCATACGCAGGGCTGAAAAACATTTTTTTCAGAATTTTCTTTTTTTGTTGTTAAATATATACATTTTTCTATTGGGCAATTCCCCAGTCCTGGCCTTGTCCAAAAGCAAAGTGTTCCTTTAGTGAGAACTCCACCTGGCTCAGAAGAGAAGCCAAAGATCCAGAAAACAAAACAACCAAAACAAGAAGGCAGAGGAGCAGGTCTAAAAAGTCATGCATCTCCTAAACTATCAACCAGAACTTAAGATCAATCAACACTGCCCTTTAAAGCAGGCCCCCAAGGAAACCACACACCGATTCTAGGAGGACACCACGTGGCTCTGGCTCACCTAAAACTGCCTTCAGCACAAGGTCTTTTAACCCATGGAAAAAGGACACATGATTTTTATCATATTTTTTCTAATTCCTCAAACCACATCAGCCATACCACATTAGTCATACTTCCACTTCTCCTGTTGAGGTTTATCATGCAAGAATCACTGAGCCCAGAATGCTCTCATCAAAAATCCAATGAGTGGTTGGAAGCAATCAAAATCTCAATGGGAAAGACAGCTCAGGAATGTCTGCTGTAAAAAATAAGACTCACAGCCACACTCTGCCCTAATATCCACAATAAAGTGCAAACACAGGAGATGAAGTATACACCACTCATAACTGAGGAAGGAAGAAAGGTGAAGCGGGTCGTCAGAAGTCTGCCAAAGGGACTGAGAAGGGGGATGTAAGCTGGGTTGGGGAGCAGAGGCCTCTCTTACTTGTCCTTGTTTCCAGCACTCCCTAAACACATTCCAGTTGCTCTTATTGTTGGGATCTTGCAGGCACAGCAAGCGATTATCACACAGCCAATAGTGAGGAGTGTCAAAGCCCAGAATGCTGGGCTTGATCGTCAGTCCTTGAGGCCTCTTAGATAAATCAGAGGAGGTCTTATTTTGCACCAAGGAGGCAAAGATGTCATCAAGGATTTTTGGTGTATTCTTGAGTCCATTTTCTGTCTGAATTTGAGAAAGAACAGAAGTCTTAAATATGTCATTCCCTAACATCAAAAAACCCACTCCTAAATGGGAGGATGAGTACACACTACATATCCAGAGAAGACTCCAAGCCAGGACCCTCAGACAAAGAGGTAAGTCCTCTTCCTCCACTTGACATCACAACTCATAGGAAATGGGTACAGGACGAAGTGTAACAGGAGGAAATGGCCCAGCCCAGTAACCCTGAGAAGCCCACCTGCCAACGACACGGCCTTCTGTACCCATGAAGGAAAGGACGGGATTCATAGCCTTCTTTCTACTTTCTGTTTCAATTTCTCTAGTCTCTTCTTGTTCTGACTATTCATCTACAAGGCAGAGTACAGACAACAAAACAAAGGCATACCTTTCCTGTAGAGGAATTCAAGAGATTTCGGAGAAAACCAGAATTGTTGTTGCTTACAGGTGTCAAAATTGTGCTGTTAAAGGTGTGGAGGACTGTGCTAGATTTGCTCAAAGGGGGGAGGGGTGGAAGACATTTAATTTCATTCTTTAAAATTGGCATCGTTGGTTGTTTTTCTAAAAAAAAAAAATCAGAAACAAAAACATCCAGATGGAAAAGCATACTGAAAGGCAAATCCCTTACTGGTCTTCTATTAACAGAAATACTTTGGAACTTGGTTTTCACTTACTGGAACCAAAAAACTTGAGAGGATAAACACTGACTTAGACAAGGATTTCCAACTGGTATTAAAACAATAAATATCCAATATCCAAGGCAATACTATGGTAAATGGTTATTTTTTTAAACTTCCAGTTCTATTTGTTTCTTCCTGGCACACAAAATACAATTGAGTTTTGTAAATTAACACTGTAACTAGCAACCTTGACAGATGTTCATTCAATATAGATTCTCGTATTTTTATTTATTTATTTTTTTGAGGAAGATTAGCCCTGAGCTAACTGCTGCCAATCCTCCTCTTTTTGCTGAGGAAGACTGGCCCTGAGCTAACATCCGTGCCCATCTTCCTCTACTTTATATGTGGGACGCCTACCATAGCATGGCGTGCCAAGTGGTGCCATGTCCGCACCCAGGATCTGAACCGGCAAACCCCAGGCCGCCAAGAATCGGAACGTGCGAACTTAACCGCTGTGCCACCGGGCCGGCCCCTAACACAGATTCTTTTAGATTTTCTATATGAATAATTAGATTGTCTACAAATATCAACAGCTTTCTCTCTCTTTCCAATCCTAACATCTTTTGTTTGTTTGCCTTACTGCAAAAAACAGGACTTGAGGTACAATGTTTAATAAAACAGTGATAATAAGTATCCTTAATCTCATTCCTGAACACAAAGGGAAACTGCTAAAAAATATCCAGAGAGTTACAAAAATTCAATCCTTACTTATGATGTTTGCTGTCAGTTTTATTGTAGAAACACATTAGGTTTCCCTTCTGTTACTAATCTAAGAAGTTTTCTTCTTTAATCATGAATAGGTATTGAATTTTACTACTTTTCTGTGTCCCAGCACATGATTTTTCTCCTATTTTTTAAATGCTAAACTACACCTGCATTTCTGAAGCCCTGCTTGGTCATGCTGTATAATTCCTTTACTTATACTGTTGAATTCTATTAACTGAAATTTTGTTTCAGATCTTTGCATGTAAGAAACTGACCTGCAAGTGTTCTTTCTTATAACATAGAAAGCAGAATCACCTGATTCCAAAGCCCATGTTCTTTATACTATCATCAAGCATCCTGAGATAACAGCACAGATGAGAAAAATACAACCAAAACCAGAACATTACAATTTAGACAAAATAGGAACTATATACAGGGTAAGGATAGCAAGGCAAAAAATTGCTTATTAAAACATACAAGTCTCAGCCCACTCCATACTTGCCAGACACAATCTCAACCCTTCCTGGTGCTCGATCATCAGCAAAAGCTCTCCTTGCCGGTGCCGCATTTTGAAAACACTGCACGTGTCAGGTCTCAGGTGACTACAAGGAACGACTTTCCATTTCACCCGACTTCTAACCACTCTGTTCTCACAGCACTGAAGTTGCCAGGTCCCTCTGGGAATGGACTAAAGTCCTCAGGGAGCCATAGGAGAGCAGGAAACACTCACCCTTGTTTTCCTTGTTGACATTCCCGCTGGTCAGGTCTGCCAGCCAGTTTAAAGGAGACGTGCTGGCTGGGCAGGTGGGCTTCATGCTGCCGGCCGGCTTGGAGGCAGCTTCCCCAGCCACAGCCACTGGTTCCAACACCAAGGGAGCCTGCTGGAGCACAGCACCAAGAGTCGGTTTTTCTCCAGCTAAGGAAGTCTGTGTTGAGTATAAAAGGAGAATTTTACACAACCTGAAAGATTACATTTTCCTTTTCTTACCTTCTCTCCTAAGAGCTCCCCAATAAGAAAGAAATACCCAAAACCAAACCACCTAATAGCCCTGGACATCGCCACAGCTACAGTAATCTTGCACTAAGAGCAGAACTAGAAGGTAGGAGAGATTTTAATTTTTTAGCTTCTCAGTATTACTAGCAAAGACATAAGCCGTGTTAAGAATTTAAATACAGCAAGATACTCCCTCCTCTACACTTTCTCACCTATCTCATGCTCACATAGATCCCTATCACTCCACCTACCAGGTTGCTTTAAAATGACCAGTCTGTGTCTATCTCCCCTGTATTGCGAACAGGCACTCACCACATGGTTACTGAATGAATAAATAAACAAGGCAGGGTAGGAAAGGTACATCTGTGATTTCAGAAGGAAAGGCAATGCAGAGAAAAGAAAATGCTCTTTTGATTTAATACAGCATAGTGGGCTTTAAAAGGTGATGACCAGCTCTTAAAAGGACTCAAACATAAACTGAAAAAAAAAAAAACTGGGGCTGGCCCAGTGACCTAGCAGTTAAGTTCAAGGCACTCCAATTCGGCAGCCCAGGTTCAACTCCCAGGTGTGGACCTATACCACTCATCAGCAGCCATGTTGTCATGATGACCCACATACAAAATAAAGGAAAACTGGCTCAGATGTTAGCTCAGGGCCAATCTTCCTCAAGGAAAAAAATATAGAGAGCACACCACTTATTTTTCTGTTATTTAAAAAACTGCCTTGATGACTCAGCTGGTGAGTTCATACATATATAAGAAGGAAAAAGAATAGTCACATTCCTGTTGTGGTCTCAGCCCTCCCTTTACATGGGACGTAATTCTGTGATTCCCAATTATGAGTATTATTTATTACATCCTCTATTACTGATGAGGAAGCTGGAGTACACAGAAATCAGTTGATTTAAGCCAAAGTTATGCAACTAAAAAATGGCAGAGAATGAATTCAAATTCAGTTCTGACTCCCAAGATCACTACTCCTCTACCCATGCTGCCTTTGCCACCATAGCTTTATGAAGACATAAAAGAATTTCTGACTATCAAACACAATGTGGGATAGTGATTACTGGGGGGAAGGAGAGGAAGGGAGACCGGGAGTGGGGGCGGGGGCAGTGGCAGTAGATGTGATAGTGAAGATGAAGGGGATGCCATCAGGAAGAGGCACATGAGCACTAAGGAAATGTACATTTTTTATGTTGAGTGATGGGTACATGAAGGCTCATTTCAATGTTATTTCCTTAACTCTTCATATAACTATGGGTAAAATATATTTAGTAACTTTAAAAACTTTAAAGCTTATCTGAATAATTTTAATTCTGCAAAACATGAGGAGTCTCTAAAAACACATACAAATTTGATAGCAACTTATCTGGTAAAAACTAGAACAAAAGAGGTTTTTGCTTTTTCAAGAACCAAAATTAAAAACCAACTAAAAAAGGCTACAGATGAAGTCCATATAAGTGATGTGAAAAGTGAGAATGGGTCTATGAAGTGTCACATGAAATGTATGAATCCTCTCTTTCCACGGACAGTTATCCCCACGTTCTTTTCAAATATACTACAGAAATCCTTGGGTTATTTGAAAACAGATAGACAAGAGTCATAAGGATAGCGAATGTAGCATAAACAGTAATACCTGTTTTATGTCTTCCTTTGAGGCTGGCTTTGAAAAGAGTTTGAACTGCTTGTTTGAACAGGGACAATTTGCCTTTATTCCCCATTTTGCTCTTACAGAATGAACAATGTCGCCAACATCATAGAGGGCTAAAAAGAGGGCAGAGGCAAACATCTGAACAAGGACATTAGGTACTTTCAGTCTCAACATTACAAAGCAGAAGCTGGTATTTCCAACAGGACCACTTGTTTTAGCAGCATGGTGCTTACACTCCCTCCTTCTCATCCTAAGTATGCCTTCCTCCTAATGCACCATTTTCTTTCCTTCTACAAAAATATTTATAAGACCATAATCAAAAAGTTTAGAGGGAATTATTTAATACATTTCTGGACAATTTATGGTACATACTAAAATAAAGTTAGCAAGTAATTATATTATACAAAGTAAAATCAAACTACCAGCCCCTATGAGCTAACCAAAACAAGGAGAAAAGAAATCATGACACCAGGTGAAATACCTTTTCCAGGAATGATCTGTGTAGGCATTAGGTTCTCTGGTTCATGTATCTGACTCTTCACACATCTTATCCAGGAGAAAGTCTTGTAGGCAGCACCTGCAACAATGGATTTGTACTAACTGTTCTTTATGTTCTCAGGCCCCAAATGCTTCAGAAATCCATCAACCACAAATCAATGAAAGGCTGAATTTAAGTGTGTAAGGGGGCTGGAGGAATCAAGTCAGTTCTCACCCTGTTGGCAGTTTTTCCTCTTCATCCGGTAGCAATCCACACACACTCCAAACCCACACCGAGGACACACCCAGTGCAGGTTGAAAATGGTGGTGTCACACACATCACACATTTCTCGAACACCTTTGACAGCTCGCTTCCAAGCAACCTGTCCTACAAAAATGAATAAGTCACTTAGTCTTGGGGAGGAGAGGGCTTCTGAAATAAAACATGAAGGGGGAGTGGAGTCGATGTCATTTCTCCCTCTGACTGGAGTTCCCATTAACTCTGTTCGGTCTTCAGAGCCCATTTCAGAAAAGCCCCCCAACACCCCATGAAGCTCTCCTGGATTCCCTCAGCACTCCCATCAACTTGTGCTTGTACTTAAGACTCACTTAAGTCTCTTCACACTATAGTGCAGTATAGTATGATATAGCCAGGTGCAGTTCTGCCTCCTTCTAGGAGACTAAACACTATACAAGCAGAACCCCTGCTTGGCTATGCCACGTCCCCCAAGGACCTCTGCATACTGCTGGTGCACAGTGAGCACTGCTGAATCAATCAATGAAAAAAGCAGCAGTGGTTACATGAGCTGGAGTTCAGAGACAGGTATCACACAGCAGTGGTTCTTTACCTTTTGGAAAGCCCTTTTTGAGAATCTGAAGGCAGCCAGGACCATGCTTTCTCCAAAAGAAAAGAAAATTGACTCAGCTACATAAACCCAACATTCAGTGTAGAGCGTCAGGTTATTCACATGTGTCCTGAATCCACTGACTACCCACTAAAAACTCCAGAGCACTGAGGGAACCTGGAGGGAGTAGCACATTAACTTAGTGGGGGCAAATAGTTCAAAGTGGGTTCCTTCATGGCCCAGAGTCAGAAACTTGATTTTGTTAGTGCCAAGAGTGATGTAGGCACCCAGGACTGACTCACACTAACCAAATATCCAGCAGATTTAGGCACAATCCAGGATTCTACAAAGCAGCATTTTCTGTTACAGTGGCCAAGCCCTGATAACTGGAGGGAAGGGCCTCCAGGACTGGGCGGGATATGGCACCTGCCCCCCATGGTGTAGAGTGCCAAATCAGGCATCAGAAAGCCTCAAGGAGTATGAGCCAAGGAAGGACAGTTTGCTGGGTCACAGAAAAGCCAAGTGTCTGCCGATCAGACAACTGTTTTCTGTCTGTCTCTCTCTCTTCTCTCCTGAACAAGACTGGGTAATACTGCCACATTCTTGCTCTACGGAGAACATCTTTTTCCTAATCCCGTCTGTGGTTAATTCATTCTTTCTTGAGACTAACCACAACACAAATGACCAACTTCAGTCTGCACCAAATTAACCCATTTGCAGAGTGAACTTCTGCCATTTCATTATAATGTAACAGCTCAGTGCACAACACACAGGGCTTTAGGCATTTTACAGATGAGATTTTGTGAGCTTTACCTCAGTCACTTGGATTAGACTCCTTTATTGGAGAGTATTCTTAGATCTCTTAGCCACCCATTTATGACTATTTATCATTGACGAGAGAGAATAAACGTATAAAGGTTGAGACCTGCTTCCTAATCTCTGGATCAGAGGGTAACCCTTCTGGGAACACCTTGTGGTGGCATCTTTCAATATCACTCACAGTGAGTTCCTCTCTCCAACTGACCAGCTTGTCACAGAGGAAATAAAGAGGAACAGGATAATCAAAAAGGCAAGGAGGAAAGGTTAATCACATTCAAATCTTCAGAGTTTCTTAATTACGCTCTTAAAAGACAACTACCTGTGCCTTTTTCCATATTAAAAAAAATACACTTTTCAGCTGACACCTTGAGCAAAGAAAAAACATCAGATGCTTAAAATAGCCCTGCTGATTCAGGAGTGAAGCCGCCAATATACTCCAAAGAAGTGTTTCTATATGCCAATCATTTATATACCACCTCTAGACCCATTACTTAAAATTTTTCTTTAAATCTACTACTTTTACTTAAATGTGTATAATAAAGAGACTTTGTAGCTCTTCTGAAAATGGAAAACCAGTATCCTTTGTCCTAAATAGAAGATTACAGGTAAAACAACTTCCATAAGATTCTCGACTTCTCAGAGTCTCTACTACCCCAACAGAACAGAGTGATTCTAAAATTCTAAAGCTGCTCTTCTCTTCAGTATGACTTTGGCTGCCCATGGAGCTCATAACCCCAATCCCTACCTAGCTCCGAATTCCTGCTAGTAGGAATGCCCCAGTTCCCAATCCTTGGACTCAGATGTAATAGTATCTATACCTACCCAAAACAGTATTTTTGTGCTTAAGTTAGTTTCAGTTAGTTTCTGGCACCTACAACCAAAATTCTTAAGACTGGTACGTACAGATACTTGTATTGAAACGTTATTTGGTTATGCAAAGTCTGAAAAGATACCCACCAGAGAAATGGAAAGCCTTCATTTTTAACTTGCAACCATTTGGGAAAGATAAAATAATGGAAGAAAATGTGAGATTTAAAAGACAGATGCCCCTTGGTGCTTCCAGCTGGATATCTCACTTCTACAGAGGCCTGTGGACCAAAAGAGGTGTGCAGTGCCCTCCCAGACATCAGACCTTGAGATGTCATGAAGGAGGTCTGGCTCTACTATATCACCCACAGTGATCCTTGTGGTTTACCAGGTTGCCAGATCAGTGTGAGAGTGGAGGACGCTGGCATATACCCAGGTAGAACCTCCAAGTAGTCCCTTAAAGCCTTGACTCTATCAGAATCATTTTCATCTGAGCTTGTTCCCATTCTCATGCCTGAGACTCAGCCCCCCAGATTCTGATTCACTAGGTCTAGAGCAGAGCCTGTACATTCCTATTTTGTTTGAAATGTATTCCTGATTAAGAATCTTTGTCTTAACATAAACCAAGCTGAGGCTTCATCCCCTTTTGTTGAGCCCATACTGCTGGTAAGGCTGTGCAAATTCCAGCACCATCTCATCTTTACCTTTCTTAACAAAAAAGGAATTTCACTCCCTTGGTAACTGTCCCAAAATAAAGCCCATAGATAGGTGACTGACTCTGATGAAACAGGCAGAATCTGTTACAAAAGGAAAAATGCAACCTCACTATACCAAAGTCATCTAAACTTCTAGGTGAAAATGAAACCCATACAATTAGGACTTAGGTGTTATTTAGGAACAAAAATCAAGTTGGACTCAAAAATCCTACCCCCTAAGAGATGCTCTTACTGTGTGGCTCAATAGTTGACATAGCTTCCTTTTCAGAAATCACCATTTGACAGAAGTGGTCTCCGATGTTGGCCAGGATATATTTTGCTGTGTCCAAGTCAGTCCCCACAACATTTTTGGTTAAAGGCAACCATAAGCCAATTGCTTCACTGTCATACTTGTTTGGTGTTAAGAAGCCTTCTACCCTCAACACACCATGTTTGTTGAATTGTAACCTAAAGGAAGTGGAGAAAAAAAATTGTGTTACGCACACCAAAAAAATTAACTTACGTCTTGCAGTTACTATTTAAATCAACAAATTCCTTCCCAGTTTTCTATAATCTCCATGATTAATTAGAGCAAATTGTTATGTGGCAATGTCAGTAGAAAGATAAAAAAAAAACTTCCAAGTTTTCCCCCGAAAGACAAGCCCAGGTCAGGGGTGGAGGGGGAAGATGTGTGCTTTGCATCCGAACCAAGATCTAATCATTCTGCCTCCGGGGACAGCTGCTGAAACTGCTGGGACTTGGGACTTAATAGTAACGACAATCACAAGTCACCACAGAAGCACAATGATAACAAACAGAAGGTCATAAATAATCTGATCAGATATGAATACAACTACTGCTTCAACTATAATGCTCAGCAAGGGAAGGCTAACCCTGGACAGTCACTGAAGCTATGACCACATAAATCTATGAGGTATTCAGCACTCATCTAGATGAATCCTAATTGCAAATTACTGTGCAAGCTTCTGGAATGAAAGGTAGTGTTAAGATGGGCCTCAGTACCTAAGAAGATGGAGTAAAACACACAGTGAAGTAGAACATAGCAGGTATCGGAACAATGACTAAATCTCACAGGAGGCAGAGGAGGAAGTGGTGGCTATGAAGTTTGCAGGACTAATAGGAAGATTTCACGGTAGAGATAGCAATTAAGCTTGGCCTTGAATGAAAAGGCAGCCATTAAGTAAGAGAAGGCACGTCAAGGAAACAATATTTCATACAAAAGCCAAGAAAAATGCAGGGACCTTGATTTCTTTGCTAGTCGCTGGGCAGCTACCGAAACTCTTTGAGTCCATGAGCCACAAGCAAAGTTGTATTTTAGAAAAAGCATTAGTCCAGAAGAGTGGAGAATGAACTGGAAAGATACTGAGAGCTGCATAACAAATGCAGCTTTACTTCAAGCAGTCCAAAGGAGAGATGTAAGTTTTTAATTGATAGCTCAAATTAGAGAGAGTCATAAAATACTAAAAAATGAACTTGAATGCCATTCAAAGGGAGAGAAGATGGTAAACAGGACCTGGCAACTGAACTTTACCACTGGGACTCCACGCCCCCAACTCCTATTTTACCTGCAGGAGATTTTAATGAGAAACAAACTTGATGAGGAAGCTAAGGACAGCCTCGATCTTCACTCTAAACATTAGGGAAAAAAAGGCTTTGTTTTTTAAATTATGATATTCTTTTTTACCAAAGAAGTGAGCTTATTCTAGTTTCTACTATACTACCTTCTACTATGCAACATTAAGCGACATCACTTTCCCCTTCAAAGAGGTCAAAAATAAGAAAACAGAGTCATAAAACCAATGACGTCTAGATGGTTACAAAATAGTGGTTTAAAAAAAAATCTAATAATATTCAAAAGAAAGAAAAAATGAATTAGCCCCTCCCTAAAATGCCTCTGCAACTTAAACAAAAACCAGACAATCTCTTATCCAATCCAGTTACACCTTTAACAAGAAGAGCCGTATAACATGAAATCAAGTCTATAACAGAAATACATAAATCTATACAAAGCATAGCCATATTGCGCTTTCTTCAAAATATATGTTAAGTACCCACAAATGCATATGCATCCTACACACTTATTTGTGTAAAAAAAATTCTCCAGAGAGGAAGTAGAATAGAGCTAACACTTACTGAGAACTTATTCCGGGCCAGGCATTATTCAGAAAGTATTATGAATATATGTGTAGATTAACACGTTGGCAGTTATCACAGCTCTAAATGCTACACACACTTTAGCATGATGCTTTTGCAATTTACTCAGGATGAATGAGTCAAACTACTCTCTAAAAAACTCTAATTTATTAAATAAGCCTAAATCTGAAAGTTACCAGCACAGATATAATTAATTATCTAAAATACCTGTGCATTTAATTCAGTTTATCAGCAATATTTAATCTTGATAAAACTAAAGGGGAGGAGGAAAATAGGAAAAAATTAAAGTCATCAGTTCTGTTTATGATTAGAACTAGGTGAACCTGAAAGGATCTAGATTTCTGAGAAAGCAAATCATAACTAAAGTTCATCTATACCCAAAATAACACTGCTCATTTATACATCAAAAAAACAAGATAAGGCTGCCTTTCTTTGCTCAGGATAGAAGAATTTAAAGAAAATTAATTTGTCTCTAAAAAAATATGATATAAAAATAAAAGTCTATGCCTATAAGATTGGAGAAGATTTGTTTAAAAGATACGCCTCTTCTTGCTGGCAAAAGTACACAGAGAGGACTGCTCAAACCTTGACAGCGCGCATGGACGCAGTATGACCTCCTTGCAAAGAATATGGCAAAACACATGTATCAAAGCTTTAAAATACACACACCTTCTGACCCAGCAATGCCACTTTCAGTAATCCTTCCAAAGTAAATAATCAGAGATATGGACACGGAGATGATCATCTCTACCTTTTCAGTGGCAAAAAATACAAAATAATCTTAACACCAACAAGGGAATTGGTTAAGTGAATTATCAAACAGTGTTATTATCAAACAATGTTACTATGGGTTCTTACAGTTACTCAAAAGTATTTGCAGAAAAAAGTTAACATGATCAAGTGGTTCCTACTATGTACTGGGAAAACAAGACTCAAAACACTATCTACAATACACCAAGTAGGTAAGCTTGAATATATTTTATGACCATATAAACACTAAAATGCACTGAAAAGTTAACAGTAGCTATCTGTAGTGGTTTTTCAGAACCTTCAACACTTTTCTATAATGTTAGAAATAGAAGTTTCTATTTTTAAGCTTCTTTGCTTCAACACAAAATTGAAAGGGAGAACAAGAAGGAAATAATATGCAGTAAGATCTAGATTCCCAAACCCACAGATTAAAAATACAATCTCTACTTTTCTCAGTTCTAGATTTACTATTGATAGAAGAGGAGGGGGAAAAAAGTATGCTATAGGGCCCAGATTATGTGGGCTTTTCCCAAAATGCCTCACCTCCTAAAGTGAAAGAAGCGACAAAACACAGGCGAGTCTTTCTGTTGCTCCTTATCCTTGCGGAGGCTGTCCAAGCGACACTCCCGGCACTTGGGCAGCTGTGCAATAATGTTCACGCAGGAGTCGTCCTGCACAAAGGCCTCGCCACTCTGCTGCAGCTTCTTGAGTTTGGCTGGGTCTGTCAAAACCGACTTCCGGGATGGGGCTAGGAAGACAAAAGATTAAAGAAATGGAACCTTAAATTTTTAAAAATCACGTCAATATGTTCCTGAATTCTACTCAAACGGCCAGTTTTCCCAAAGGGAGAACTCCTCTTCTCAATTACTGTTTCAACTGTAATTTCTAAAATGGCTTACCAGAAGACAACTATCAGAACAATTAGAAAAGTTTTACTCTCTTTATAAAATAATTCCTATTTGGTGAATCCATGTGGCACCTTAAAACCCCAAATTCAACAACCAGACTCATAATCCAAGTTAGTATATACTTGTATTCAGATGAGACAACTATTTTAGGAAGACTTTTCCCAACCAGATAACTTATCTCAAACTCACTGCAACATGAGCAATGCAGAGACAGGCTCACCTCAACAAACGAAGACTGCGTGGAAGTCAATTCTGTCAGTTTTCACACTCAAAAAAGACTGGTTTAAGGTGTGTTCTCTGCAAAAGCTAACCATTCTAAATATAATAAAAACTAAACAGCTTTCCTGCACAGGCCCCTGGGTCTATAAAATAAGAGCTATCTTCTAAAAGCTTCCAAGAGATGTCACTCGACCCTTGACATGTCTTCAATCTCCTTCACACCTATGTTCCATTCAGGATTAAGAGCACTGGCTAAAGACAGGATTATAATTCTAGGTAAATGTATATTTTAAGTTTTAACTTGTAATGGGCAGGAGAACTGGAGAGGAAATGTTAATACAGTTTCTAAAGAAAAAGAGAAAAGTAGAAATATAACAGGAAAAAACAATCACTGTGTCAGCCCAAATAACACAGAAAGCAATCCACCTCTAAGTCAAGAGCCTTAAGGAACATTTCATATAAAACCAACAGAAAAGACCTTTTCTCAGGATCCAGGGCAGCTGAGAGGAGGGAAGTAGATTCTTACACAAACCAACCAACCCCAAAAGCAGCTTCTGGGGAACCAGTTGAGAGATGGGTGGGAGAGACTAGTAGTCTTGGAGGAAACTGGAAGAAAGATCCCAAACCAAAGAAGGCTTTAAATAACAGAAGCATCTTTAATAATTACCTTAGAGGTGATCTAATCTTACCTCTCTTCTAAAGCAGGACTAGCACACACTGTAAAATGCTAACTGGATGCTGTCAGGTCTAGATCCCTTAAACATTCTTACTCAGTTGTAGTGAAAAGAGAAAGTAAAGTAAGACAGGAGAGAAAATAAAGAGATTAGTAGTTTGAGGATGGAATTTTAACTACTCAGATACTGAAAAGATGTCACCCTTAGAGTTGGACCAGGTTTTCACAGACCCTTGGCAAAGAGCCCAAAGATTATCTCATCTGCTCTGTCCTGGCTTAAAAGACAGAATATCTAGAAATAAGCAAGTTCAGTTATCTAAACCCAGCTCTTTAGTAAGGAGAGCAATAGTTGATCCCCTCAATGATTCTCTCACTTCAGAGCAGAGCCAAAGGAAAAGAGCAATGCCAGCTTCCGAGGAGCCACACATCCATCTAACAGAAAAAGGCCGTTCAACTCCGGCTCGCTTGTTTCCTAGCCCCTAAGCAGAGCAAGGGCGCGATGGAGAGGGACAGTCTCCAGTGAGTCTCTCCATACCCACAAGCAACAGTAAGGGAGGCAGCAGAGATCCTGGTAGGCTTCTATCACTCTCACTTCTCAGCCCAAAGTCCCAGCAGACAGCATGCACCAGGATGTGACTAGGTTTTCCATTTCTCTTAAAATCACTTTAGATGGGGCATACTTGCACACTATATTAAAAAGAGACAAAGCTGGACTCCTAACTCACTTATGTATGTATAATGTGCTTACCAATGCAGAATTTTTGCTGTTTCTTCATAGAATATGAAAATAATTTGCCTCAAAACTAGCCGAATGTGAGGGCTGATGACTCAAAAGGTTAAAGAAATAGAACAGGGATACGGTTATGAGTATTCACTTTCTTTTGGGAGTTACATAACTCCCAAGAAACAGTATAATCTTATGCCATTCATTTTGTGCAAAGTAATAGCTGTATCAACCTAAGCCTCAAGAACGAAGAAGCTGGGGTAGAGGTATCACTAGGCAAAGAAAGTTCTTTTTGTATTCCTCCAACTCTGTATGAAAAAGACCCACAGTCAAATCCACTCATCTGGCCCTCTACTTTCAGAGGTCTGAAGCAAAAGCTAGAGTATAGACATATTTCTTTCTTACATATCCAAATGAATAGTGTTTTTATTAAGATTTTTTTAAGTTAACAAAAACCACACTAATTTTCCCACACAGGTGACAATTATCAAGGGTTTTTTTTTTTTTTCTTGAGGAAGATTAGCCCTGAGCTGACTACTGCCAGTCTTCCTCTTTTTGCTGAGGAAGACTGGCCCTGAGCTAACATCCATGCCCATCTTCCTCTACTTTATATGTGGTACGCCGACTACAGCATGGCGTGCCAAGTGGTGCCATGTCCGCACCCGGGATCCAAACTGGCAAACCCCAGGCTGCCGAGAAGCGCAACATGCGCACTTAACCACTGGCCCACCGGGCCAGCCCCTATCAAAGGTATTTTTAAATTGCAATAGCTCTGCACCTTCTGACATATTGAAGCCATTTAGTTCTACTAATTCTAATAAGAGAGCTTCTGATAACTAGCATCATTGGAATGCATCCTCTAACTTAATATGAGGAGTATGAAATACAGTGTACAATTTTCTCCATAAGAAGAGTATTTAGTTTTAAATTGTGGGTGTAGAAGGACCTCCCCTTAAGCGAAGAGATCCTGCCTGGTGTTTCAGCCTTGTCTTTAAAATCTTTAACCAGGGCTGGCCCCGTGGCCGAGTGGTTAAGTTCGCGTGCTCCACTGAAGGAGGCCCAGTGTTTCCTTGGTTCGAATCCTGGGCACGGACATGGCACTGCTCATCAAACCACGCTGAGGCAGCGTCCCACATGCCACAACTAGAAGGACCCACAACGAAGAATATTCAACTATGTACTGGGGGGCTTTGGGGAGAAAAAGGAAAAAATAAAATCTTTAAAAAATAAATAAATAAAATAAAATCTTTAACCAAAAGTCCCTTTTCTAGAGGTAGTGATGTAATTCTCTATCTTTTAAAAAAATTTCAGATCTAAACCACCTGCATGAGCATAAACTATGAATCACCTCTTCCACTCCTACCTGGATGTTACAGAAAGATCAGTGACAGGCGAAAGATAAAGTAATCATCTCATTACTTTAAGATTTTGTTTCAAAATTATTTTCTTACAACCAAAAATTGGGAACCATCTAATTACCCATCTAATAGGAACCAATTAAGTCAAATGGTAAATGCACATGATGCAATCCTTACAGCCTTTAAAATGCTGATAGAAACCTACACTAACTCACAGGGTAAAGTTGTTGGTATGAATCCATTTGTGTACTCCAGTTTATCTGTATGTCTGCATACATGGAACCAGGTCCACCAAAATATTAACAGTGATCATTTCTGAGAAGATTTCAGGATTTTACTTCCTTCTTTGAAATTTTCTGCTTGTATGAACTTTTTCTACAGTCATTTTCATATTATTTTCTCATAAGGTAAGAAGGAGATATATGTGAACTCACTACCATCTCTTACCTTCTACAACAAAGATATGTAGAAACACTCACCATTCTGGATTTTATTGTTGCTTCGTGTACAACAACTTTCATTTTCTACTTTTACTGAAGATTCCTTTACATTCTGTGACCGGCAACCTAAAGTTGAAGGTTCTCCCTTTTTTCCCACACAACTATTAGGATTATCACTGTTGACATCTGCTTTCTCTTCCGGCTTATTTGAAAGGACATCAGAGGTGGAAGGTGCATGTTCTAGGTGCTTCTGCAGTTCTGGAGTATTGGCAATTTCCAGTTCTGCCGTAGAAGAAGCCTTTGTAGGTAAGCACTCCTTAGGAAGGCCAGTTGATGGTTGAGGAACAGATTCCAATCTGTTTTCCTCATCAGTGGTGGTCTTCAGCTGAGTATAGCTACCTTTTGGTTCACTCAGAGTTTTCAAGTCTCCAGT
Source organism: Equus quagga (assembly GCF_021613505.1). NCBI lineage: Eukaryota > Metazoa > Chordata > Mammalia > Perissodactyla > Equidae > Equus > Equus quagga. The sequence goes on from NC_060271.1 coordinate 66,430,154, forward strand.
TCCAATCTGAGAGGACTTTGAAGAGAGCAACCCTACTTTGCAGACATCTGGTTTTGTTCTCAGTATTTCAGGCTTTGTATTTAGACAGGAAGAAAGCTCTTCTGGTAAACTCTGTTTATGACATCTGAAAAGATAATACGGAAAACTAGCACTTAGGCCTCTTTTCTCTCTCCCTTACCTTCCAAAAGCCAATTGTTTGGTTCCCTAAGGCAACCAGTATGAAAGAGAAAAGAAAACCGCTTATACTAGAGAATTTAGGATAGTTTTCTGTGAGCCAAGTTAAAAGTAATCAGTCAATGGCTCTGCAAAAATATTTTAAACACTCAGAAAAATACAGCCCTAATCCTATCTGCATGTTCTCACAAATCCTTAACCACTTCAAGTTAGTTCTACTTACAGCACACAGAGCCTCAGCTTTCCCTCAAACTGAGTATCATGTGGAACCAAAACCACCAGCAGCACAAAACCCTGTCTTGCTGCTATGAACGTGTAACCAGCCCTAACACTGGATTTTCATTCTTGTCTGATCAACGATCAGGATCCAAAGCAAACGGAAGAGCCAATTGGTTACTTGCTTGTTCACAGAATGATCTGGTATTCCCCCCATCTCCTACCTTAATAGGAGTATCCATAAAGAACTTTTGTTTCTCTGAAATTCATCCTAAAAGTTCTTTCCCCAGCAAAACACAAAGTCCTTTTGTCCTGTTAAACCTTTTTTTCGCCTGCCTCTAACAAAAGATTTCATCCTTGAGAAAAACGTCATTTAAGCATTCATATTAAACATCTTTGCTTGCGTACCACTGAACGTCTTACTGTTCCCTCTTTCTGCTCTGAAGACTGCTCCTCCTTCCATTTGACTGCTATGTGACCACCCTCCGAGCTCTATCCCAGGCAGCCCACTTTCTAACTCCCAGGGAATCAACATGCCTAACTACTCTCCCACTTCTTCCAGCGGTCCCAAACCTACCTTTCTACACCAGTCTCTCTGAGTCATATCTTAAGTCTTCATCAACTGCCTGCACAAGCCACCACCTCTCCTAAAATAGAGCCTTCCCTTAAAACTTTTCTCTCTGTTAATCTTGTAGCTACTTTAAACCTCTGGTTAAACTTTACATTTCTTATACACTTTCTTCACCTATAAATTAATAACTATACTTCCTACAGCTATTGCTTCATTTCTCTAACAGTATTTTCTCTGCTGCCACCATTCTCACCTATACGTGGGGTCTGGGTTGATGAGAACCACTCAGGATAACCATGTCTCCCTCTTCTCCACGCTCCCATTGACCTCAGTCTTCCACAAACAACCAATCTGTTCCCTTTTCCTTGAAAGCAGACATCTATTCTACAACTGTCTGCAGTAATTTCTATCAACTATCCTCACTATAACAAGTCAAGGAAGCTGCTCTTTGCTCACATCCCCTTCATTTCTCTAACATTTTCTATGTTGTTCTGCATGCCTGCTACACTTTTCACCTCTGAAGGCACCTGACCAATTTGGAAACTCTAATGAAAAACCTCCCTGGACAACATGAGCTACAATGAACGGTAGGTCATTATGCCAAATTTCAGCTATACAAATACTTCCTCTATGAAACACTAAATGTAGGTAAATCTTGCCACCTGAGCAATGTAAGCTCAGACAGGAAAAACCCGAGCTAAAATAATTTTCCTCCTTCTTATGATTAAATATCTGTAACAAATAACTACTCACCCTTGAGGAATTTTTGCTCCAAGGTTAGGTGGAGAGTTGGCAGCTTGGGGAGTACTCTGCTGTCTTGGGTCCTTACTAGGTGGAGTTGCTGCAGTACAGCCAAGCAGTATCTCCTTAAAAACAGGTGTGGGAACAGACTGTACAGGACACATACTGGGAGAGGCCTAAAAGATACCAAACCAACAGATATTAAAAAGAAAATCCCTAGTTGGGGAATTACAAAGTGCTAGCAAGATTCAAGTTTATTTGCTTGGTTTAGTACTAAACAAGCATAATACCATCACCAAATAAAAAGAATAGGACAGTAGAACAAGTGAGAAATCACAAAATTAAGGACTTATATCTGAAGGCTGTTAAGGAAATCACTCCAGCTTTTCACAAAACTTGAGTCTTCCTACAAAAGATCACAAGCTGATCTTTTACAGACCTCTGAATCATTATGTAAGGAAAATACAGCCATTTGGCAATTACTTTAATAAGGCAATGCACAGAAGTGAGCTTTTAACTGACAATCTTCAAATGGTGGCAGTTTCACATGCATTCAGTTTAACACTACTTTAGTGCCTACCACGCACTTACTGCATAGACTGGCAGGAGACTAGACCACATAGGACTCTTGTAGGCAGTGGTGCCTACTGGGTACCAAAATAAGCCTTTACAATGCAATAAAGGTTGAGGACATGGTTCTTGCTCTTATGTGGCTCATCAAGTCACAAAGGTCATCCCAAGCTGCAAAAAATCTCAAGTCAGGGCTGTGGGACAAAGTTGGGACACCCATCCCCTTCCCTTTATATGTAGTTCCATCTTTGGGAAAATATAAATAATGAACCCACTTCTTCCCAGTTGATACTACCCACAAAAATAAACTTCCCACCATGGAAAGAGAAGGAAGAGATTAACTCAACTCCAGATAGCTCAATAGTCTAGGGCTAACCCAGATGAAATCCATACATCTTCACCAGCCTATCTTCATATGTGCTCAAACTTGAAGCCATACGCCTTTCTCAACCATATCTCTTTCACACCACAATCACCTTTACATTTATTCTACAACCAAATCTAAACTTGAAGAATCTTCAAAGTTTCTTCTTCTAGTTATTAATTTCTAAAATTTGATGTAGTACTTCCCTTAGTGAGTTTTTAAAACCTCACAACTCTGAATATATTTATATGTAGTCCACTCACAAATCTTTTTCTCAGACATTTACTCTGGCATCCCTGAAAACACTGTCTAGTATATGCTGAACAGAATAACTGAAAAATAAGAAGAGTTTCCTTAATTACTATCAAAGTTTTGACATAGCCTCAAACTACTTTAAAGTACTAAATTATGTGATCTTATATTATACTATTTTAGTCAACTCAATTTTAGCTAAATATTAGCTGAGTCTTCCCCAGAAGGGATTTTTTGAGGGAGGCTTTGGCTATTCTAAGAATATCCTTGGGATAGTCAACTTTACCTCTTTTGGCCTCAGTTATCTAATCCTTAAAATGAGGAAATTAGATAAATTTATCCCTAAAGTCCTTTTTGACTCTATTTTACAATTCTCTTGTAACCATCTATTACAAGATTAGCCTCCCAAAGTTAAATTGCCAAGTCACTTCAAAATGCTTATCAAGGCTCACTTTTAGCAAGCATCTTCCCTCATATCACCTTTTTATTCTGACTTATGTTTTGAGTTGATGTACTAATACCTTTTGTTAAATTACTCTGCTGGGAGTAATGTACTTAAATTCAGATTGCAAACCTAAGCATATATTTTTATTCTGTACAATATCCATTGAGCTGCTTGAGTCAAAAAACCCTCCATCTCATTTCCCACATCCAATCAATGAGCCAGTAAGTCCTGCCTCAATTTCCAAAATATTTTTGGAATCTATCCATTTCTTTCCATGCCACCATCTTTTCCCCAGACCACTATGTGTCTCCTAACTGGCCCGATTTCTTCCGTTTTTACCTGAATCTTATGCCTCCTACCTGAAATTTACTCTACCACAGATCAATCTGTATAAAACATAATTCATTCAGATCATGGCACTCCACTGCCTACAAGAATTCTATGTGGTCTGTTCCCCACCAACCACTTCCACTCATTGCATTCCACTTGTCCACAACACTCCAACTACATAGGCTTCCTTTCTGGTCTTCAAAGGTTCTAAGCTCTTTCTTGTTTGCACCTTTGTACTTGCTATTCTCTCTGTCTGGTCAGTTTTCAGGTGGCTGGTTAGTTCCAGCGCTTCACCTTCAAAACTGCTCAACTGTCACCTCCTTAGAATCTCTGATCACTCTTTCAAAGCAGTGCCCCACAAGTCACCTCCTTATTCTTCATCATCTTATCATGTTTATATCTTTCATTGCACTATCACACTGTGAAAGTACCTCTATTTACATTACTTTTTCATTGTCAGTCTCCTCACAATGAAACATACACTCTTATGGGCAGGGACTCTGCTCTTGCATCCACTGTTATACCTTATAAAGCCAGGCACATGGCAGACACTCAATAAATAAGACTGGTAGAATGCAGGAATGAATCAATGCTGTTAGCACTTAATATTTCAAAACAGCTATAACTAAGTCTTATGAGTTAACTCAAGAGCCAGGCAGTAATGCTCACCAATGTCTAAAACATATTAAATACTCAATAGGTGTTAGACCTTGATTTGAATCCAGTCTCTGACACTTTCTAGCACATTATTTAACCTCTTGAAGCTTCAGTTTCCTCCATTGTAAAATGAGAGTAATGAAGCTTTAGGCTGTGCTTTACCACAGTGCCTGGCACATACCTTAGAGGCCTCAAAGCAGAAAAATATCATGAAAATTTTCTCAGTTTAGTCATCATGTGTTAGAATTAGCATAACTTAGGATGGCTTTTCCTTTAAGAAACCGAAGCATATCACTCTACAACTTTCCTAAGGGTTAGCTCAACAGGGATAGGGCTCAGATTCCAAACCCCATCTTCACGTGCACACCACTGCAGTAGCCTCTGACTCGACAAGGGTCAAAGTATCTTCTTACCTGAAGAGTTTTCCCTGAAGGTCTTCTATACCAGTCATGGCAATAGTTCCTCCCTGCCAGCAGACGGAGATAATATAATTGAGTGTATGATGGTATTCTAAAAAGGACACTGCTGGCTCACACTCCTTAGCAGACTCTCCCAATTAACCAAGCAATGTCCTAACTCTGGGGAATAGTCTGCTAGGCAGAGAAGACCTTCAAGGAGCCAGAGTTACTGGCAAACAGGTTACCTTATCCAAAAGTAGTCATCAAGGAAATCAAGAGTCTCATCTACCTAATCCCAAACTCCTGTCATCCAAAGGCTACTCTAAAAGTAAACTCTGTGTCAGTCAACACACCCAGGAAGTGCAAACAGAGAGAGACGTGTGCCAAGTGTGTTACTGTACTCACCTTTCACTCACACATTTAAATGAACTCTCTCTCCCTACTTCTTCCTTTACCTCTCCAGCTCTCTCGAAATCTAGGCCAGGCCAGTGTTTCCAAAACTTGACTGATTCTAAGAATCACTCAGGATAAAAGAGAGTATTTATTGATATGGAAAAATACTGACAATGTACTGTGTATACAACTCACAATATATTGCGTATACAATATACACAAAGGCAGCTATGGAAGAGCATCATTTTTAGTTAAAAAAAAAAAGAAAAGAAAAACAAAGGGCGTCCATGAATATACAAGGACCAAAAACAGGGGGACAACAGGTATTCCAAAAAGTGAATAGTGAGTGTCTCTGAGAAGTGTGATTACAAGTGATGTTTCTTTTCTTTACTATGCTTTTCTGAGTTAACTAAACATTTTAAAATGAGAATAACTTTTTAAAATGTGAGAATCTTTATTTTGACAAGTGCAGTGTAAAGAGAATAACTTTCATAATTAAAAAAAAAAACTTTCCAAAAATGTCAATATCCAGGTAAAAACCTACCATCTCCAACTTCCTTTAAAATGAGAAGATGACTAGCAGAGGGCATAAGAGCTGAAACACATTTTTAAAACATCAAATATAGCTTCTCATTTTAGATGCAGAAGTTAAGGCTGAAATAGGTTAAGGGACTTATCTCCCAGCCAAAGTTCAGGCTTTAAAAAAACATAGCTTCTATTGTGCCCACAATCAGTTTAGTAGCCCAAAAACCTGAGCTGGATGATATGCTGAAAGAGATCAAAAAGACATGCTCCCTGCCTTCGAGAGTGTGGGTCAGGCAGAGAAGATCGCTTATGTATGTACATAGTACCACATTTCACAAGTATCTCTTTGAAGGTTATAAACTTACTTGGCTCAATTACCTGTCCCATAGCTGATAAACCTGACACTTTAAAGAACTGGCACCTTCCCCCACAGGAGGTCCCCAGTGACCCCTGTCCTGCCTGTACTCCAGATTGATTCCTCCTCTAAGATCCAGCAGGATGCCATTTCCTATTCCCTCGCCCTCTCCCCACCACAACATGTGTAGCTCTCCTTATCATAACACTGATGCATTCTCCACGAATGCCACCAATGAAGGAAACACCTAACCAACTTCTCCAAACTGGGTTTTATTACCTCTAGTCAAGATTGCTGACAATTTATCCAATGTCAAAACCTAACAGGTTTTCACTCTACTCTGTTTCTCTCTCAGCTTCTAATACTGTGGATTACTTGACAATATCTTCTGTGAGCTCAACTCTAAGATGCAATAATCACTTGCTCGATATCCTCACTTTACAGTCCTTACTACATTTTACCTTTGTAAACTGTAAGACAAAAGTGAAAGGTGGTAATACTAATTTCCATAATTACCTCTTCATTCTTTCCTGAACAACCTGAAGTCAGGCCTACACACTTAGAAGACAGAGGTATGAGACACCTTAGTTTACAAAGTTTTTGGTTACGTATCAAACTTGTTACTGAAGGTTCAGGAAGGCCAATCATTTCTAGGTGCCCAGATTTTTAAGCATTTGTGTAGCACAGAGCTTGCTTTGGTTCCAGTTGATGTCACAGTCCAGTCTGCCCTGATCTAGAACCCTAGACTCATTCACTGACCCTGGCTCGCTCACATGCCATTTCTCCTTGCCTTGCTCCCCTAGACCTACTAAAGGTACCCTCTAAAATGTTGCCAATAATCTTAAGAATATCAACTTGGTCAATTTTGAAATTCTAAACTCCAGCCTGGAGCAGAGCATCATAAGGGTGTTTTTGATAATTACAACACAGGAAATTATCCATGTAATACTAGTGCATCTGGATACTTAAGTTGTGAAAAAGTTATTTGTACCGTAATAGGTCCTAAGGATTCAATTCACCTAAAAGTGAAAGTTTTAAATTTCTTGATCCAAGTCCTAACTACTTCAGAATAGAATTAAATCCAATACTTGAACTCACAGTGGCATTCATAGAAGCCTCTACTTTCCTGGGCAGAAATTAGTAATAGCAGACCAATCACTTCCTTGAAAAAACTAGCATGTCTGTTTACCCAATCATAGATAACCAATCAAACTCTCTACTATTGAGGAGGTGGGAATCCGATTTCAACACCAAATTCACACAGAATTCTAAGGTTCCTGCCCTCTTCTCATGCCAGGCCTTCTTCCAATTTGATACACACAACTAAATTTACCTTCAAAACAGCTCCATGTGGTGAAACTGTCAAATCCATTGAGAATTTTCAGCAAACATCAAAAAATAAAACATTTTTTACATAAAAATAGCAAACCAGAAACTTATATTATCTCCATCTGCTTGAGTGTAGAAATTATGGCCAAGATCTGGAACTAGCAAAGACGAGCAGACAAGAGAGCACAGAAGAGCAGAGAAGACAGCTTTGTAACCACTAACAAACTGGCCATGCACTGTCAGAGTTAAGGAAGGCTTTACACAAAGTGACAAAAATAAATCACAGTTACCTCAGAGCAAGATTTTGCTTGTTTGGAAACCAGGCTTCCATTATTCTCAGAAGACTTGCGTTTTACAGCTCCAATTCTTGTAGAGTTACCTAAAATATTTAAAAATTGGTAAGTTGGCTTCTCTGTTTCTCTTAACATGAGATGAGAAAGGAGAAACACACAAAGGAGAAGAAAGGTTTTAATCAAACAATATATCTTACCACATGTCACAAAGTTATCATGTATAACTTCAACATGAATCAATGATGGATCGACAATTTTCAGTGCTGGAATCTTAAAAATAAATACAACAAAGATACTGGAAAATTAAAAAATGCTCAGGAACATACCAGAAATTAGCTCTATAAACATAACAACAGGAGATTCTTACAAACAATTTCTTTTTTAAAACAATTGTGATATTTCTCTTTCTATTCTAATATTGTAATATAATAAAGGTCTTTAGCCCCCATAAGATATCCTAATCCTTCTTTGCAATTATCTTTCCCTGTCACCTTATCTTACATGCAATTATCATCTTTACCTCCTCACAGTTGACTTGAAGAGTTTTTGATGCTGGGTTTCCATTTACAACAGTTGCAGAAAACCACTGAGTAGATGGGTCCAAGCTATAAATTTTCACTTCTGAACCAACTAAGTTTTTGTCACCTTAAAGAAAAAAAAAAATCCTTAGAGAAATTTGCATTATCTCCCAACAGCACCATCATCCCAGATAATTTTTTCCTAACTCTTTAAAAAACGTAGTAGACAAAAGTAAACATTAAATAATATTGCTATAAACAAGAGAAGACAGACATTTCAACAAAGGTAGGAGAAAATTTAAACTTTTCATTTCAAAGCTCCATTTTCCTATTGATTTATCTTACAGTGACAATATATTCTAGCATCTGCATCAGGCCAAGTAGTGTCAGATAACGCATTGAGACCTAATCCACTATCCTGTGCAGAGTTTAGAGAATCCAAATTCAGGAACCCCAAAAGAACTGCTAAGTCTGATAAAACACTTATGACTGTGCAATTGACCAAGAAACTCAGTAAATGGGAAGATCAGGATTACCAAATTAATCTCTTATCAATTTTATAACACTGAAATTCCAAACATCAAATTCCATGTCAAAACACAGCTGAGCTTTTTAAATATCTACTTTACTTTCATAGTTTTCACATAATCCCTGAACTTTCCAAATTTCAGAGGTCTTAAAATACATTATAGAATATATAAAGTCCTTCAGTCATCTAGTTGCATGGGGAAAGCAGCAGAGAAATTTCTAAAAACTTAGACATTTTAATGAGAGAACCAGTAAGAAAGGCTAAAACGTAGGTTCTTAAAAGCTAATCACTGGTCAACTCATGAACTATCACTAACATAATCACATACCTTGTAAAAGATGGCTTTCATCCAAATGTTTCACAATCAAAGCTTGAAATTCTTTACTGACATTTTGATTATCCATAAGGGAAAGTCGAAGACTGTTTACGTCCTGAAAAATGGAAAATCATGACATTTTAAGGTAACAAGAGTTGTTTAAATTCCAGTGGATATTTCAATCAGTTTAATCAGAGTGGGTAAAAGAGTGTCAATTAGCCATTTGATGGCACGAGACCACTACAACTCCAATGAACTGAAGAGGCCAAATAATAAGAAACCAAACGATTACAGATATAAGGCAGACTGAAGCGAAGTCACCCCAAGCCAACAGTATAACAAATACTAAGAGTGGCTCAAAGCATAATTTTAAATATGATATAAATTTGGCTATGGGAAACATAAATAAGCACACAAACTAGCTGGTCAATGCATGCCAAACACTAGGGATTAGGGAAATCACAGATCCAAATCCAAGGGGCAAAAGACACACAGATCCGTAGCGTCAATTCACTGAAATTGTTGCTTCATACAGATTCATTTAACCTAGCTAGAATTCCAAATGCACTCTTCTTTACAAATGGTAAAGGGGGATGGGGGAATAATAACAAAATCTGAATGAATAGCCTAAGTCTTCAGCAAGCCACTTTTAAAACACTCAATTCTTGGCAGCAGCTCCATTTTTGGCACTATTTCATAGTCTTCTGGCTTTGTGCGCACACTCAGTTATGATAAATATATACAGAAACTATCAATACGAACAACCTGCCAAACCCAAACTATATAGCACGGAAGCCCTTCCAATGTCAGGCCTTCATGCTTTCCTGCCACTGTGAAATGGATGCATACTAGCCAAAAATAACTCATCCATTTCTCCCATTGGGAAGGATAACTAGTCTTTTAGAGGCCGCGATGAGAAAGTGAATTTCTTAAGCCAGGTAACATTAGACTTAACCTGGGGTTTTCATAAGGGCTCAACATTAATTACCAGGATGAGCCATGCGTGGGTTTGTTGGGTTTTTTCCCTCAGGCTACCACAATTCCAAAAAATTGAAATGTATTCTCCAATTCCTACTATAAGATAAAACTTAAAGTGGAGAGCCACAAAGGGCTCTTAAATAATTCTACTCTGCCTAGGAGACTGTTAGGGCTCAACAAAAGTGCCAGACAGTTGACCTGGATACTTTGTCTTTTTTCCGACCCACAGATAACTGAGCCAAATTCAATCCAAGAGGCAGACTTTAAGTTTCAGTTCTAACTTTTGCACATGCCAAATGATCTTAAGGTGCTCTGTGCATTATTTAGGGAAGGCATCCTACTGCAATAATCACAACCCCTAAAACAGAGTTTCATACAGTAGAAGCCTAATGTGATCATCCATACCTAAAGAGAATGACCTGAAGCACTAAACTTTGACCACTAATATCACTAGCCAAAGTCAAGAGCACACATCAGTCTCCCTCAATAGTATATTAATAACATTCACACTGATAGCTCACAGTGGATCTCCCTGAGAACAAATAAAAACCTACTCATCTGGATTTTTCTTTTTCAATCTCAAAAAACAAAATTATGAGTTCTACTTTAACTCAAAAGGTTGGATGCATGAAAGATGTAAAAGAGAATTGTCCAGAAAACAATGCTAAGTAAAAACTACTCTATCACTCAGTAAAGCAAGATATCCAGAGACCCTCCAGTATGTCCCTAGGTCCTTAAGAGCAGGTCATTATTCCTTTTAAGGCAGGAAAAATACCAAGATGCCTTATCTGACATGACAGTAACTTGTATCTAAAATTAACTTAAGTAAAAGCATCCTCCTCTGTTCTATTTACTTAAACATTATAAAATAAGGTTCAGAGTGAGCCATTTCTACACTCACTTTCAGAATATGGAAGGAAAAGTGAAACTTGAGTAGAGAAAAAGCCACTACTTTGGGTTTTGCAATACAGGCCCAGCAACAGGTATGATTATTAGCCCTAAACTGCCTTTTGAAAATAAACTGGTTTAATTCTTTTAAAGGCCACAGAAACAAGTCAGGTCACAAAACAGAAATAGGTAAAGGGGATTATTAAGCTTCATAAATGACATCTAAAAGATGAATGTTATTATAAGACCATTATTCCCAAGGTAGTGATGTGTGGAAATAAATCTGTGTGTTCTTCCCCTCCCTCCCAATATTTTCATAATAATAAAAAAAAATCACATATGAGTAAGACCCAGGAGTCTAATAAATGTTGTGAAGAAAAAAGCAGGAGTTTTGCAAGCTAATTGGAAAGAACACACAGATAGATACATACACACACACACACACACACACACACACGATTCTCATTATTCATGGTAGTTATGCTCTGTTAAGTCGCCACAAACACTATTAGTGAATATTGAGCCACTGCCCCTAGGGGAAAGATAGGGTTAGGTCCCTTTAGCTTCTGGTCACAACATTTTCATCAACCAGTCAATACATAATCTCTTATGTCTGGTTCTGTCAAAAGACACACTTAGTATACATTGTTGCATTAACTCGGAACTCTAGCCAACCGCACTATAACTCCTAGCTGAATGAAGCTCATCTAACACATATTTTCCTTCTAAGACACATCACAGCCTTCGTGCACTTGGGAACACTAGACAGCACTTCAGGACTACTCTTGGGGGCCATTTTAAACAGTGAAATCACCAATGAAAAGTAGAAAAATTCGGCACTAAAGAGGCCTCAAAAAGGATACTTGTTTACAGTATGAGAGATGAAATAAGAAGGCAGAATGTTCCCTTGACCTCCGCTGGGAACATGTGTCAGGCAACTCAAATTTCTCACCACTCTGCACATGTCTGCAAATGACTGTAAAAGCACTAAAGTTTTGATGTGGGTGTTAAATATTTTGGTAAGTAGGCAAACTCACAAATATAGAATCCATGAGTAATGTATACAGACATATTTGTGTGTGTGTGTATATATATATATATGAATGACAGTCAATCTTTTAAAAATTATTTTATCATCACCTAGGTATTTCCATACACACACCCCATCAACTTCGTCCTTCCAAGCCCAAATGGACAGAACCAACCCAATGGCTAACACTGAAGGATGATGTCTAACAACTAAATGCTCGTAGGATGGGTTCTTTTCTCTCTTAGATATCTGAAATAGAGCAATCAACATCAATATTTTAGTTCTTATGTTAAAAGAGTTTATATTTCTATTTTTAGGGTTTGTTTCTATGTTTTACCTGTATAGGCTTCAAAAGGTCTTTAGAGAGAAATACTCTTTGTTGATCTCCTAGAAAGCGAATAGAAGTTATGGATCCCAAACCAGCTTTGTCCAACAGAGATTTGTACATCTAAAACAAAAGAAAAGAAAATGTTTTAGCATCACAACTGCTGTCAGCATAATTCTGAAAAAGGGGCCTAGCAATTTTCCACACACACACAAAGAGATAAAGTCATTAGTTTTTTATTTACTCCCAAGTATCTCAATAACAACTCTTTATGCAACCACAACAAGATCACACAATGTTTATTTAAAATGAATAATTTAAACCAGATACACATTTGGGAGTCAAGTCCACAGATGCATGGCTTCCCTAAAATTTATGCAAAGAATTGTGTTTGTACATTTTTCTAGGTAGGGAGGGCCACGTTTTTTAGCAAATTCTTAATAGTTCAGGGAAAGAAATACAAAAGCAAAATACAACTCTAACCAAAATTCTACATCACTCAAAACCCTCCAGCAGCTCTTCTCACCCACAGGAAAAATCTTCACTTTGTTAACACAGCATGCAAGACCCTTCATAATCTCATCAGCCTTTCAATCATCCTCCCAGCCTTTCCAACTATCCAAATCTAGCCCACCCTCCTTCAAGCCCAGCTCATGTCTCATAAAGCCTGAACTGTCCTCTCCAGGCATGGTGATGACTTTTCTCTAACTGCACCAGACTTACCATGTGGAAATGACACAATCATGTATCAACTGCCAGTATCTTTAGAGCCAAAGAATATTATGAACCAGAGGAAAGCTCAGAGATCATGAGACTAAGACAGGAAACCCTTACAGGGCCAGGCAACAGCTACCATTCAGCTGCAGCCTATTGTTGCAATAGAGAACTGCTACGAGTTGCCATAACTTGCAGTTCTGTTTAGGAGAAACTGGAAATTTAGATTTTGAGGTATACTCTCTACATTTGTTAAAGTAGACAACTAATTCAGATTTTCTTAAAACACTCTAAGGATCAAACCAAACAGATCTGTATATCTGTATACGTCTGCTGGGTTCAGACCTCTGACCTACACATTCCCCACATTATCTCCATCCCTATTTTTCAAGTGAGGAAACTGAGGCCCAAGAAAGTCTAGGGCCCAGAGTCAGTGAGCTCCTGGCAGGGCTGACAGAATATGCTGGGTGCTCTTCTGATTCTTCCACATTGTCATTTATCTTACCTTATTTTCTAGAGGACCAAATATAGGCATTACATACATATATATTTCCCTGGTTTCACTCATAGTGGATGAAATACCCTTTTCTCATGAGTTCAATAATCCCGAGTTTTACTCACTATGGCAGGCAACTGAACAATTCGTTCAGAAATTTCAGGAGATTTTCGTTCAGCTAAAACCAAGTTATGCTCTACTAAAAATGCTCTCCTTAGAAGGCTGTAGACTTCTATCCATCTTCTCTTCCTCCAAGATTCCCCATCAAACTCCACACACACCTAGACAAACAGAATGGGGGAAGAAACATTAGATTAACAAAAGTAAAAATGAAAAATGCCCAAGTTGAATTACATCTTTATTATTCTATTCAAATCTTGTTATCTGGATGTACTGTCCCCCTTTCCTGCTCTCTTATTTCCCTTCACAGCCCACAATAAACTAACCAGATGTGGATCAAGCTTTAGATCCCAAACCACCTTGGGAAGCAGACATCAAGAGCATTGAGGGCCAGCGTCTGCTCCCAAAGTAACTTCTGGGAAGCCCATAAATCAAAGAACCCCCATGTAGAAGGTTTTTACATACGTTAATTAGACATCAGAGCTTTGAGAACTGAGACAGAAATCTGAAACCCAGAAGAAGTACTTATTGCAGGTATTGTAATTCTATGTTGACATGGTCTGTGGGCTTAAGATGACTCCCCATCAATACAATCCACCACTTGCTTTTGAACTCCTCTGGTATCGGTAGGACTTAGCACAAAGCCTAATAGCACAGCCTCACAACCCTTTGAATTGAATAAACTGGGAGAGAGTCTGGAGACTACTTTGGTAAATACAGAAACAAGCTACTGATAAATGACCCTAGAGTTTTCCAAAACTACCTCTAGCCTCTTATATAAAAGTTAAGCTACCTTTGAAATATCATTTTCCAAGTAATTGTGAAGTTTTCTGCTTCTGACCTGCAAAATATCTTTTCACCTTAAAGTTAAAACTTTACAATTTGTATAAATATTTTAAGACACAAAAAAAGAATTCAGTCCAAAAGTGGGTCTCTGACAGTGACCCAGAAGAATTGTTCATAAAACCTTAAAAGTCAGATAAATGCACCAAAACACCCCAGCTTCTTTAAACCTTTATGAACATGCTACCTCTTATTTTATTCTAAATATTTTTAAATTTTTTTGTATTTTAACTGATATACAATAAACTGCCTACATACAATATGTGATGTAAAAATCACTATTTTTATTTAATTTAAAATTCCTCCTCTTATGTATATGTTGAATCACTATGTTGTATACTTGAAATTAATATATCGTATGTCAACTATACTTCAGAAAAATAAATAAAACTCTTACTAAAGAGGCCTCTCATTTTTGGTTTCAAAGAATTAGTTAACAAATCTATCAACATTGTTCATAGTTTCATAGACAATCATATCTCCCTTTTCAACTGTTAACTAAAAAAAAAAGTTTAGTTAACTCCCATTCATCCATCAGAACCCAATTCAAAAAGACTTGCTTCAAAGATTTCCCTTACCAAAGAGACTCAGTCTCTTCCAAGAGAGGTCCCCTCGCTAACTGCACTCAAAGCCCTGTACTTTTCCTTCCTAGCACTTATCCACATTTTGAATTATTTATTTGCAGTTAACTGATTGACATATTATAAATTCTAATAGGTCAAAGTCTGTGTCTGCTTTTACTTACCATTGTATTTCACTGGTAGCCAGTCCCCAGTCAGTACTCAAATACTTGTTGAGTGAATAAATTTCTTTCTGAATTGGATTCTTACCTTCTGTTTCTCTCATCCATCTAGAAGGGAGGAACTGATACACCACTAGCCCCAACCCCAAACCTCTCCAGTTTTACGATTATCAATGAAATTTAAGACCTACTCTACCCTTCTCTCCTAAATACAAAATGTCCTCCCTAACTTCCCAGGCAATTTCCCCAGAGAACCAGCATATCTTCTGTATAAATATGTGAACACTTACTATATGACAAGACCCCGTGAACTCTCTCCATGTTCGATATCCATCACTACAACCAACCAAATGGTCCCTCACAGGGGTGTTCAGAGACTGCCCATCTTCCTTTCTGTTTCCCTAGCCAGAGAATCCAGGTCCTCTGTTTTCTCTCTCCCCTAAACTGGCTAATCTTTCTGCCCCACATCACATCAACCTCAAACCCAAGCTGGCTTTAGATCACAGAGTTTTCCCATCAATGTTGTATAAGAGGAACGAGCATATACGAACTTCAGAATCAAAGAAACCTGGGTTTGAATCCCAGCTATGTTGAAGTTTTCTTAGAACAACTTCTGACACATAAAATAAAATACATAGGATTACAATAGAAACCAATTAACCCACACCCCAGGTTAAAAACCCCTGTTTAAATCTAAGCTCTCTGAATCTTGCTTTGCTAGCTTCAAAAGGAAAGTACTTAACACCTACCACTCACTGAATTATAAAGTAGATTTTAAAGACAATGTATGTAAAGTATCTGGCAAGGAGACTAGGTAGTTTTAAGACCCCCATGGTAATTCAAATCTTACTTCCTCAGGATATCAAACTTCTTTAGTTAGGAGTCGGGGAGAGAGGGTCTTCAACATGATTATCTAACATCTATTCAGCAAAAAAAGGTAAAGGATTAAGATCTTAAGTGGCTTTACAAAATTTAAGCAACATCACAATTCTTATCAGATCACTATCTATAAAGCTTATGATCAACCATAAAACAAAATTTAGACAGCCTCCCTCTTTATATTCCAATTTTTGAGTGATGTGAAAATTAAGTTTAGCTCCTTAAAAATAATTTAGTCTGGGGCCAGACCCACTGCCAAGAGGTTAAAGTTCCACGCATTCTGCTTCAGTGGCCTGGGTCCACAGGTTCAGATCCCTGGTGCGGACCTATTCATCAGCCATGCTGTGGAGGCATCCCACGTACAAAACAGAAGATGACTGGCACAGATATTAGCTCAGGGCTAATCTTTCTCAAACAAAAAAAGACGAAGATTGGTAATGGATGTTAGCTCAAGGATAATCTTCCTCACCAAAAAATAATGATAATAACAATTCAGTTTATAACTTTGGAGTACTAGGTCGTGTTAGTCAAAAATTCACATTAACTTTGGTTTGAAAAAAGATGACTTTTTAAAAAATATAATGACACCAACAACTTGTGAGCTTTCTTCAAAATTCTCTCAAAAATTTCCTATCAAAATCATGTATGTCTTTCATTTGTACCTTGACACCTGAGGTTCTATATACAAGGGCATCCCTCTCCTCAAAAAAGCGCCTTCTGCAGAAATTTCTATAAAAAGACATGCCAATAAGAATTCAAATTCAGGAGGAACTAAAGTGACTTGACGAAGCTCCTGGAAGCTAACAGATATAACTAGTCATGCGCCGCATAAAGACGTTTCAGTCAACGACACACTGTATATACAATGGTGGTCCCATAAGATTAGTACCACACAGCCTAGATGTGTAGTAGGCTATACCATCTAGATTTGTGTAAGCACACTCTATGATGTTCGCACAAGGATAAAATTGCCTAATAATGCATTTCTCAGAGCGTATGCATCCCTGTCATTAAGTGACCCATAACTGTAGTTCTCATTCCAAATTCTATTCTTCCCTCCATGGCCCACAAAGGAAATGCTATTCATGCTGTCTGACTCCAAAGACCAAAAAGAGGCCTATTAATTATGATTCACTACCTATAATTTCCAAATTTGCTATTCTTTTAACAGGGCATTTTGTAAATGCATATGTTATTAGCCTATCAAATATCTTGACCAGATATTGGATATTTCAAATTAATTATTTCAAGCTAATTTCTTCCCAACAGAAAACCTCTTTATGACGTATGAATTAGTATTATATCAAGCTAATCTCAAAACCACCCCCTCTTAGCATACACTAATCTCACCTGAGTAAATGATTATGAAAGCCAGCAGAAAGGCTAAGTAAAATGTTTCTAAGTTTAAAAGTAAGCACTTACCAGATAGCATGGTTTTTAGCTATGAACTTTTTAACAACATATCTATTCTACACCCAGCACGACAACAAAGAATACTACTTATTTCACCACTCCACAAATTAGAAAATTAATTCATTATGCTTCTACTTATATCTTCTTACACCTAAATAAAATGTTGTCTAAAATCCCAGAGTCTACCATTCAATTATAGGGCATAAATAGTTTTTATAACATTGTGCTAGGAGTTTCTCATTTTACATGGTTTGACTGGCAGCAGAATTCACCAACATTCCAACTGTATGCAAGGATGAAAAACTAGACATTGGTAAAGGAACCGAATTGCCAAAAATGGCTTTAATAGCAGGAAATGGTACACATAGATGGCAAGTACTACACTTCTGCTAAGGACATCTCTAAGGACTAAAAAGAGGCAGAAGACTCAAGCAAAAGGTAGGTTCAAAAGTAGGGAAAAACCTAGACAGCCAAATTGCAGAAGGAAGGCATTCCCAGCAGGCATAATAAACAAAGCTAGTTAGGAAGCAACTTTCCTCACGCTCAAATTCAAAGAGTAGGATAAAAATGAGGTTAAAGAGGTCGTTATAATCACACCTAATTAAGATCTGTTGTTGTTCCAGATAAAGAGAAGGCCACTGCTCCATTGGTAGATTATTTCTAAACTACTTTTCAGTGCAGACGTAATAATTTTATGATTCCTTCATCTATTCATTCAAATATTTTAGCAAGCACTACATGCCAAGCAGTGTTCTGGGTGCTGAGGATACAGAGTCCAGCCAAATAAAGTCTTCTAACATCACTCTACATAAAATTAAAGCTGAGTGTTTAAGATCTGGAGACAAACTTGGGCAAGCTATTTAATTTCTTTAAGCCTCAATTTCTAACATTAAAAAATGTGGTTTACCATCTAGGGTATTTGTGAGGATTAAATAAAAATTTGCCACATAATAAGCATTTAATCATTGTAACATCTTCACCCTAACTTCTTTGTAATCTGCTACTCGACATATTGTATCCCAGTAATTGACTTTGTTACAAAGTCTTTCTCTAGGTGAAACAAAGTTAAGCCTTGGCCTCAGTAAATCATCCTCAACTAAGCAAATCAGTCTAGACAGACTTGTACTTCTACTAATACTAAAAAGGCTGCACACTATTTGAATTTTATTCACTCATATTCATCTCAGCCATCAGTCCCACCTCACCCCAAAAACTCAATACCCCTAAGCCCAGGTGTCAGTATGGTCTCAGTTTCTTAGTTCCTGTCTGCATCTCACCAAGCATAATTCTTTTCTGGTGTTTTAAAGTTCTATGTTTTTGCTAATACAACATACCCCTAAACTTAAGCCAATTACTTCATCTGCTACTCCACTAAGGAATGTAGTCATAAATCATGAGTAGAACAAAGAAATTGAGTAGATTTACACCTGACATGAGGGCAGAATTGTGAAGTCTGCAGGTAAAGCAAAAATCCAATATAGTCAAAATCGCTCTTGAATTAAAATTCCCTGTTGTCTCCAGCTGAGGTACTTTAGTGCAGTGGAAAAGACACACAGCCAAACCTAGATTCAAATCCTCCTTCCATCACTTAGTAAGTAATTATGCAAGTCTGGACAAGACTTCTTTTCCTAAATGTATTTTCTCATTCAGAAAAGAAAGATACTACCACCTCAAAGGGTGGAGATGGAGAAGATGTGGAGATTAAAAAGAATACACATAAATGACCTCCTAGATTGCCTTCCCAACTCAATAGGTCCTCAATTACTGTTCAGGAAGGGAACAGCTAGTCTCTCATCATCTGCCAAAGAGCCAAAGACTGTAAAGCTTAAATCAAATCTGTTTCCATTCAAATCAGATAAAAACACATGCACTAGAGAAAATTTTACTTGGCAGGTGAAATAAACCACAACAACTATGATTGAGAACTACTACACAAAGCCAATTTTATGGAGAAAGGTTATAACCCTAAAAGAAATAGGTTGGCCATCTCTGCGCCACACTTCTTTCTATAAACATCAAGACCTAGTTTGCTAGGAGCAGTGAAAAACCAAGGAGAGGAGAAAAACCAAACCTCACCGTGTATGACAGAAGTCCTTTTGTAGCACAGCCCTTGATCAGGGAGCATGATGGTTAAGAGGGTGGGCTCAGGAATCAAAATTTTCTGGGTCAGAACACAGGCTATGCCAATTCCCAGATGTGTGACCTTAGGCAACATACTTAATCTCCCCCAGCCCCAGTATTTTTTACTATAAAATGGGGCAACATTAGTACCTATTCCCAAAGAACTGCTGTCAGGATTAAATAAGATCATGGCTGTGAAGCGCTCAGCATGCCTGACATGTGGTTAAGTGCTCAATGGTCACTCCTCCTATTCAACATGAAGACCAGGCACACTGTGGAAGCTTTTTAAAAAATAACCATACATCCTTTTCCCACAACGCTTTGAAGACTAATACTGGTTTGGGCAAGCATCGTCACCTTGAAAGTATTCAAATGAACAGCGTTTCAGAAATCACCACATATTCAACTGCCAATGCTAAAACTTGCTTCCCTTATTTGAGCACAGTTTTCAAGAAAAAGCAAAGACGATGATGACCAAGTGAAGATACTGAAACCCACCCACTAGCCAGGGTGGAAATCTCTTCTGTTTTGACAAGCGTCCTTCAAGTTATCATCACTTCGGGAGTCTTTGTTAGGGACCTCTTTTCAGTTATTTTTGCACAAAGGAGTCTTTGTTGGTACAATGGCTTCCTCACTGGTTGTTCTCAGACAATCCCTTCACACCAATACTTCCATTAGGGAGGACAATCAGAATTCATCTCTATTTGAAAAGATCTAACTAAAATAAGGTTCTGAGTGTCATTCTGATTAAAAATCACTGGCCGCACTTGTTCCCATTTCTCTCCCTCCGCCCAAACACCCAGGTGGAATATTTCGAAGCCATTCCTCCAACACACCATATAAGGGGCAGCTCCACCCCATCCCTCCAAATATGGTCAGATCCCACACCCGCCCATAGAGCCATCACAGACAACCAGGAACCCACTCCTGCCCTGACCTACCATATACGGACAAATACCCACCCTAATATGCGGAACAGAGCTAAGCTCCTCCCTCTACACTCCCACTTCATTTCTAACAAGCCTGAAAGTTTGAGTTGGGTGAAGAAATTAAAAGGAGCACACCAAAAAACCAACTGAAAGCACTTCCCAGCACCAGCCCTCGATTCTCACGGATTCCAAACGTCACCCACTTGTCCAACTTAATGTGAACAACAACACTTTGCCCTCGGAGAAATAATCATACAGCCCTAAAGGGGCACATCGCGGGCAATAACGAAGCGTGTCTGAACAACCAACCCAAAGCCCATTATTACACACAGGCAACTCTAGGCCAAGCACACCTCGGTTCCACACGACCATTTCAAAGACTTTCAAGGTCTAGCTCTCCGCGCCTTCAGATCAGATGCCACCTTTCTGGTCGCCCTTTGCAGAAAAGGGGCGGTGGGCGCAGGCTGTCTCGTTACCAAGGTAACTACGAAACGTGCGACCGCCGAGGCCCGGGAGCCAGATTTACCTTCAGATCCTTCTTGGTAACGTCGGGGTGGGAGACGGCTCGGATGGTCCCGGAGAGCCAGGGCCACTCGGCGACGCGCTCCACGTCCCAGCTGTCGTGGCCGCCGTCGCTGCCGTCGGCTGCGGACACGCTGAGGAATCGCTTCCCCACCAATACTGGCCAACTTTCTCCGAGCGTGAGCACCATGGTTTCCACGCCTGCAGGAAGGGCTCCTCCCTGCAAAAACACAAAAACAAAATGCAACGGGGGCGGCCGGCGGGAGGGGGCCGGCCAGCGAGGCGGCGGCGGAGCGAGCGGTCCTAACCCCGCGCCGGGCACCGGACCCCAAGCGGCGGCCGGAGCGAGGGAGGACCCTGCACCCGAGCTCTACCCCCGCGCCCTCCCCGCCCCCGAGCCCTCCCCCACCGCAAACACGGGCCCCGGCGCCGCGTGACCCTCGCCCTCCCAAGTTTCGCTTTTCCAAAACCTGAAACCGAATCGCAGCGGGAGTGAGGGGAGAATTATTTGTGGCTTAAGTGGATTTGAAAGTGTTCGCCCTCACCCCGGAAAAGAAAAGGCCCGATGCAGAGGGCCCGTCCCAGGCGGCCGGTTCCCCGCCCCGGGCGGCCCCGCGGGAGGGGCGAGCCCGCGGTTCCGCACTTGCCCCGCCGCCCCGCCCCGACACCCCGCTTCCCGGCCGCCGACCCCCGGGCGCCCCTCGCCCTGGCCTGCGCCGCGACACGGGGGCGGCGGGGCCGCGGACTCGGCGCCTTCACCTTTCTTCCTCCTCTCCCCTCAGCCGAGGCCTCGGCGCTCTTACCCCGCCTCCCGCCTCCCTGAGTCACCGGCGGCGGCCGCCGTTTTCAGCCGCCCAGCCGACTCTAGCTCTGACTTGGTTCAAGAGCTCTCACAAGACACGCACAGCCTCCCGGGCCCGCCCCCTCGGAGCCGCTTCCGCCGCTCATTGGCTGAGTCCAAGGAGGGGGGCGAGGCTCGTGGGGAAATAGCCTGTCGCCATTGGCCAGGCTGGCGAGGGCGGGGCGAGAGAAAAAAACAATTCCTTGGCTGCCTCCTCCCTTTCCCCTCCCCCTTCCGACTCCCGGACGACCCCCATTAGGTTAAAGTACACAGAGCGTAAGCGAGAGATCCCTCCGCCACAGCCATTCTTTCCATTTGTTGCCTCACGGTATGCAAAAAAGTCCCGCGAAATCGGTTATCAACTTTAGGGCCCAGAGGAAAACTGCAGTGGTGCACAGATAAGACTGAATGGCGAACGCCAGGGCTGGAAGTGCCTATTGGATTGCTCTTCAAGTGCGTAGGCTGTCGACCGAAGATGAGCCTTCCACTTGGCGGAAGAATCTCACAGGAAAGGGGTGAGAGCGGCGCAGAGTCGGTGGGGGAGGGAAGGGACGGGAACGTGCGGTTTCAAGCGTACTCAGCTAGAGGGAGGAGCGACAGCGCTCTAGAGGCTCGTGCGCAGGCGCCTCGCGGAGCAAGGGGCTGGAGCTTGGGCTGCTGGGCGAAATGGCCGCGGGAGGCGCAGGCGCACGTGGTGCTGATCATGGAACGTCTAAACTCCGCCATTTTGAAGGAAAAATGAAGAAAGGCATGGGGTCATTGGGAAATGACGTTTATTAAATCTGGAGCAAAAGAGGCCATTCAGTACAATACAGAATGTGATTTTGCTTTGTAAAGGGTGGATGAGAAGATACTTTGAGACTTACAAAGAAATTGAAAGACTAGAGGAAGGCCATAATGATGCAAGAAATATTAAAGAGGAGGTGACTTTGAAGGACAAAGGAGATAAGAGGTGATTGTGTGCTTGAGACCTGAAGTTTTTTGGTTGAGTGAAGAAGAAATGGAATGAAGGACTTCAAGACTTCTTATTTCATAAAGGCTGGTGCTTGACATGGCATCACATTTAATCATTAAGATAATGAGTGAAGAACTTATGCTCCCAATTTTACAAGTGTGAAAACAGCGTCAGAAAAAGTTTAGAAACTATTCAAGGGATTATAGATGCAAGATATCTCCAGGTGTTGATTTTAAAAATATATATTTTGAATATGTGGCATTAAATAAATTTTAAAATTAAGGATAAACACTGAAGAATTAAATTGGATTTATAATTTGCAGACCATTAAAAGGGGGGAAATGAAACAAAGAAAACATATACAGTCCAACAAAAGTCAGAAATGGAAACAAGAAGAGAAAAACTAGATGAAGGTATGGTAAATAGAAAAAATAAAATGAGAAAAGTAAGTCCAAATATGAATATTTACAATAAATATAAATGGGTTAATTTTACTCATAAGTTAAAAAGACAAATTAAAAACAAAATCCAGCTATAAATTGACCACAAGCAAACTCCAACAACAGCAGAGGAAGCTTTTAAATATTGAGTTAAAAGATTTACTAATCAAATGGTAATTGAAGGAATGCAGTATAGCAATATCAACATAATTAAAAGCAAAAACATCAAAAGAGAAAAGGATTTTATATTAATGAAGGATAAAGTCCATAGAGATAATATATATTCTTGAACTATTGTGACTCTGGAAAGGTACCCTAGCCTAAGTTAAGACTAAACTGTAAGAACTACAAAAAAATTTGGCAGTTTGTAGTCAGAGTAGAAGATATAAATACATCTATCTCAGAAATAGGCACCTCAGATTTTTAAAACAAGTGAGGGTATGAAGGACTTAGATTACATAATTATCTACTAATTTGAAAGGCAATCACTAGGGACAAGTTCTCCCAAATATGAATGAGGAGACTGCTAGAAAGGATGGCTGTAGTTCAATCATGCTTATAAATATAGATGGAAAATTCTTATGTAAAATATCAACAAGTTAAATGCAGCAGTATAGTTTTAAAATAGTCACCGTGTGTGTTGAGCAAAACATTTTCAATGAAAAAAGAAAGTTGCATTTGGTACTATTTAAAAATATGCACACAAAAGTAACACTGTATGTGTTCTATGAAATATATGTATTAAAACTCATAATGATAGTTGCTAGTATTGGGGGTGCACACTAGAATTGGGAGAATTGGTTAAAGGCAATTTAGTATTTGTAATTCTCTCATTTTTATAAGTCAAATGTATTCATGTGTAACTTGAAATTTGAAGTTAATTTTAAAATCCTACAGATGGAGTCTACTATATTAACACTCAAGAGCACTAATGACAACTTATTAGAACTAATACAAGAGGCAAGAAGTTGGTGCAATAGAAGATCCGTGAACAAAAATCAAAATAATTCCTATTCCTTAACAAGCATCAATTAGAACATATAATAGAAAAAAGAAACCATTATGATCATGAAACTATGGAATATCTAAGAAAAAACATAACATGAAATAAACAAAACCTATATGAAGAAAACTATAAGGCTTTACTGACATGCATAAAAGATTTGGAAAATTCCATCTCCTTATATGACTTGATAAAGTAAAGATATCATTTCTCCTCTAATTAAACTACAATTTCAATGAATGAAAGAATCAAAATAGAAATATATAAAAAGTTAAGAGAACACAGAAACAGACCCATGTATATATGAAAAATTAGTTTATGATTAACACACCATTACAAGTGAGTACTAATAATAAACTATTCAATATATGCTTTGGGGTCTATTGGTTATTCATTAGGAAAAAATAACGAAGTCAGATACCTACATCAACATTCACAAAAGTAAGTTCCAGATGGATCAAAGAGCTAACGATAAAAAATCTAGTAAAATATTTTAAGATTCCTTCCCCTTTCCTTCCTCCTCCTCTTCCCCGTCCTCTTTCCAAACATTTTAGTCCTAAAGCCATTAGGAGTGCAGAGAAAGGTGGGTTTTCATAAGGAGAGGCTGCCTGGCACAGAATGTTTGAGCTCAAAAAAGTAAGTAGTAGTAGCCTGGCATGGGGAGTCAGAGCCCAAGTCGGGTGAGAAGAGTAGATACACAGAAGGTCAACCCAGCATGGGATATCTAGATCCCAAGTGAGATGAGGATGGCATCTGTGAATGGAGGCAGCCTAGTGTGGTACGTTAGGGTCCAATCAGGATGAAGAGATACTCACGTGTGGGAAAAGCCTGGAACGGGGTATCTGAGCCTGAGGAGGGTGAGGAGACTGTTCGTGCAGGAACCATCAAAGGACACTGAAAAGACCAAGAAAGATCTTAGAAGCAGGAGGAGAACTGGCAGAGATGCATCCTGGAAACAAGGCAAGAGAGAATTTCAACTTGGAGGACTATTCAGAGAGATCAAAGGATACACTGAGGTCAAGGCAGTTGAAGGAGTGAACAGCAATATATCAGCAATTCCACCCAGTATGTTTCAGCTTGGAGGTTTTGCCAGAAATCACTTCTGGTTAGTAAAAACTATTATCCAGGGCTGGCCCCGTGGCCAAGTGGTTAAGTTCGCGCGCTCCGCTGCAGGCGGCCCAGTGTTTCGTTGGTTCGAATCCTGGGCGCGGATATGGCACCGCTCATCAAACCTCGCTGAGGCAGCGTCCCACATGCCACAACTAGAAGGACCCACAATGAAGAATATACAACTATGTACTGGGGGGCTTTGGGGAGAAAAAGGAAAAAAAAAACCAAAAAACTATTATCCAAGTGCCAGCATACACATTCCAGTCAAAATCCTGCCACTAACTAGCAGAGTTGACTTTTACCCCAAGGGACATGAGAAGTTTCCAAAAGCCTTTAAGAAAGTTAGCAACTAGAAATTTGGAAATCTGTTTGGACCTTTATTCCTCAACTGCAAAGTAATTAGAATACAATATTTTCTGTCTAAAACTGCTTCTGTTAAACAGCATAGCAATGGTGTTTTGTGTGAAAATTTAAATGTCTTATGCTATTTCTGTTAGTGCAGTGCACCTGTGACAGTTAATGAGGCAAGCAAAGCATCAGTGCTAAGCTTCTTGCCTTTTTTTTTTTAAAGACTTTTTCTGTTGAGGAATAATTTACATCCAGAGAAATGTGCAGATCTTATGAGAAGAACAATTTCATCAGTTTTACAAATTCATACATCCATATAACCCACACCCCTATCAAGATATAGAAAGAACAGGAGTCAACCAACTACAGCCCACAGGCCAAATCTGACCCACTGCCTAATTTCCTACAGCCTGTGAAGAATGGTTTTTACATTTTTTAATGTTTAAAAAAACCCTAGATTAAGCCAACCCTGGCAGTCTAATGGTTAAGATTTGGCACTCTCACCACCACAGCCCAGGTTCGTTTCCTGGTCATGGAACCACACCATCTGTCTTTCAGTTGTCATACTGTGGTGGCAGCTCACACAGAGAATTAAACCACCAGCTAGGACACAATCACACACTAAAGGTTTAAAAAAAACAACCACCTAGAATAGTAATAATACTTTTGTGACCATAAAAATTATACAAAATTCAAATTTCATTGTCTATAAATAAAATTAAAACAGCCACACCCATTTGTTTGTGTTTTATCTGTGTCTAATTTCATGCCATATTGGTAAAATTAAGTACTTGCAGAGACTGTGTGACCCTTGAAGCCGAAAATAATTACTCTCCATTCCCTTACAGAAAAGTTTTGCCAAACCCTGATGGAGAACATTCCATCACCACTGTATGTTTCTAAGTGCTTTTTCCTAGTCAGTACCCCTGCCCAGAGTAACCTTTCTGTGGTGATTTCCATCACCTATAGTGATTTTTATCACCATAACTTGGCTTTGCCTGTTCTTGGATTTTATTTAAATGACATAATACAGTATGCCACATCTCTGGTATCTAGCTTCCTTTACTCAGCACGTTTCTGAGATGTATTCATGTGATTACTTCTGCAAGGTGTGTATTCCCTTTCATTGCTAGGTAGTATTTCATTGTCTGAATGTGCCGTAGTTTGTATGTCCCTGCTCTGTTGATGGAGACCTGCACTGTTTTCAGTTCTCGGCTATTAGAAATATATTTGAGTTTGTCTACTCTCTTAGTGTTTGATTTCTGTTTCTCTGCTCTGCATTTATATGTTTCAACATTTTAACGCTTTCTGCTATTCTTCCTTCCTTCCTACAAAGCCGTATTTCCATCCAATATAATTTCCCTTCAGCCTAATGAACTTTTTAAAATGGATTAACAGTTTATTCAGTAATTTAGATGGCATAAGGATCAATAAAAGGAGTAATCTGATAATGCTCATGGTGCAATTCTGCCCATTGATAACAGTAAGCCAAGACTTGGATATATATTCCACTCAGTTGCATTACATGTTTCTATGTGTGTGGTTTGATCAAGAAAAAGAAAATATGTACAAAATGTCAAGCTGTTTCTCTTTTTCATTTTTAAGAGCAGCTGTATGATTTGAGGAGCTAGTTATACAGTACAGAGCACGTAAGGGGAAAAATACAAAATGGCACTTAGCACGAATCTCAGGACTTATCCCATTAGGGTTATAACTAAGGATATTATTAATTTTTGTCTTATTCACCCTGCTTTTGAGCATACATCAAAGCCATCAATTTAACTTGAGGCATATACACAATACATACACAAATGTGTGAAAAATACTTTTCCCAAGTAATACTACATTTTAAAATATTCAAAACTGAATATCAGTGCTGATTTGTGTTTTGACAACGGAACAAGAAGAGAACAACATTCAACTAGGAATGGTTATAGGGATAGTAAAGCTCTTAAATATGTCTTCCTCTCCCTTTGTACTTACACTGGCCACATAGTGTCCTGAGAGGGTTTATTATGAGAAAAATGTCAATGATAGCTTTAAGACCTTATTTTGGGAGAAACTAATGAGAAAGCAAATTGGAAGGTGAGACTTCATATTTGTTTTCAAATAAGTGATCTTAAGTTTTCTTTTTATAGAAAAAGTTTAGTTCAATTTATTATAAATATATCTAAACCATTCATTGTTGCAGCTTTCAGGTAGAAGTCAGCCCTTCTTTTATACTGATGAACTTCTTTTAGTGGATCTTGCAGCATGGATCTGCTGGCGATAAATCTTTTGGCTTTTGTCTGTTGAAAAAGTCTTAATTTCACCTTCATTTTTTGAAGGATATTTTTGCTAGATATAGAATTCTAGATTGATGGGGATTTTTTTCCTTTTACCTTTAAAGTTACCGATACATTATCTTTTGGTCTCTGTTATTCCTGATGAGAAGGCAGACATTATTCTTATCATTGTTCCCCTGTAGGTAATGTATCCTTTAGTCTCTGCTTTCAAAATATTGTCTTTACCTTTGGTTTTCAGCCATTTGACTCTGATGTGCCTAGATGTGGTTTTCTTTGGATTTAACCTACTGTAGGTTTACTAAACTTAGATCTATGGGCTAGTGTAATTAATTAATTTTAGAAAAATTCTCAGCCATTATCACTTCAAATGTTTTCTGTTCCATCCTGTCTTTCTTCTCCTTATTCATTCACACATATATTAAACTGTTTAATATTGTTCCACACAACTCAGATACTTTAGTCTTTTTTTTTTTTTTTTAGCTCTTTTTCCTTTTTATATCTTGGTTTGGGTAATTTCTAGTGACTTGTCTTCACGTTGGTTGATGCCTGTGCCTAACCTGCTCTTTAAAAGAATTCTTTATCTCTTATATCATGTGGGGTTTTTTTTATTTCTAGCATTGGCCCTTTTTAATAGTTTTCCTCTCTCCAGGAAAATTTCCCATCTATTGTCCACTTTGTCCACTAAATCTTTTATATATTTATCATAGTTATTGTAAAATATAGAGTGTGATTATGCTAACATATGGGACAGCTCTGTGTCTGGTTCTACTGGTTGTTTTCTCTCTTGACAATGGATTTAGTTTTCTTGCTTTTTAAAAAAAGTCTTGATTTTTTTTTAATTAAATGACAGATATAATGTGTCAAATAACAGAAGAACCTGGGGTAAATAGTATTCATGCTCAGAAAAGGGCATAGCTCTTCTTCTGTCAAGCTGTAGCATGGGGGATTGGGATAATATAGTCTATCCCAATTGATCTGGCTTTGTGTTTCTTAGTTAGATTCAGCTTATTACACACTTTGAAATATTTGAGAGCAGGTCAAAGCCAGGACTAATGTGAGGCAACTGAAGCATTTGTTGAGGTACAAAAAGAGATAGGATCAGTAAGTGCTATGCTGAGCCATATTGGAGCCGGAGGTAGAAGGAAAATCAGTAGTACTATTTCTGTCTTTATCTAAAATTTTGAGATTTTGCTCATCATGGATTTTTTTGCATAAACTTTGATTTTTTAAATGTTGCATTAAAATATTATTTATCATAGTTATTGAGTTCTTTAGCACTCCTTTTTTGTACCAAAGGCAAGTTTCCTATTTGTTTCATTTGTCTCACGCTAGTCCTAGCCTTGTGGTATCAGATCCTTTCTTTTAACAGGACTTGGGCTCTGAGTGCCTGGAAGATTTGTCTTCCTTCTCTCAACCTATCCATAGATGTCAGCAGGTCCTATGTGACTGCACCTCAGAGATCTCTCAGAACTCTCCTGCCCCTCCAACAAGCAGGAGATGGTTGCTGCCTGATACTCTGTGTAAGGCCTGGAGTGCTTGTGGGATTTCTTCATGGGGATTCTCTCTCAGCTTACCTGTCTCTCCTCCAGTGGTAGGTAACCACTCCCTTATACTCAGTGTAAGGCCCAGAGTGCTTCTCCATTCTCTCGCTTCACCCTCACACTTCAAGAGGCCTGGCACCTCTGTGCCTGAGAAGGTGTCTCTCTCAGATTTCCTGCCCTAAATTTTCTTGTGAGCGCTCAGTGAAAGCTCTATGGAAAAGAGTTGGCAGTTTAATTCAGACTCCCCTGTGTTTTCACCATGCAGGAACTCTAAACTGTCATTCTAGACCACATCCTGCCTTTGAAGTTGCATTAAAACATCGGCTGTTTTCTTCTTGCCTAAATCTATGGATACTTCCTCCTGCTGCTCTGCCAAGAATGAAATCAGCCAGGGGTGCCTTCTCTCCTAAGAGCGCTTATCATTCCTTGGATTTTCGTTCATTAGATTTCCATAAGAGCTTCTAATAGACTTAAATAACTATGATTATGTAGATTACCCAGTTCATTCTTATCATTACAGGGAGAGCAACAGTCTCTTGAAGCTTTCTGCATCTGAAGCAGAAGCAGGAGTTAATCTGGTTTGCTTTGATTACTCTTTTTTTTTTTTTTAAAGATTTTATTTTTTCCTTTTTCTCCCCAAAGCCCCCTGGTACATAGTTGTATATTCTTCATTGTAGGTCCTTCTAGTTGTGGCATGTGGGACGCTGCCTCAGCATGGTTTGATGAGCAGTGCCATGTCCGTTCCCAGGATTTGAATCAATGAAACACTGGGCCACCTGCAGCGGAGCATGCAAACTTAATCACTCGGCCACGGGGCCAGCCCCTGCTTTGATTACTCTTTTGATAGCAGCTGGGCTGACTCTGATCCACGGTTTGAAACTTTTGGCCCTTGGATGACCATGATCCCTGATGAACTTGCCTTTGACTCAGCCTTGACCTCAACCTTTATGTGTTCCCTGTAGCTGAACTAGGCTTGCCTACCTTCTCATTCTAAGATTATGCCTGGGTTTTTTCAATCCTATCTTATTTTTCTTTGAATCTAAGTTACTAGCACATAGCAGTTGCTCAATAAGTATTGAGCTGACCCTGAACAGTTTTAATCTATTGCTTGCCTGTTTCTTTCTGATTCCCCTGACCTGTATATTCTGAAGCAACTTCCTTCTTTACATAGTCTTCCCCAGATTACCTGATCCTTGCCTTTTTCTCTGTTATGTCTAGGGTCCATTTTCAGCATAATGGATATGACCAGGCGTGGCTGAGAGGAACCAGAGATACCAGGCAGACCTGTGAGATCAGCAAATGTGCCAGGCCAACTTAGTAGGTGAGCAGAGCATAACCACAGAAAATTCTGGGCACATACACACAATAGGAAAAATCAGAGAAGCTTGGCATTCAGAGACAGGGCACAAATACACAGAAAGAAAAAAGGGACAAGACAGGACAATATGCCTAAGGGAACAGGTATAATTCACCAGTGAAGCCATTTGGTCCTGGGGTTTTCTTCACTGGGAGGTTTTTGATTACTAATTGAATCTCTTTACTCTTTATAGGTCTGTTCAGATTTTCTATTTTTTCTTCAGTCAGTTTTAGTGGTTTGTGTGTTTCTGGGAATTTGTCCATTTCATGTAGGTTATCAAATTTGTTGGTGTACAATTGTTCATAGTATTCTCTTATAGTACTTTTTATTTCTACAAGATTGGTAGAAATAGCCCCACTTTTATTTCTAATTTTATTAACTGAGTCTTTTTTTTCATGGTCAATCTAGTTAAAAGTTTGTCAGTTTTGATGATATTTTTCAAAGAACCAACTTTTGGGGTCATTAATTCTCTCAATTGTTTTTCTAATATCTATTTCATTTATCTCCAATCTTTATTATTTCCTTCCTTCTCCTAACTTCCGATTTACCTTATGCTCCTTCTCCTAGTTTCTTAAGGTATATAGTTAAGTTATTGATTTGAGATCTTTTATTTCCCTCTGAGCACTGTTTTTGCTGCGTCCCATAAGTTTTGTTATGTTGCATTTTTGTTTTCATTTGTCTCAAGATATTTTCTAATTTCTCTTGTGATTTCTTCTTTGACTCATTAATTGTTTAAGAGTGTTGTTTAATTTCTGCTCTGTGAATTTTCCTGTTTTCCTTCTGGTAATGATTTATAGTTTTATTCTGTTGCAGTCAAAGTAGATACTTTGTATGGTTTCAAACTTCTGAAGTTTATTGAGACTTATTTTGTGGCTGCTGCTTATCTAGGGGATGGAGGATGGTAGACAGGTAAGTTAAAATGCCACAATTCTCTATTACAACAATTTTTCTCTATTACAAAAATTTAGCAGCTTTTTTATTCACTTAGCATTCCCCTGGTTGTTATAAGTTTTTCTTATGTTCCAGTTTTATTATGTTTTATATTCTGTAAAAATTGATTCAGACAGTTTTTTCCAACTTAATCATTACTTTAAAAGAGGAACAGAGGTTTAAACTTCCCTAATCTCCCATTTTTAGTTCTTTATGATATTTTGATTTTCAGGCATTTTACCTTTACATATATCATAAACCCCAAAATACATTTTTCTTTTTGTTTAAAGTCAATTATCTATTAAAGAGATTAAGATGATAAGAAAAAAGTCTTGTATTTTTACCCATGTAATTACTATTTCTAGGGTTTTTCATTCCTTTATATTGATCCAGACTTCCATCTGGTATCATTTTCCTTCTGCCTATAGGTCTTCCTTCAACATTTCTTGTAGTGTGGTGTGCTGGTAAGCTTAAGTAGCTTGATTATGATGTGCCTTGAGGTCGTTTTCTTCATGTTCTTATGCTTGAAATTGTTGAGCTTCTTGGGTCTGTAGGTTTATAATTTTAAAATTACTTGAAAAAATTATTTTGTCATTCTTTCAAATATTTTTTGTTTTCCTCTCTATCTTCTCTCCTTCTGATGCTCTAATTACACTTATATTAGACACCTGAAGTTGTCCCACAGCCCTGTGAAGCTCTGTTAAATTGTTTTTCAGTCTTCTTACTCTGTGTGTTTTATTTTGGATAGTTTTTGTTGCTATGTCTACAAGGTTACTAATTTTTTCTTCTGCTGTGTCTAATCTGATGTTAATCTCTTCCATGGTATTTTCATTTTAGACATTGGCTTTTATTATCTCTAGAAGTTTAGTTTGGGTCTTTTGTATATTTTCCATGTCTCTCCTTCTCATGTTCCTGCTTTCTTCTACCTTCCTGATCAGATGGGATATATTAATAATAATTGTTTTAATGTTATTTAATGTTACTAATTCTGTAACTAATTTAATGTCACTCTGACATACCTGAGTATATTTCAGTTGACTGGTTTTTCTTCTCATTATGGGTAGTATGTCTGGTAGCTTTCAATCAGATGCCAGACATTGTGAATTTTGCTCTGCTGGGTGCTGGATGTTTTTGTATTCCTATAACTATTACTGAGCTTTGTTATGGAATACAGTTACTTAAAAACAGTTCAATCCTTTTGAGGCTTGCTTTTGAACTTTGTTAAGTGGAACAAGCAGCCCTTACACTAGGGATAATTTTACCACACTATTGAGGCCATTAATCTAAGGCTTGTTCTACCCAAAGCCTCATGAACTATGGTGCCTTCTACTCTGCCTCGTACAACCACAACTATTCCTGGCTCTCTGTGAGTGCTGGTGATTGTGTTCCTGTAACACAGTTATTTCCCTAGCTTTGGGTAGTTTACTTACTAATATGCTCTGATTAGCATTCAGCTAACCACTCAAGGTGGACCTTTTACAGTTATCCAGAACTTTTCCTGCAGCTTTTTCCCCCTGGTACTCTGCCTTGTGAATTCTAGCTGCCTTGGCCTCAACTCTGTCTGTCTCAACTCTATATGTTCAACTCAAGGGGACCTCCAGACTCTGCCTGGGTCCCCACTCCCTGCACAGTGGCCTGAAAACCCTCTCAAGAAAGTAAGCTGGGGCAATGGTGGGACTCATGTTTTTCCTCTCTCAGGGGTCACAGTCTTGTACCACCTAATGCTATGTCTGTGACCAGTTGTTTCAAATATCTTTTCTTTTTTTAAATTCGTTTCACGCAGAGGGGTAAATCTGGTCCCTGATGTTCCATCTTTCCAGAAACATAATTTTACCAAAGGTACAGTTCAGATCAGTAGAGGAAAAGATGAATTATTCAATAAATGGTGTCAGCACATGTAGTAATCAGGCTTCCAATTTGCAATTATAGAATCCAATTGAGACAGTTTTAACAGAAAAGAAATGTATTAAGCAACATTAAGTAGATTAAAATTTTTCCAGAAGGGTCAGAGGGTTAGGCTTTGAGGTGAAGCATTTGGAAATTAAATTAGCCTGTCCAACTGCTCAAAGGAGTGACTGCACCATTTCTGATACTGGCACCACACTTTATACTATAAATGTGCTCTGCTGCTATTGACTTCTCCATGTCTCTGTGATGTGTTTCAGCACTCTCTTCACATACTACATTCGGGTAGTAGCTGTCTCCTCATGATGATTTCTTCCAAATCAAGACCTCACTTGTGCATGCCTGGCTGATGAAGTCTAGGTCATGTGCCTCACTTCTAGCCACCAGATAAGCTAGGGAATTGAGTTTTGGCTCATACCTTGAGGAGGCAGGACACATAATATCCCCGAGCATAGAAATGAGGTTCAAATGACACTGAGTGGCCACAACTAGGAAAAATGATCCCACATCAAAAACGGGATAGTCATCTGAAAAAAGATAAAGTTGAATCCCTTCCTTGCACATTACCCCAGAAAGTCAAAGATCTAAGCAGGAAAAAATAAAACTGTAAAAGTACTAAAAGAAAACTTAGAATGATTTTCAAGTAACTTATTTTATATTTTTGCATCTCTGTCTTCTAATCAAGTATCTAAGAGCTTCCAGAACTAAAATAAACATTAAAACAGACCAATGAAATGCTGATGCCCTGTGAAATAAACATAAATCCAACTCAATGGCTCTGCTTAGATGTAGGCTGTACCAATAGAATGTGGGAGTTGTTTCAAAGAGTCTACAAAGATTTTCCGTCTGTATGACAAAATATCCACAACTAATCAGCTGTGCTTCTGGGTTCTACCCACCTGGCATCTCTACTTTTGTCTTCAGGTACCTCTCCCACAGAGCCCCTTTAGCCTCTAAGAGCTTTCCTGGGGGTGAGGGGTTGTTTCTTGTGTTATTAACAGTGTTGCTGGAGGTTTTCAATTGCTCTGGTAGAACAACAGACACAAGGAGAGGTAGTTGTACAGCGGAAAGAACAGGGCTTTGACTTACGAGCCCTGGTTTGTGCTCTGGTCCCATCACTTACTGGATGACTGGATACATTGTTTAATCTCTATGGGGCTCAATTTCCTCACAGATAAAATTGCTCCAGTACTGCCTACCACACAGGGTTGTTTATGAGGGCAAGATAAAGTGATATATATTATATACATAATATATATATTCATGAAATATAAATATTCAAATTTCATGAAAATAACATTATATATATATATAATGTTATTTTTATGAAAGAAGAGATGTTTAGTTATGAATATTTTTATGCATACATATTCCACCACAGTATTTATAAAATTAATTTTAAAATAGCATAGTATCATAGCACTTTCTTTTGAAGAATGTGGAGGAAAATTATCCTTCTAATATATCAAGGAAGACATGGTTTGCATTGTGGAATATGAAACATTGTATGTAAGTAACAGCATATATAAGTCGTACCTTTATAACTCTCCAGGGGCTCACAGTTGAATTGGTGAGATCAAGGGGTTAAGAAAATTGAGATTGAATGAAAAGTCTTCACCTTCAGTGATGTTTTTTAGAGCCTGATAGTCTTTCAGAATTCCATCTCATTTGCCTAAAGTGAGAGAGGTACCCCCCCTTATTTCTCATCACAAAGTTCTGCTAAGTTGACTGTTTTTATCCATTCCATATTTGGGGAAACATGAGCTTCATCCTTGGAGTTCCTGGTTTAACAAGAGCTGTGGAGAAGTAATACCTAACCTTGGAAAGTTGAGGAAGTGTCATGAAAGGTGAACTATTTAGTAGACTACCTTAAATATTTTTTCTGACAGAAAAATTATTATGAACATTTTCTCACCTCCAAAAAAACTCAAGCATATTATTGGCTTCATTGTTTGACTTAACAGCTATCTTGGCTTCTAGTACCAATAATGAGGCAGATTTGAGGACATAGCTGCCAAGATGTGGCTCTAGAAAAGTGAAATCCCCTCACTGGTCCACTTACCTACCATGTGGCATCCTCAACACCAACTTTCATACTGTTATACAACTATTAGAATGGCCAAAATCCAAACCACTGACAACACCAAAATGTCAAATGTGGCTGGCAAAGATGTGGAACAACAGGAACTCTTATTCATTGCTGGTGGGAATACAAAATGGTACCGCCACTTTTGAAGACAGTTTGGCAGTTTCTTACAAAACTAAATATACTCTTACCATACAATCCAGCGATCACCTTCCTTGGTACTTCCCAAAGGGGTTGAAAACTTAGGTCCACATGAAAACCTGCACACAGAGGGTTATAGCAGTTTCACTCATAAGTGCCAAAACTTGAAAGCAACCAAGATGTCCTTCACTACTTGAGTGGATAAATAAACTGTGTATGTCCAAACAATGGACTAATATTCAGTGCTTAAAAAGGAATGAGCTATCAAGTCATGGAAAGACATTAAGGAACCTTAACTGCATATTACTAAATGAAAGAAGCCAATCCAAAAAGCCTACATACTATATGATTCCATCTGTAGGTCATTCTGGAAAAGGCAAAACCATGAGACAGTAGAAAGATTAGTGGTTGCCAGAGGTTTAGGGAGGCAGGGAGAGGGATGAATAGGCAGAGTATAGAGGATTTTTAGGGCAGTGAAAATGCTCTGTACAATACTGTAGTGATGGATACATGTCATTATGCAATGTCGTATACATTACACATAAAATGTGAACTCCGAGAGTGAATCTTAATGTGAACTATGGACTGTGGGTGATTATGATGTGCCAATGTAGGTTTGTCAGTTGTAACAAACGTACAACTCTGGTGGGGGATATTGATAAGGGGGAAGGCCATGCATGTTTGGGGGCAGGGGGTATTTGGGAAATCTCTATACCTTCCTTTCAGTTTTGCTGTGAACCTAAAAAAAACCTGATCTAAAAAAATTAAGTCTTTGAAAAAAAATTTCTTTCCATACAACCCCACCAGAGTGGTCCTCCTGAAGTGGCTGTAGCAAAAATCTTTCAGTGGCTGGAAAGAACAAACCAAAGACCCTTACCATGGTTTTTGAGGTCCTCTGTGCTCCCCTCAACTTGCTGCTGCCCTGCACATATTAATCTTGATTAACGGAAACATAACGTGGTTCCTCACCCTCACTCTGGTGTTTCTTGATTTCATCAGTTTGCTCATGCTATTCAAGAACCCAGAAT
Source organism: Equus quagga (assembly GCF_021613505.1). Taxonomy (NCBI): domain Eukaryota; kingdom Metazoa; phylum Chordata; class Mammalia; order Perissodactyla; family Equidae; genus Equus; species Equus quagga. The sequence goes on from NC_060271.1 coordinate 66,467,100, forward strand.
ACCCGTTCCTTCCCTGAAGCCTGGCTAATTGCTGCTCACCTTTGAGACACAGATCTAGTGCCACCTCTCTGACCCTCCCAGGCTGGGCTGAGCCCCAAGCCTTCATTCTCGTGCTCTCAGGGCTCACAGATTAGGGTGGGTGTGTGAGGTAGGGGGATAGTCAACGGAGAAGCTGGTGAATGCTATGATGGGGAAGTCAGGGTTCTGTTGGAGCCCCAGTCTTGAGGAAGAAGTGACACTGCAGCTGTTAGCCAGGCAGAGAAGGGATGGAGAGAGAGTTTTATGCCAAGAAAAGAGCATGTGCAAAGGCCCAGAGAAAGGACCCTAAAGAGTTATACCAGGCCCAGATGGAAAGGAGTTTTTAAGTCAGTCAAAGAGTTTTGACTTTATGCTGAGAATAAAGGGCAGCCACTGAAGGATTTAAACGAGTTTAAGCAAATGTGCGTTTCAAAGGATCACTTTGACCAATTATGTCATGATTTACAAAATCATATGGGAGGAGGTGAGAGCAGCAGCAAGGAGATGAGTCGGGAGACTGCTTTCTTAAGTGAGATGGGAGATGATGATGGCTTGATCTAAGTTATTGAGAAAGGAAGTGGAGGGAAATGCAAGAGTTTGGTAAACAATAAGGAATAATCAATAAGACTTGGGGATACTTACAGAGGGGCTAAAAGTACAGGAGGAATCCAGGATGACTCCCAGTTTTCTGGGGTGGATGGTGACACTGTCCATGACACAGGAGACAGGTAAGAAAGCTGGTTTAGTGCAGTTGTGAGTTGGTCTAAGGACACGTACAGCTTAATTTTGTATATCCCAGCTATAGTTAAGTCATTCAACATTTAACAAAGATTTTCCAAGTGTCTATTCTGTGCCAGGCTCTCTCCTAGGCACTGGGGATGTAGTAATAAATAAAATAAAAAAAAATCTTGCCTCTCTGGAGCTTACACAATAGTGACGAGATGAGGAGGAAAAGAAAGCTAGAATAGGGTCCTAAAAGAGAAGGTGACATCTGGGCAAACCCCTAAGGATGTGAGGAAAAAAGCCATGCAGGTAACTGGGGAAAGTGTGTTCCTGGCAGAGGGACCAACCGGTGCCCTAAGTGGGGAGAGTACCCGGCGTTTCCCACAGAGGCCAGAGCAGCTGCAGAAGAGGGAGTGAAGAGGAATGAGGCCATCAGGTAACAGAAGGTCAGCATCAGTCCTTGCAGGCACTGTAAGCACTTTGAATTTTAATCTGTGTGAAAAGGTTTTCAGACTAAGAGAGAGATGACCTGTCATATGTTTGTCCAGGATCCTCCTTGGGGCCAAAGCAGAAGTTGGGGGTCCAGTTAGGTGGCTAGATGGGGGTAACAGTGGTGAGAGGCAGAGTATAGTATTTTGAAGGCTTTGCTGACAGATTGGATGTGAGGTGTGAGAGAAAGGGAAGAGTCAGGGATGCAACCCATGCTGACATACCGCCCCATTTTCACACAGTGGCCTTATTCACAGATGTTCTTTGTGAGTGGCATTCCCTAAGTGACTGTATTTACTTCTGTGGTTCACCACAACGTCTACTTCTATGAGAATTTGAGCTTGACGGTACCAATTGTGGTATCTTTAACATCACCACAAAATAATTGATTCACGTTCTGTATCCTCTTAGCATGACCCTTAGAAGCATGTGCTTTCTGTTCTTACTTACAGCATAGTATTTTGAAATACTTAACCCTTTCATTCTCCTTGAATTTTCCCCTTTCCCTTTCCTCTATGAAAGCCCACACTCTCACACTGTTGAACTCAGGAGGAACATATGTTGGCTGAAGTGAAGTGGACCATTTTGAAGTAGAAGCTTTAAGAATTAGCACATGATTCTCCACATTTCCTTTCCCTCTGCCACAATGACTAACAATATTCCATATGGAGGCTGCTCCATCAGCATGGGTCCTGAAATGAAAACAACATGGAATAGAGACACAGCTTACTCCTCAATGAATGCGTAGCATTAAGGAGAAAAAAACCTCTTTGCTTCTGTAAACTATTGAGACTTGGGGGGTTTTTTGTTACCACAGTGTAACCTAGCCTATCCTGACTGATACACACACCTAAGGACATAACACTAATAAGCACGGTTGCTGGGATTCTGGGGGCTCAAACCTAGGCAGTCTGGCTGCAGTTACTACACCTGTGGGAATATGTAACATTGCCTCTTTATACAAACACAGGAGTTGCAGCATCCAGCAACTCAGGTGAGCAACAGGTATTAACTTTTTCGATAATTCAACCTTATTCCTGTTTGAAGCCTCTACTCCATCAGGATGCTAAAAAATTCAGTACAGGATTGCATCTAACACCATATCATGGACGTACTTATAAGTTAGTAGATACAGAGTTACAGAGTGATCTTCCTAATTTGCACTACTCCGTTTAGACTTCTCCAGTGACTTCCATTGTATTCAGAACAAAACCCAAACTCTCAGCGTGGCATGCACATCATCTCCCACTGGCCCTGCCACCCCTCTGGTCTCTTCTCCCACCTCCTGGCACCATCCACACAGGTCTTCAGCCACTTCCTAGACTCACTAGGCTGGTTCCCACCTAGGACCATGCCACTTGCAGTCCAGTCTGGAACTTTCTTCTCCCAGATCTTCCCAAGACTGGCTTCCCCTACTCATGTAGGTCTCAAGTCAGCATTTATTTCTTTAAAGGGGCCTTCCCTGACAAGCCTCTCTCTGCACTACCTCTCCTTTCCCCTTTGCCCCCACAAACACCTTTATTTCTGGAACTTATCATACATGAAATTATCCTGTTGATTTATTTACCTGTTTATTATCCATCTCCACCCCATTTCACACACCAGAGAGAGAAGAAATGTGTGTCTTGTTAACTGCAGAAAACCTGGCCAAAAACCCTGAAAAAAGAGGCCTGTCACATGGTAAATGCTCAATTGTGGAAATATTATTATCATTTCAAAGACTCTTGATACATATTGTCAAAATGCTTTCCAAAAAATGGGACAACTTGCATTCCTTCCATGCATCCTTGATAGTATTGGATAAGATTTACAAATTCTGATTTTGCTAATTTGCTAGTAACCAGATTTGACTCTGGTTGTTTAAAATCTGCTTTTTTTTTTTTTTTAACTAGTAAAGCTAAATATTTCTTACCCTTTTTCTAAAAATTATTTATTTGTATCCTTTGTCCACTGATCAGTTAGCGAGTTGGTGCTTGTCTTACTGATGTATATGCCTTCTTGATAATGAAAGGTAGAATTTTAAAGATCAGTAACCTTCTGGGAGTTTGAAATCTATTTTAAAACATCTCACTGGAAGCCCAGGATAAACACATGCTCATAAAGATGATTTATTTTCTTGCTGTTTATTTGGTTGTCTTTATTGGAGGGGAGAGTGCATTCCTGGTTAATAAGCTATGTCAAGGGGATAATTGTCGGATGGACCTTGAAAACATGCTAAGTGAAAGAAGCCAGACACAAAAGGCCATATGTTGTATTCCATTTATGTGAAATATCTAGAATATAATATTCGATAGAGACAGAAAGTAGATTAGTGGTTGCCAGGGGTTAGAGGAGGAGGAACTGGGGAGTCACTACTGAATGGGTATGGGTTTTCTTTTGTGGTGATGAAAATGTTCAGGAACTACATGGTGGTGATGTTGAACAGCATTGTAAATGGACTAATGCCACTGAACTGTACACTTTAAGATGGATAAGATGGTGAATTGTTTGCTATGTGAATTTTACCACACACACACACTCACAAGAGTCTATGTAAATGGAGGTGAGAAAGTATAGGAAGCTAGTTGAGTTTTCTTCCTCTTTCCAATGGATTCTTCTCTCAGTTTTGCCTTTCTTGTGACTTCCTGGAGAGCTGGGGCAATAACATGCCCAGGGCACAATGTTCTCTTGGCTTTTGCCACAAACCACTGGGCATCACTCCTCCATCTCATTTTTGGGGAAGGTTCTCTGTTTGCCACTGGACTGAGTGCTGGGTGCCACTTGGTTAGGTCGAAAGTCAGGGGCAGCATTCTCAGTTGCAGAGGTCTGACGTGTGTGGTGGTCCTGAGGCAGATCCAAATAATTTGCCCATAGTAAGAGTTAAGTCTTAAAGAGTTAGGGCACCTTAGCATGGATACTAGGCTAATCCTTATAGGGGATATGGTAAATGGAATAATGACCTCCTAAAGATGTCCCTGTCCTAATCCCCAGGACCTGCAAATATATTACCTCACATGGCAAAGAGACTTTGAAGATATGATTAAATTAAGGATTTTAAGATGAGATTATCCTGGATTATCCAAGTGGGCCTGATGTAATCACAAGAGTCCTTACATAAGAGAGGGGCAGGAGAGTCAGAGAAGATACAGTGACAGAAATGAGAGGGCCAGAGAGAGAGAGGTTTGAAGACGCTCTCCTGCTCATTTTGAAGATGGAGGAGGAAGGGGCCACAAGCCAAGGAATGCAGGTAGCCTCTAGAAGCTGGAAAAGATGAGTGAACAGATTCTCTCCTACAGCCTCCAGAAAGAATTTGGCTCTGCTGACACATTGATTTGAGGACTTCTGAGATCCAGAACTGTAAGATAATAAATGTGTTATTTTAAGCCCAAAAAAAGATGGCATTTTTGAACCTTTTCTCGTTCTCCCTCAAGAAAATCCTAACACCTTAAAATTGTTTTTCTTTTTCCTGTATAGCTGTAATGGAAATGGACTTGTTTCCCCCAGTGAGTTAATAATAAAGGCTATCCTTTACTGATTGCTTGTAACATAATTCGTAAGCTTTACCTTGTGGAATCTTCCAAATAGCCTTATAAGTTAGGTATATTATTCCTACTTTTCTCGTGAGAAACTTGAGGCTTGGAAAGGTTAGGAAGCTTGCCTAAGAGCATACAGCTAAGAAGGGTGAGTTGGTCTGTCTTCAAAGCTGGGGTGTCCATTTATCCCTGTCCTATACAGTTTGTGGCCCTCAGTATAAAAAGCTGCCCGACTCTGCCATGGCCCGTCATTGACTACTGCAGCTGCGACTGGACACATGCAAGGGGGTGGGGGTGGCCTCCTGGCAGCCCAGTTGGTTGGACAGATTTGGCTGCCAGCTGCTTATTATTGCAGTGTGGTTCCTCCCCTGGAGCAGCCTTCCAGGGGCTCCCACAGGGGGCTGCCCAGCAGAGGACAGACGTCCTGCGCCCATTCTCTGACCCCGCCCTGGACTCCCTTTCACCTCCTTGTGGGGCTGCTTCAGCCCCAAATTCCTTCTTAAACACTCACCCTTGACATTTTTCATGAATATCTTTTTCCCTATTAAGAATTTAGCCTGAAATATTTTTACCTTTGTACTTTTGTATTGTCTTAGTAGGTTTTTTTATTCTGATTTATGTTGCTTTGAATTATTTTAAATGGTATTATCTTACTTTTCCACCTTTCAAGTCTTTATCAGTTTTCTAATTTTATCTTTTTAATCTTTTCATATTTGTTTTAAGTGTTTCCTTTTTAAACTTTTATTTTCTATGCAATTTAAAAAATATTTTGTTTTTCTATGACCATTCTTAAATGTCATTTGGTACTTTTTGTTAGTATTCATTTTCGTATTTTATATTATTTTAAATTCCTTTAAAAAACTTTGTTTAAGCTGTGCCATTAATTTCACCACATGAATTCTTAAGCTTGTCTTTGTCTGTTTTGAATTTATTTCATGCATTTGAGCCATAATTCTTTCCCTCTCCTTTTCATTTTATTCCTTTATCTCCTTAAAAAGATAACTTCATCTTAATAGTTTTATCTATTTCTTCCTATTCTTAACTCCTACTTTCTCCTGTTTGTTTTCAGAATGGTTATCAGGAAGTTGGTGGGAGATTGAAAGCTTCAGCAAAAACTCTCACCATAAACTGGGGAGATTTCTTTTCAGCTCTGGCTCCAGCTGTCCCTCTGGTTTCTCCTAATAGATTTCACATGCTCCTGGGCACTACTCAACAGATTGAAAAAATAACAATAAGAGAAACCAATGACCCTCCCGAAATGAATGCCTCTCTGGCCGTAGAGAGCTCGCTGTGCATCAGCTGAGGCCCGTGGATTTAACAGACTCCGAGCTTGGGACGCGGCGTGTCGGGAGGAAGCCCGGAAGGAGGCAGTACCGGAACTACATATGGAGGCGAGTGGTGCGAGCGCACGAGGGATTATTTTGTGCTGATGTTCACGTTCTTGGTTCTTATGCTCCTGAAAACAATGCCTTCAGCGTGCAAGCAGGTGTGACTCTTAGTCCATAAATACAGGTATGTAAGAAATCTAAGCTTCTCCACTTCGTATAACTCACCTTCAGTTTTGTGTCTGGTCTCGCAGAAGAAGCTAACTTGGGTCCTGGCTGGGCTCCCCATCTGTAAGGTTGTGTCATGGTTTGGGGACCTTCCACTGGTCCAAGAAATGGGTGTGCAGGGAGCCTGTCTGGTCATCTGTCATCTGAGCGGGGCTCTGCTGCTCTCCTCCGTGCCTGTTAAAGACACAGGCATCTTTTGGGATCTGACAAAAAGACAGGATACCCATTCCTTCAAAACCTACAGATCCACTCTCTCCCCAGCCCTCAATTCTTCTCCTCACCCTCCTTCTCCACAGTCTTTTTGGGTTTTGGGATGACCCTTCTCTCATTTGAGATTTCTTCAAGGCCCTGTGTTTATGCCCATGAATTTCTCTTCCTGTTGGAATTCATGGCAGACTTCTGGTTCTACTCCAGAACAAGACAAGGAAGTGAGTTACTTAATATCTCTATGCCTAAGTGTTCTCGTTTGTAAATTGGGCATGATAATAGTATTTATCTAAAAGCAAAGTTGTAAGAACAAAATACAAACTGTTAAGACAGTGCCTGGTACATACATAGTAAATGCAAGAACCATGAGCTAAAAGAGGCTTGTCCATTTTTAAATGGTTGAAAAAAATCAAAGGAAGAATAACCTTTTATGACACTTGAAAATTACATGCAATTCAAATTTCAGCGCCCATAAGGAGAGTTTTATTGGAACATGGCCATGCTCATTCGTTTACATACTATCTGTTGCTGCTCCTGCACCCCACAACGGCAGAGTTGAGTGGTTGTGACAGGGGTGGTATGGCCCACAAAGCCTGAAATATTTACTATCTGGCCTTTTATAGAAATAACTTGCTGACCTCTATGTAGACTGAAGCCGGAGAAGGACTGCCTGAGGGCAGGTAGAGCAAAGCTTGCCTCATGTAGGGGCCTCCCTTCTGTGGGGCCTGGGCCAGGGAGGGTGATTGGGAGTCCACGTTCCATTCAGAGATTAGCCCATGAAGCGGGTTCTGAGAAGAATGGAGGACCCCCCAGAGACAGAATCATCATGCCCGCCCATATCCACCTCGCGCTGGGAGTCTGGGAATATTGCCTTAGCATGCTATCTGGTACCTGGTTTGAGGCACCAGAAGGAGGTTTAGAGGGGCTGGCCCTGTGGCTTAGTGGTTGAGTTTGGTGTCCTCCACTTTGGCAACCTGGGTTTGCAGGTTTGGATCCTGGGTGCAGACCTACACCACTTGTCAGCCCTGCTGTGGTGGCAACCTACATATAAAGTAAAGGAAGATTGGCACAGATGTTAGCTCAGGGCTAATATTCCTCAGCCAAAAAAAAAACAACACAGGTTTGGGGTGAGGTGGCCTATCTGCTGTGCCAGCCAAGTCCATCTTTAGCCACATATTAAAGCAAGATCAGAAATCTGTGTTCTGGAATTTTAATATTGTGTTCTCAGTTTCTTAGTATACTTTTTTTTTGGTACAATCTGGAGGATTTTTTTTTCTTAAAGGGGTACAACTGACCATTTGAGTGGGGTAGTTCTTGGATGCATAGATTGTTCCTGCCCACTAAATGCCAGTGGCCTTCCCAGTCATACTGACAAGCAAAACAAAAACGAAAACAAAAACAAGAAAAGTGGCTCCCCCATATTTCTCAGACTCCTAAGAACCAAGAATGGGAGAAGGATTGGGTCTCAGTGTCTTGACCTGCAGATTATACTGGTATCAGGACGACTGGACACTTTCAGAGCCCAGGAAGAGCTTGAGTGCTGGAATATGTACCCAGAAGGAAAAACACTTTTCTGGCCTGTGACTTGTTTTGACTTTGAATGCTGTAGAAGTGACACAGTGTGACTTCCAAGGTCAGTTTTTAAGGGCATTGTCACTTTTATTTTCAATGGAATGCTGCCTTGAGTCCACTGTGCACTGAGCAGCCTGATCATACAGGCAGCTCTACAGCATAAATTGTACCACCTTGAGGCAGGGAGCTGACTTTAAAAAAAAAAAAAACAGCTTTATTGAGATATAATTCACATACCATACAATTCACCCATGTAAAGCGTACAATTCAGCAGTTTTTAGTATGTCCATAGACATATGCGACCATCACCACAATTTTAGAATAGTCACATCAAAAAGAAACCTGCCCTTTAGCTGTCACCTCCCTATGCTCCATCCTCGCCCCCCCCTTAATCAATCACTAATCTACTTTCTGTCTCTGTACATTTCCTTATTGTGAATATTTCATATAAGTGAAATCATACAATGTGTGGTCTTTTGGACTGACTTCTTTCACTTAGCTTAATGTTTTCAAGATTCATCCATGTAGTAACGTGTGTTAGTACTTCATTCCTTTATGTAGATGAATAATACTCCATTGTATGGATATACCACATTTTGTTTATTCATTCACCAATTAATAGAAATTTGGCTAGTTTACACCTTCTGGCTTTTATAAATAGTGTTGCTGTGACATTTGTATATAAGTTTTTGTCTAGACATATGTTTTTATTTCTGTTGGATATCTACCTAGTCGTAGAATTGTTGGGTCCTATGGTAACTCTATGTATAACTGTTTGAGGAACTGCCAGGCTTTGTCTCAAAATAGCTGTACCATTTTACATTCCCACGAGTAGTGTGTGAGGGTTCTGATTTCTCAGAATCCTTGACAACACTTGTTATTCTCTGACTTTTTGATTGTAGCCATCCTACTGGATGTGAAGTGGTATCTTACTGTGATTTTGATTTGTGTTTTCCTGATAACTGATAATATTGGGCATCTTTCCAAGTGCTCATTAGCCATTTGTATATCCACTTTGGAGAAATGTGTATTGTCCATTTTATAATTGGATTATTCATCTTTTTTCTTATTGAGTTGTATGAATTCTTTGTACCTTCTAGTACAAGTCCCTTATGAGCTATATGACTTGCAAATATTTTCCCCCATTCTATGGGTTTTCTTTTCACTTTCTTGATGGTGTCCTTTGAAGCACAAAAGTTTTAAATCTTGGTGAAGTCCAATTTATCTATTTTTTCTTTTATTGCTCACACTTTGGGTGTCATAATTAAGAATTTGCTGCCAAATCCAAGATCATGAAGATTTACTCTTACTTTCTTTTCTAAAATTTTTATAGTTTTAGGTCTTATATTTAGGTTTTTGATCCATTTTGAGTTAATTTTGGTATGTGTGTGAGGTTAGGGTACAACTTCATTCTTTTGCTTGTGGCTGTATCGTTGTTCTGGCACCATTTGTTGAAAAGACTATTCTTTTCTCGTTGAATGATCTTGGCATTCTTGTTAAAAATCAGTGGACAATAAACACATAATTTTATTTCTGGACTCTCAATTCTATTTCATTAATCTCTGAGTCTATCCATATGCCAATACCACACTGTTTTTATTGCTGTTGTTCTGTAGTAAGTTTTGAGATTGGGAAGTTTGAGTCTTCCTACGTGGTTCTTCTTTTTCAATATTGTTTTGGCTCTTCTGAGTCACTTGCAATTTCATATGAGTTTTAGAATCAGCTTGTCAGTTTCTACAAAGAAGTCCACTAGGATTCTGATAGAGATTGTGTTGAATCTATAGATAGATTCAGGGAGTATTGCCATCTTAGCAATATTAAGTCTTCCAATCCATGAACATGGGATGTTTTTCCACTTATTTAGATCTTCTTTGATTTCCTTCAACAATGTATTTGTAGTTTTTAGGGTACAAGTTTCGCACTTCTTTTGTTAACTGTATCCCTATCTGTTTTATTCTTTTTGATGCTATTGTAAGTGGAATTGTTTTCTTAATTTCATTTTTGGATTGTTCATTGCAAGTATATAAAAATATAATTGAGTTTTTATACTACTCTTACATATTGTATCCATGCTGAATTTGCCTATTAGTTCTAAAAGTTTTTTTAGTGGATTCTTTAGGATTTTCTATATACAAGATCACGTCATCTGTAAATAGAAACAATTTTACTTTCTTTCCAATCTGGATGCATTTTCTTTCTTTTTCTTGCCTAATTGCCCTGATTAGAATCTCCAGTAACAATGCTGACTAAAAGTGGTGAAAGTGGACTTCCTTATCTTGCTTCTTAGAAGGAAAGCCTCTCATCTTTCATCATTAAGTACGATGTTACCAATAGGTTTTTTTGGTAGATATCCTTTATCAAATTGAGGAAGTTTCCTTCTATTTCTAGTTTATTTAGTGTTTTTACCATGAAAGAGTTGGAATTTCTCAAATACTTCAGTGTCTATTGGGACAATCATGTGGGTTTTGTTTTGTTAATATGATATATTACATTATTGGTTTTTGGATGTTAAACCAATTTTTCATTCCTGGAATAAGTCCTACTTGCTTATGATGTATAGTTCCTTTTATATGTTGATGAACTCTGTCCAGTAATATTTTGTTGAGAAATTTTGTGTCCATGTTCATAAGAGATATTGATGTGTAGTTTTCTTTTCTTGTGATATCTTTGTCTGGTTTTGGTATCAGATTAATACTGGCCTCATAGAATGAGTTGGGAAGTGTTCCCTCCTCTTGTATTTTTTGGAAGAATTTGTGAAGAGTTGGTATTAATTCTATTTTAAACGTTTGGTAGAATTTAGCAGAAAAGCTGTCTGGGCCAGGGCTTTTCTTTGTGTGTAGTTTTTTTAATTATGAATTCAATCTCTTTACTTGTTATAGGCCTATTCAGACTATTTATTCTTGAATCAGTTTTGGTAGTTTGTATCTTTCTAGAAATTTATCCATCTCATCTGAGTCATTTAATTTATTGGCATACAGTTGTTCATAATATTTCTTTATAATCCTTTTTATTTCTCTATGGTGAGTAATAATGTCCCCTCTTTAATTTTGGAATCTAGTAATATGAATCTTTTTTTCTCTCTCTCTCCTTTTTTTTTATAAATATAACTAAAGATTTGCCAATTTGTTGAGCTTTTATAGAACGAACTTTTGGCTTAATTAATTTTCTATATTGTTTTTCTGTCCTTTACTTTATTAATTTCTGCTCTAATCTTCAATATTTCCTTCCTCCTGCTTGCTTTGGGTTTAGTCTGCTCTTCCTTTTTCAGTGTCTTAAGATGGAAAGTGAGGTTATGATTTGAGATCTTTTTTCTTTCTTAATATTGGTGTTTACAGCTATAAATTTCCTTCTAAGCACTACTTTAGCTGCATCCCATAAGTTTTGGTATATCATGTCTTCATTTTCATTTGTCTCAAAGTATCATCTGATTTCCCTTTTGATTTCTTCTTTGATCCATTAGTTATTTAGGAATGAGTTCTCTAATTTTCACATATGAGTTTCCCAAATTTCTTTCTGTTTTTGATTTCTAATGTTATTCCATTGTAGTAGGAGGACATATACTTTGTATTATTTCTATTCTTTTTTACTTTTCTTTCTTTCTTTCTTTTTTGCTGAGGAAGATTCACCCTGAGCTAACATCCACTGCTGATCTTCCTCTTTTTGTCTGTGAGCCACTGCCACAGCATGGCCACTGACAGACAAGAGGTGTACCTTCATGCCTGGGAACCAAACCTGGGCTACCAAAGTGGAACTCGCGGAACTTAACCACTAGGCCACCGGGGCTGGCCCTGTTTCTTCTTTTGAATGTATTGGGGTTTGTTTGCTGGTGTAGCATAAGGTCTCTCCTGGAGAATGTTCCATGTGCTCTTGAGAAGGATGTATATTATGGTGTTGTTGGGTGGAGTGTTATATAATTGCCTCTTAGATTTCTAGTGTTGTTCATGTCTTCTGTTTCCTTCTTGATCTCCTGTCTAGTTGTTCTTTCCATGATTGTAGGTAGTATTGAAGTCTCCAACTATTATTGTTCAATTTCCCATTTCTTTATTTCTGTCGGTTTTTGCTTAGTGTATTTTGGGTCTCTGTTTTTATGTGTGTATATGTTTATAGTTGTTTTATCTTCCTGATGGACTGACCCTTTTATCAGTATTAAATGCCCTCTTTTTATCTCTAGTAACATTTTTTTGTTTTAAAGTCTATTTTATCTGATAGTAGTATAGCTACTCCAGCTTTCTTGTGGTTGCTCCTGGCGTGCTATTTTTCCATCCTTCTACTTTCAATCTATTTGTATCTTTGAATCTAAAATGTTTCTCCTCTAGATAGCATATAGTTTACATCATTATTTTTTATCCAGTCTGACAATCTCTGCCTTTTGATTGGATTGTTTCATTCATTTACATTCAATGTTTTTATTGGTATAGTTGGATTTACATCTACCATTTTACTTTTTTGTTTTCTATATTTCTCATGTCTCTCTTGTTTCTCTATTCCTCCTTTACTGCTTTCTTTTGCATTAAGTAAATATTTTCTAGTGTAATATTTTAATTACTGTAATGATTTTTTGCTATTTTTTTTGAGATACTTCCATATTGGTTGTTCTGGGCTTACTATATACATCTTATCAGAAACAGCTTCAGATTTATACTAATTTTATTCCAATGAGATATAGAAACATTCCACCTATATAGCTGTATTCTCTTGTATCCCTTTTTCTGGTATTATTGTTATACATATTACATCTGTAAATGTTAAAAACCTTGGGGTCCAGCCCTGTGACCTAGTGGTTAAGTTTGGCATGCTCCACTTTGGCAGCCCCGGTTTGGTCCCCAGGCATGGACCTATACCACTCATTGGTGGCCATGCTGTGGGGTAACCCACGTATAAAATAGAGGAGGATTGGCACAGATGTTGCCTCAGAGCGAATCTTCCTCAAGCAAAGAGAGGAAGATTGTCAATAGATGTTAGCTCAGGGTGAATCTTCCTCAGCAAAAAAACAAAACAAAACAAAACAACACCCCACCAACAATACATGGTTATAATGGTTACTGTATATAATTTTATGTGTTTTATAGAAACCGAGAGAAGAGAGTAAGTGTATATTAATATATTTTGTAATATTAACCTTCTTAGTTATCATTTCTGCTTTTTTTCATTTTTTTCTTGTGGATTTCAGTTACCATCTAGAGTCATTTCCTTAGCCAGATACAGCTTTGCTCCCACCCACCTCCTTTGTGCTGTTACTGGCAAATATATTATATTTCTATATGTTATAGACCAAATAATACATTATATACATATTATTTTATTTTATTGCTTTTTAAATCAGTTGAGGATAAAGAAGAAAGAACATGCATTTATATTGTCTTTTTAAATTACTAACCTTTACTGGCACTCTTCCCCTGCCCGCATCGCGTCCACCTTGTGGATTCAAATTACTGTCTGGGGCCACTTGCTTTCAGCCTGAAGAACCTCCTTTAGTATGGCTTGTAAGGCAGGTCTGACAGCAACAGTTCTCTCAGTTTTCACTTATCTGGGAATGTCTGTGTTTTGTCTTCATGTTTGAAAGATAGCTTTGCTGGATATAGGATTCTTGGTTGACAGCTTATTTCTCTGAGAACTTTGAATATGTTATTCCTCTGCCTTCTAGCCTCTATTGTTTCTATTGAAGTCAGCTGTTAATTTTATTGGGTTCCCTTTTAAGTGACACATCATTTTTCTCTTGCTGCTTTCAAAATTTTCATTTCTTTGACTTTCAGCATTTTTATTGTGATGTGTCTGTTTGTAGAACTTTTTGTGTTTATCCTACTTGGGGTTCACTTAGCTTCCTGGATGTAGAGATTATTGTTTTTTTAATACATATGAGAGATTTTCAGCAAGTATTATTATTTTTTTACTGCTTTCTCTCTCTTGTCCTTCTGATACTCCTGTTGCATATATATGGGTGCTTGATAATGTGCCATGTTTCTCTGAGGCTCTGCTCATTTTCTTCATTCTTTTTTTCTCTCTGTTCTTCTGATTGCATAATCTCTATTGGTATAGCTTCAAGTTTTTAAATTCTTCTGCTAGCTCAATTCTACTATTGAATCCCTCTAGCAAATTTTTCATTTGTTATTATACTTTTAAACTCAAGAATTCCCATTTTCTTCTTTGTCATAATTTATATCTCTTTATTGATACTGTTGGTTTGATGCAACACTGTAGTCATACTTTGTTTTTTTAAAAATGCTTTCCTTTAGTTCATTGAACATGTTTATAATGTACTTTGAAAGCTTTGTCTGTGAAATGCAACATTTGGTCACTCTCACAGGTAGTTTCTGTTGCCTGCTTTTTTCTCAGTGTATGGGTCATACTTTCCTGGGGGTTTTTTTTTGGTTTCAAATGTCTCATAAATTTTGTTGGAAACTGGACATTTTAGATAATATATTGTAGCAACTCTGGGTACTGGCCCCACCCTTTGGGGCTTGTTATTTGCTTATTTATTTAGTGACTGGCTGGATTATTTTAGTGGAGTCTATTCCCCCTCCCCTCACAACGTTTAACCTCTGATGTTGCTTCTTAGGGGATGCAGGTTCGGGTCTGCCCATAGTCAACCTGGATGACAGTAATTTTGGCTCTCTTTGGCTGTCTCTTTCCTGACTGCACCCTGCTGTTAAGCTCCACTAACTGTCAGCTGATTTCTCTATTGTTTGCAACAATGTCCTGGGGTGTAAATTGCTTCACAGAGCAAACCAATAAAATTCTGCTCCTTTGAAGGGATAGTTCCTAAGGTCAGTTTGTGAAATTTGTTCTGATGCCAGGCAAGCTCCTCCCAGTTGTCTTTCTCTCTGGTTCTTTTGGGAAAACCAGCTGGCTTCTAATTTAGTCTCTATGTCCAATGAGTCCACCAGTCTCCTCCTAACTGCCTTTTGCTACAACCTCCACTGTTTTCAAGAGTGCCCTTATGCTCAAAATTCTTTACAGTCAGTCACAAATAAAGTTAGTTCCTTGAGAAGAGATGAAGAGCTATCTGGTTTATGGCCTGCTTTTCCTCCCAGGCAAAAATCTCTGAGCCAAAGCTCTGGATCTGGCGTTAAAAACAATGTCCTTCTTCTGAGTGACACTAGGAGTTCAGCATTTTGGGGAGTGGGGCAGAAGCCTCAGATCTCCTTGGCTTATCTCTTTTGGCATGAAATCACGGCCTTATGAGTTGGGACAAGGGCAGCTGGGGTCCCAATATTCTCAGTGGGACCACACCCAAAGTAGAGCTTCCTCCCCATGACTCGGGGCTAGGTGGAAGGTAGTAGCCCCCACCAGTCAGCCACACTTACCTAGGACAAGTAGCTCAGGGCCAGATGAGGAATGCTGATGTCCTGCCCCTCTCAGGAAGATAGCTCTCCAGCTGGGAGGTGGGGAGGAGGGGAAGGAGCCCTATGTTCCTGGCTGAACCAGTTTGGAGTGGAGTTTCCATCTTGCTGAGTTGGGAAGCTGGAGGCAGGGAGCACATCTGGGTTCAAATACCAGAGACTCTTGCTATTTATACTGAATTTTAGTAGGTTTTCTTTTTCTTTCTTTTTTTTTTTTTTTTAAGATTGGCACCTGAGCTAACATCTGTTGCCAGTCTTCTTTTTTTATTTCTTCTTCTCCCCATAGCCCCTCAGTACATAATTGTATATTCTAGTTGCAGGTCCTTCTAGTCCTACTGTGTGGGATGCTGCCTCAGCATGGCTTGATGAGTGGTGCTGTGTCCACGCCCAGGATCCAAACCAGGCAAACTCTGGGCCACCGAAGCAGAGTGCATGAACCTAACCACTTGGCTAGGGGGCTGGTCCCTTAGTAGGTTTTCTTGAATAAATATTTTTTCATTTGCTGTTTGTCTTTGGGACCATTTCCAGAGACTTTAATTGTTTTTTTTATAATAACAATTTTCACCAGTTCCCTGAGGAGTGGGTCTACAGAGCTCTAGAAGTTCGTCTTTCAGGATTTCTCTTTTTTGTATCCCCAAGTCAGTAAATCTTTGGTTGTGGGCTGCCTTTGGATGAGGAGTTGGGAGGGGGCGCAATATCCCAAGTGAGATAGCTCCCATTTGGCTAAGGGCAATTCTCGGGAGAAAGAATCTGCTGTGAGCTGTTAGCAGCTAACTCCACAGCAGCTAGGGCGTGAATGTCCTACCCACGTAAAGGGAATCTGAGGAGGCAACAACAGAATTCCACTGCATTACTCAGGATCAGGCCTAGGGTGAGGCAACGGAGGCAAGTAGGATGCAAAATTTAAAGAGACACTCACTCTCAGGGTCATGCAATTGCAGGCCCAACAGTTGAGCATGAGAGCCTCTTTAAATTTTATCCCCTATGTGCCTCACCCTATCTTGGCCCTGAAACTACCCATCCTTTGCTCTCCCTGTTAGACCTACCTGTGCCTTTCGTGCCCCAATGACTCCTCCTTGAGGAATAACCAATTCTTCATCCTGCTGTGTATCAGTAACACCCAGTAAACACTTCCCTGGCAATACATATGGCACTGTACCATTTTATTTTTGTATTACAATTTTTTCTTCATATCTTGCTCATTCACTGGACCATCACTCCACAAAGTCAAGAAAAGGATCTGATTTTCCATAGCATCTTTAGCCATGAGGAATAGTAGGCATTCAATAAATGTTGGGTAATTAAACAAATTAATGGATGTTGCGTGAATCTAGTCAGTCACTCAGCTCTCACTTCACAGTAAATCTATAAAGCAGATGTGAGAGCTGGAGGCTCCCTTTAAAAGCATCGAATCCATTGTTCCTCAAAGTTGAATAATGTTTACAACTGTTTTAAAAGAAAAAACCTCACAAAATTCCCGAGCCTATTTTGGTGGACCCACAGGTTCCTTGTTCCCCAGTTTGACAAAAACTCACATAGGAAGTCTTTTTTTAAGAACGCTTCAGTGATTTTTCACTGCAGATAGGAAGATATGTATTTAGAAATAGTTAAAGGATTTTTTTGAGATTATTATCAAAAATAAAGCAGAAAGTTAAAAATTGTCCTTGAAACTCGGCCTCCTACACATACCCGCAGATCTCACCAAGCCCCTCGTTTTAACTGAACTGCATAGAGCACGGGAGTTGGAGTCTGCATTTTAGCTCTGCTGATTTTCACCTTTTTGGAGATGGGCAATTCACTTGACCTGTCAGAGCCTCAGTTTCTCCCTCTGTAAAGTAGTAATAATAATATTGATGTCATGGGCATTAAGTTAGAAAATCTGGGAAAGTGTCTGGACACTACACGGGGCCATACACACTGTAGTTTGTTATTGTTTAGGGAAAACTCAGTCTTCCTCCTGTGTCTCCTTCACTCTGACACTGCTACCACACTCACAACACTTCTTTTTTTTTTTTTAAAGATTGGCACCTGAGCTAACAACCATTGCC
Organism: Equus quagga; assembly: GCF_021613505.1. Lineage (NCBI taxonomy): Eukaryota > Metazoa > Chordata > Mammalia > Perissodactyla > Equidae > Equus > Equus quagga. The sequence goes on from NC_060271.1 coordinate 66,484,562, forward strand.
AATCTTTTTTTTTTTTTTTCTGCTTTTTTCTCCCAGAATCCCCCCAGTATATAGTTGTATATTTTGGTTGTGGGTCCTTCTAGTTATGGCATGTGGGACGCCACCTCAATGTGGCCTGACAAGCTGCGCCCGGGATCCGAACCAGCAAAACCCTGGGCCGCTGAAGTGGAGCGTGCAAACTTAACCACTCGGCCACGGGGCGGGCCCCACAACACTTCTGACACCAGATGTGTGTGGGGTTTTCCCCACAACAAGCAATTCTCCGCGACGCCAGCTGGGTGTCCTACAATTCAACTCAGTTCTGACGCTATCTACCTGGAGGAAGCATCAGATCCACAGGTTAAAGGCTCAGTCCTACAAGACTGCCCTCCTCCCGACTTCAGGCGCCAGTCACAAGTCCAGGTTGTCAGTGGTCCTTCCGATCAATTGGTTATATGTCGGAGGTTCCTACCACCCCCACCTCAGGTCAGATTAATTTGCTAGAGCAGCTCACAGAACTGAGGAAAAAAGTTTACTTACTCTTTACTGGTGTATTATAAAAGGATATGATAAAGGACACAGATGGACATCCAGATGAAGGTGATGCATAAAGCAAGGCATGTGGGAAGGGGTGTGGAGCTTCCACGCCCTCTCCAGGTGCACCACTCTCCCAGTACCTCCACGCGTTCACCAACCTGGAAGATCGCCACACCCTGTACTTTTGGGATTTCTTATGGAGGCTTCATCGTGTAGCCGTGACAGATCGTTAACTCCATTTGCAGCCCTTCTGCCCTCTCTGAAGAATGGGAAGTGGGCTGAAAATTTCAAGTTTCTAATCGTGGCTTGGTTCTTCTGGTGACTAGCCTCTATCCAGAAGCCCAGCAAGAGTCACCTCCTTAGAACAAAAGACACTGCTATCACCCAGGAAACTCCAGGGGATTTAGGAACTCTGTCAGGACCTGAGGCCAAAGACCAAATACTAGAGCAAAAGATACTCCTAGTGCTCTTATCACTTAGGAAATTACAAGGGTTTTAGGAGCCCCGTGGTGCCAGGAACTAGAGGCAGAGATCAATATATATGTTTTCTATTATCTCATGTTAATTATTGCTCGTGGGTGAAGCATGGCACAGAAAGCTTTAGACTTTTCCATTAGCACATTGCCAGGCATTCTGGAGGGAGCTGGGAGGGACGGGGGGAGCCCTGACACGCAAAATGAAGAGGACAGAGGGTCTGCTGCCCCTGTCTCATGTTGCTGGAAGTCAAGGTGGTACTGCTTCCTCAGTTGGGGAGGATAGAGGCTTTCCCATGGTGATCTCTTCTCTGCTTCGTTCACTGCCTTCTGAACACATACTGACTCCAGTGGGGCAGCATGTTCCCATGTGGCCAGAGGGCCGGGGATGCTGACTTTGGCACTTACAGCACAGCCTTTATCTCCAGACTCCATTGTGAGCCTGGCCCCAGTTTGCAGCATAGTTTTCTTGGACAGTGATTCCAAACCTCACTTATCCCGTAGACCAAAAAACTGTGCTCCAGGAGAATTGGACCTTTAGGAGTGAGGAAAGGAGAGCCAGGCTAATCCCAGTCCCTCCTGCCCATGTTGGCTGCCCTTGTCCAGCTCTAACATCCTTTTTAATGGCAAACTATAGCTAACTGTTGTTGCCTCCTACTCCCACCTCCCCAGGCTCTGGGTTCCGTTGACAGCTGCTGCAGGACTCTGAAAAAGAAGGAGCCTCAAACCAACCCAGCCGTTAAACCCACAGAAGAGAAATGCTCAGTTAGGGGATCTCAAAAAAGGCCTGTCGGCCACCTAGTTGTTAGCAGTCTCTCCAGGGCCTAGAGCCCAGGGGACCTCGTGTCTGGTCTCAAGGAGAGTTGCACAGTGTGTTTTTCAGACAGATCCCAACACACCCAAATGACTCAACATCGCTAATAATGCCATGATGTGTGCTATAGACTGCATGTTTGTTTCCCCAAAATTCATTTGTTGAAGCCTAATCCCCAATGTGATGGTATTTAGAGGTGGGGCCTTTGTGAGGTGATTAGGTCGTGAGGGTGGAACCCTCATGAATGGGTTTAATGCCTTATAAGAAGAGGCCCCAGAGAGCTCTTTCCCCCTTTACTGCCATGTGAGGTTATATGAAGAAGACGGCCATCCATAAGCCAAGAAAAGGTCCTCACCAGACACCAAATCTGCAGGCACCTTGATCTCTCGGCCTTCCCAGCCTCCAGAACTGTGAGAAATAAATTTCTGTTGTTAGAAGCCAGACAGACTGTGGTATTTTGTTATGGCATCCCAGGCTGGCTCATGTGCTGCACTCAGAGTGACATAACGTCACCTGTGAACCATTCCTCCCCAAAATATTCAACCTGAATGTGATCATGAGGAAACAGTCAGACAAATACATTGAGAGACATTCTGTAAAACAGCTAACCTGGAATCTTCACTAATGGCAATGTCAACCCTCCTTGGGGTGGGGGTGGGGGGGTGTGCCTGGGCATGTCTCCCGCTCCTACAGTCCTTAGCCCATCCCTGACCTGAGTGTCACATACACCCCAGAGCGCCCACTGCCCTCGATGAATGGAGTCTGTGTCCAAGGCCAAGCCCCTCCTGCTTGGTCTTGGGTCATTTCTGGTTCTATCCCAAGACATCACAAAAGTTGGAATACATCCTGGGACCCAAAATTTCTCTCTCTGAAAACATCACTAATGAATTAAAGGCTGTTATATCAGTTTATAGCTAGTATATCCACATGATGGTATTGATGTCAGAGAATATTAATACCAGGAATTATAGGCATTTGCAGTCACAGAAAGAAAGAAGCCCTATGTACTATGGAGTAGACAGGAGACGTGACTTAAATTCTGTTTACCCGAAAGCATGGCTTAATAAGGCTCTTTATAAAAGTTAGTGTAAAGCAATTGAAAAAAGTGTTCATCTCATGGACATGCATTAAGTTGTAAAACCAAGATAATTTTCTGAAAATAACTGGATGAAAATATTTCTTTTCTGGAACTCGGAATTAAGTAATTTATTTGTTTATATTATCAAAAGACAAACGCACTTGTTCTAACTGAGTAAAAGACAATATATTACTGACACCACCAAAATAGAATTTAGAAAATACCAACCTGCTCACTGATTGTTTCACTGACGTGTATTTCCTCCATAGCAAAATTTATTTTGCATCTGTGTGGACCATAATTATTTATATCTGCCTATAGCAGCAACCTCCTCCTCCTGGGAAACTGCCCCTGCCCCCCAGCCACCTCAGTCTGCCATTCTTGATACCCTACACTTCTGGCTACCAGTGAGGGTAGGTAGCGCAAGCCAGACATTAATTCCCAAGGCATGGTGATTAGGCCAGCAACGGACACGTGACCTAAGCCTGGATGATCAGTTTTTCTGTGGGACTTTTCTTGCTGGAATTTGGAAAAAAGAGGCCTGCTTCCTCTCTTGTTTATGTTCTGAGGTGTAAGGTTGAGACTACCCATGGCCACATCCCCTACCCCATGAAGGAACCAGTCTAAGAGAACAAAGCTAGCATGAAGAGAGGAAAAGAGACTCAAGCATAGGAAGAGAGTCCTGGCAGAGTTTAAGCCCCGGATACAGCTGAAGCTGAGGCTAGATCTACTCCTACGCTTTCTGCAGTCTTTCTACTTAGTTAATACATTTCCCTAAGTGCCGAAGCTACTCTGTCGAGTCTTGATTAGTAAATCCTTGTAGGCAGGAGCCATATCTTGTATTGATTTGTGCCTCATGGCATCTAGAGCAAGCAGAGAGTGAGAACTTAATGAAGACCTGCTTTAAAACTAACAGACAATTATCTGAATCAAATTTAACTGATTCATTTCCTTGGAATCTCCAAGATAGGCATGCAAATGCACATAAACATACTCACATGCACAAACAGGTTTATTTTGGCACTCTCACCTATCAGACCTGGACAGTGTGCGTGTGTGTATGCATGTGCATGTACACACGCACACACACACACATACAACTCACATACAAATACTGTTTTCTGGGAACACAGAAATATTCAAAAGTCAAATTGTGCAAAACCAAGTTCTTTAGGGAATATATCTAGTATTGTGTACAAAATGGGGAAGAAAAATTGGTATTTTTGAGTTCTTATTTTCCAGGGACTGTGCTTTGTGTTGTTTTATATTCCTTCTCATTCACGTCCCACAGAATCCTATCAGGTAGATATTATTATCCCGGTTTCACAGATGAGTAAGCTGGAGGCTTAGTGAAGTGAAGCTCAAGGCCACACTGCTAATATCTAGATCTGGAATTCAGAACCAAGGCTGGCTCCAGGCTCTTTACGCCACACCTTGTGGACTATGGACTGCTCCTAAGGCAGGACAGAACACAACAGTCCATTTCTGAGAACACACCTAATGTTTTCCAGAATCAAGAGAGGTACACAGCTAAGGTATCAGGCAAATCCAAATTCTGGGGGTCCGTTTGCGTGGAGGGAGGTGATCACCCTGTTTATGGGTGTAGGGTGGTGTTGGTGGCATTGTGGTTGATTTGTTTTGTGAAGACTAGAAGCTGCAATGATGAGGAGCCCGAAAAAGAAGATAGTGTAGGGGACAGCAGGAAGACCAGAGATATAAAGGGGAAGCAGGTGAAGGCAAAGACGGAGGGGCAGAGAACCAGACCTCCTTGTCACCAGTCTTCTAAACCTCTTCTCTCCAAGTTGATGACCATCTCCCAATCCATTAACCATTGACTATATATCGGTATAGTTTCTTACCCTCGGCCATCTCTCCTTCTGCACGAAGTGAACAACAAATGTACTGCTTAAAGCTCTGCCTTTCGGCAGGATTTGCCTTCACGCTTGTCTTTCAGACTTGCACCTGAGGGAAAGATGTAAAACAGCGGCTGTTCACTTGCGGCCGCGTTATACACACCCAGCTGCAAACTAAGCCTGCACTTTTTCTTCCTCTGTCAACTACTCATAATTTCCCATGAGCCCATAGATTTGGGTTGAGAGAGAAATGGTAAAACAGTAGGAGCAAGAACCGTGGGCGTGTGAGTCACCTGCTCATGCAAATTTCTTGAGCTTTTAGACCTGCTTGAGCCTTGTCATGTATATGCCATTCCGTTGTACACTGAGTGCTGCTTCAACTTAGGACTCAGTGCATCAAATAATACCGACTTCATGATGGACAGTTTGGGTGGCCTAGTATCCCATGTTCAAGATTCAGTCTCTATCAGGGCCCAAATTCAGCCTTGTCCTGAGAATTGGTGCCCAGGGACTTGTGGTTTCATGGGGGTTTCTGGACTCATCTCTAAAGAGGGCATAGGGCTTCCTGTTTGCAAGAGGCCCCTGTAGCAAAGGCTAATTGAAAATCTCCTTCCCTAACGTGGTTTTGTTGCTGCATAAACCAGGGTAATAATAACTAACATGGTTTTCACCTCTACTGTCTTAGTTAAGCTTCGTAACAATTTGGTGAGGTTTTATGATCTCCATTTAATCAGAGAGGAAAAGTGACATGCTTTGCTCAAGTTTACATGACTCAAAAGTGGTGACAGCTGGATTCAGACTGCCAACTGCCATACCATCCCTTTACCCAGCTAAGGTAGCTGCCTAAAGGCATGTTTACATCATCAGCCTTGAGAATCTTCTCAACGCACAGAGCTGAATTAGATTTACTTAGCTTTGGCCCAGGGGAGGGGCAGCGGGTGGGGTGGTTAAAGGCAGGATATTGGTGACTCTTGGTAGAGGATGTTTTAGCTGAACTCCAAAGGATCACATTCTCAAAGGTGATGATTGCATTGTAATATATATTGAAGTATTTATGGATAAAATGATATAGTGTCTAAAATTTGCTTTAAAGTGGCCAGGAGAAATCATCGATGGAATAAGATTGGTCGTATGTTGATAATTGTTGAAGCTGAGTGAGGAAAGTATAATTCATTATACTATTTTATCCATATAATAAAAAGTGAAAAATGTGCTACAGTCACCAAGATAGACCACATTCTTGGCCATAAAACACACCTTAACAGGTTTAAAAGAATAGAAACTATACAATGTCTGCTTTCAGACTGTAATGGAATTAGACTAGAAATCAATCAGACAAAGATAGCTGGAAAATTCCAAAATACTTGGAGATTAAACAACACACTTCTAAATAACACATGGGTCAAAAAAGGAATCTCAAGATGCATTAAAAATATTTTGAACTAAATGAAATGATAAGCTAGACTTCCTTAAAATTTAAAAACTTCTCTGTGAAAGACAATGTCAGGAGAATGATAAGACAAGCCACAGATTGGGAAAAAATATTTGCAAAAGACACATCAAATAAACAAGTATTGTCTAAAATATACAAAAAACTCTTAAAACCCAACAATAAGAACATGAATCTAATTAAAAAATGAGCTAGGTGCTGGCCCAGTGGCTTAGTGGTTAAGTTCACACACTCCGCTTCAGTGGCCCAGGTTCACAGTTTTGGGTCCTGGGTATGGACCTATACACTGCTCATCAAGCCGTGCTATGGTCTATCTTGGTGACTATAATACATTTTTTTACTTTTTGTTATATGGAGAAAATAGTATAATGAGCTATATTTTGATCACTCATCTTCAACAATTATCAACATATGGCCAATCTTATTTCATCAATGATTTCTCCTGACCATTTTAAAGCAAATTTTAGAAGATTTGCACAGTTCTTAGCTCAGGGACAATCTTCCTCAAGAAAAAGAGGAAGATTGGCAATGGATGTTAGCTGAGGGCCAACCTTCCTCACTGAAAAAAAAAGTGGGGGGGGGGGGCCAAGACCTGAACAGACACATTACCAAAGGAGATATACAGATGACAAGTAAGCATATGAAAGAATGTTCAACATCGCATCATTAGGGAATTGCAAACTAAAACAACAATGAGATACCACTCCACACTTGTTAGAGTGGCCAAAATCCAAAACACTGACATACTCTTGCCTTACAATCTAGCAGTCAGGCTCCTTGGTATGTAACCAAAGGAGTTGAAAACTTCTGGTCACACAAAAATATACACACAGATGTTTATAACAGCTTTGTTCATAATTGCCAAAATTATGGAAGCAACCAAGATGTCCTTCAGTAGGTGAATGAATAAATAAAGTATGGTACATTCAGACAATGGAACATTATTTAACACTAAAAAGAAATGAGTTAACCTTAAAAAGACATGGAAGAACCTTAAATGCATATTATTAAGTGAAAGAAGCCAGTCTGAAAAGGCTACATACTGTATGATTCCAACTATATAACATTCTGGAAAAAGTAAAACTATGGAGACAATAAAAAGATGAGAGGTTGCAGGGATGGGAGACAGTGTGGGGAGGGACGAACAGGCAGAGCACGTAGGATGCCTAGGACATTGAAACTATTCTGTATGATTCTACAATGGTGGATACATGTCCTTACACATTTGTCAAAACCCATAGAATGTACAACATCAAGAGTGAGCCCTAATGTAAACCATGGACTATGGGTGATAATGATGAGTCAGTCTAGGTTTATGGATTGTAACCCACGTACCACTCTGCTGCGAGATGCGGAGAGTAGGGAAGGCTGTACATGCTTGGGGACGGGCGGTATATGGGGACTCTCTGTACTTTCTGCTCAATTTTGCTATGAATCTAAAACTGCTCTAAAAAGTGAAGTTTATTAATTAGGAAATACTAGCTTATACAAATGATAATCCACCTTTAAAACTGCTGAGGTAGGAAAGAGGAAGTTACACAATCAATTATATAATGATTATACAATTATATAATGTGTGTGAATCTCAGTCTGCTAAATTGATTTTCTTTAAATCAACTTAATTCTGAGTCCAAGACCTACTCCTTCCTACAGGATCCTTCACGGGCACAGTCGGGCCCCTCCCCTGCCGGGGTGTCCTGGCACCCCGGAATGCTGATACGGAGCCCTGAGTTTCAGCGAAGGGTCTCTCCTCTCCAGTTTATCAGACTCGCCACTGTTCTCCTCATTGTTCAGGTCTGTGGTGTTTCCAGGTACAGTATCTTTCAGTTTTGAGGTCCCTGTGGGACCCAGGGATCTTTTCTGAGGTTGGGAATGCCCTCCTGGGCTCTCAGCCTCCCTCTTTTCCACACTCAGTCATCCTCCTGAGGCCTGGCTTCCATCTCAGGGAAGCTGGAGCAGAGTGAGAGTGACAGCGGCTCCCAGGCCTCCTTCCTTCCCCATTCAGTTTGAGTAGAGTGGGGACAGGGTCCCCTGCCTGATTCTCAAAGGCCCTGCCCCTCGTGCACACTCATCAGAATCCCTCGATGGTGACCTATGCTGTGACAGCAGACAGGCCTCTCAAGACTGCTTGGTGCTCTGCTTCAGGAAAAGTCCAGAAGGGAGAGACCCCTCATCTTGGCCACCTGGGAAAACTAGGAACAAACAAGAGGGAAAAGGGCGTGGGGGAGGAGGGAAGAAAGAATCACTCCTGCTTTTTCAGTAGATGTTAGTGCCAGGTGAGAACCAGGATGAGCCCCAGGGCTGCTGCCGATTCCTTCTGTTCCTCCTCCTCCTCCCCCTCTAGATCTGCCCTTGTGTCACTTCCGGGAGGGCCCTCACCTCACAGGGCTGCTCAACAACATCCTCTGTGTCTGTGCCCCTCAGTCCTGGCGGGGACCCCTGCTCTTCTTCCTTTGCCTTAAGATATAATTGTCACTTACCTGCTGCTTCCAGCACTAGACTGTGCACTCCTCTGGGCATCTCAGGGATCCAGGGAGCCAAGTCTGGTACCTAGAGAATGACGAAACAGCTGTGTGGGAAAGCCATCCTGCCTCTTTTTATCCAGCGCTGCCATGAGAACCAGGGGAGCAAACCCAATCTGCCTCTTCTCAAATTTCCTCACCTTGCAGCTGCCCAGGAGGCCTCAGGCACAGAAGGCAGAGATGGGTGGTTCCCCTGGCACTGCTGCCCTGCCAGCTTCTTTTGTTTTGACCCGCTCTGTGAACTCCATATTCCCATCCCTCCCACACACACCCAGAGAAGCAGGAGTCATGGGCTACAGAGAAAGGGGTGTCTCCAGGCTACTAAAACTCTACCTCCCAGGTCAGGTAGCCAGACCTACCTGAAGAAGCACTCCAGCAGTTGGCTCCATTGGGGCCGCCAGGAGAGTGTCCCCATCAGCGCTCAGGGTGCACTGAAACCCCAGACCTTACCTGCTCCTTCGCAGAGTTCCTGTGCCTGGCATTCCTGAAGCCCTCTTGAGTGTGTGGCCCCAGGCCTGAAGCCATGGGGACACAGACGTGGAGAGGTATGCATTCTGCCCACAATGAGTTTATTCAGATTTTGGGGACCAGACCTGGAATGAAAGAGTTATGTACACATTAACTGCTTGGTTATTAATTCCTGGGTCAATGGGACCAGCCTGAACTGCTCATCCCATCCCCTCTGACACACCTTTACAGCTTCCACAGGATGCTCCAGGGTCTCTCTCCCATGATGTCTCCCCAGATTCACCTGCTCCTTCGTCTCTTCACTCTTATACTCACTCCCAATGACTATGCTGCATTTGAAATAGGAATGTGGTAGGTTGTAATGCAGTGTTTCTTGTGCATGCAACACCTCTATGATTTTTCCCATACATGCTTTCCTATGATTTGCTAATTTTTCTTTACCAGGCCTTACTTTTATTTCTTTTTACCTATTATAAACAGAACTATAAAAGTAAATACATATCTGGCAGTGCCACCATCTTCAACAGACCTGCCAAAGCCACTGAGGGTGGAGAAGAGAGAACTGAGATGGCACATAGGTGGTGTTTTAGGCCAGGCAGGCAGGTCTGGAAGTGGCGACACCACTTCTGTCTTCAGTCCATTGTCCGGAACTCAGTCACTAGGCTCCAAACCAAGGGCAAGCGGCCTGGGAAATGTAGTTTAGTGTGTGCCCTGGAGCAGAAGGCAACTGCATTGGTGGCCACGTAGCCAGACTCTGCCTCCCTAATGAGAAAAGCATTAGGATCGGTGTCAGAAGTCCTGGGTTAGAGTCATTCTTTTAGTGTTCCCAGTTCTCCAGGCCTTGATTCCCTCATTTGAAGGATGGGAAAAATTATACCAGCCTTGCCCATCTCCCTGGGTGTTTTCACGGACAGGTAGCATCAGCATGTAGTCTATAAAAATTGTTGTTAAATTGAACTCTAAAGGGCTAGGCCAGGGGTACTGCTACATCTAGAAAGTATTCAGGGGAATCTGAGCATTCAAAGTTCCTGACTGTGTCTACGCAAATATCCACATCTTAAGTCTCAGAATCCCCTTCTTTCCTTTTAGGCCTTTGACTATGGAAGGCCGTAAAGAAAGCCATCAGGCTGAGAATTCAGGATTCTCTGATGCTCCATGATTATGATTAAGACCTGAGCTTGAGTCTGGTCCTCTGCTCTGGCTGCCCTCTGGTTGCAGGATTAGGGTCTCCTTAAATACTGCCAAGGAGGCCTTCTTGCTTTCACGTTTTGCCTTGAGTTGGTGAGTGACCCCCTGTGCTGGCCTTTATCTCTCTTCAATGATTCAGCGGCTCTCAGCCACACCCAATTCCATTGTCCTTCCGGTCACCGTCTCCCTCATACCTCTCCAGTGCTGGGATGTTGTACCTGCCAGTGTGTCCCCGTCTACTGGTATCCCATCCCAGCTCACCACCAGTGAAAGTTTTAACAATTGCTGCAGCATGCCAGGGGCTGTCTGTATTCCACCAGCCACTAGTTGTGAAGTCCTCATTGCCAGCTAGCCAGCAAATGATCCACTTCCCAAATCCCTTTTTAGAATTGGCTTCCCATAACCACTCCCAACACTGCCTATCCTAGCATGGGTTCCCATTGTGAGATGGAAAATTGCACACTATCCAACCATACAGAGTGTTTATTGGAAAGTGTTTGCGGCAGATGCACTTGTAAGGGAATGAGGAAGGCAGGGCTGGGCAGGGACAGAAGCTGGCCTGTAACCCAGTTGCAACTGAGGCCTCAGCACATCCTAGGAGGAGCTCTGGAGTTGAAATGACCCTTTAAAATTGTCCCAAATTGAAGCAAGGGAGGCTGGGCTTTGGATCCCTACATCAGCCGGACACTAGCTGTGGACTGCTCCCACCAACGGGGCACTTTCCCACAGCCAGGGCAATTCCCCCTGAATACTGGCCACCAGCAACATTCCCAGCAGCTGGGGGATGCGTGTGTCTCCTGGAAAGGGAATATGGGGCGAGCACCACAGTATCCACTATAGCAAGGCTTCAGCTCTTGGTCTGTGTTCTCACATGGCCACAATCCTAGAGCTCACACCACTTTCTATGGCAGCCGCCCCTCCTTATGACCAAAAGACCCTGGAGGTTAGCGTTTCTCTCTTGTTATTTAACTTCTGTACATTGTGAGGGAGGGGAGCTCAGGAAAATGTGGTTGGTCCCCCACACCACTTCAGAACCACGGTCAGTTAGGTGAGGCTGTCCCAGGACCTCTGTGTCCCTGATATCCCATTCACCAATTTTTATTCCATGGCTCCCACTGCATGAGGACATGAGAAACTCCAGCGAGGTACCAGAGTTCTGGAGAGAAAGAGAGAACAGAGCTCCTCTGCTCCCAGATCACCAAACTTACTACGTCTCTCTCCGGGCTGCCCAAAGGGGACCCACGAGCCACATATAGGTATTTAAATTTAAATTAAATTAAATTTAAAACTCAGCTCCTCAGTCACACTAGCCACATTTCAGGGGCTCAACGGCCACATGTGTCTAGTGGCTACTGCATTGGACGGTGCAGATATAGAATGTTTCCATCGTTGCAGAAAGTTCTGCTGGACGGTGCTAGACTATTGTCTTCCATCGCATTTGGATCTAAGCTGGGTGGGAAATGACACCCTTTTCTCTGAGATCCCCACCAGTCTCCAGTTCTCTTGCTTTTTCTCCAGGCTGTCTTCTGTTCCATTTTCATCTCCTCTTGAGTGTGTGGGGGGGGGGGGGGGGGGGGGGCACAATGGTTAATGGTTTCAATGCCCCTCCCCTCAGCTTTCCCATTATTCTTCCTCTCCCATTATCCCTCGGTGATACCTGTCATTACATGGCTGACCTTTCCTCAGATTCCTAAGAAGAGGAAGGGTTTGGTCACGCAGTGATTTATTAAAAGTGTCCTATGAAAATGCAATTCCTTTTATTATATAGGAAGCTATTAAAATGGATATTGATTAATATTCTTTATTATTTGATGTGAACATCAGATTTTCTTGTTATGTTGCATGCATTTCTTTACTATAACTGAGTTCTATTGAAAAATAGGATTCTGTAATGCTGATCTGGCAAGGGAAAAACAGAGAAAAAGGAGTCTCGTCTTGTCCCAGTGATTGTTTCAGAGGGAACATTGCACACAAATGAATTGGCAAATATCTAGCAGAGCGGGAGGGAGGTTTTGAGGAGGAGGGAGGGAGGGAGGGAGGTTCCGCAGTCAGTAAATAAACCGGGGAGTGCTCTGCTGTCAGGAGCAGAGCTTTACGAAGATAGTGTTATCACACTGCTGCATGTTTGTATTCTCTCCTCTTGCACAAAGAGAGGAAAGATTCAAGAGAGATATGAAGAGGAAATGAGAAGGGCAGAAATAGACCCCCGCCCCCACCCCAGTGGAGCTGTAAATAGGCAGTGAAATGTCTGCGCTCCTGGAGAGAAATCAGATCTTGGATGTCAGCGCTCAGAAGGAATTGTGAAGTCAAGCTTCTCTCCTGCTGCTGAATGCTGGAGATGTGCATCTTCCTTAAAACGTATCACACATTTTCTTTTAATTATAAAAGTAACACACACTCAGTCTAGGACACATTGCAAATATACATAAATATGAAGAAGAAAACAAAAATTAATCACTACCCAGAGAGAGACACTATTATAATTTCCTTCTGTTTCATCATACACACACACACACACACCCTTTCTATTTTAACATAATTGGGAATATACTATAGATACCTTTTCATCCTTTTCCCCTTTTTATGTTATATCATGAGTATTTTCCCACGTCATTAAAAATTGCTTTAAAATATCATTTTTAAAGACTACATCATATGCCATCTTGTAAACGCACCATAATTTATTTAACTAGTCTCCTGTTGTCAAATTTTAAGCACTTTTTTTCTCTTATAAATAGCATGGCAATGAACATTTGTTTGCATCTGCTTATCTTGCGTCGTTAGGAGTGGAAATCATGATCAAAGAGCATGAATTTTCATACAGTTTTTGCTGCACACGTGGCCAGGTGCCCATCTGGCATGCCTCTACCTGCCAAAACTCCGATAGTAGACGAGATTAAGCTGTTTTCTACAGGTGACGTGAGCCCTATGCAAATCAAAGGATACTGTTTTCCAATGTCCTGAATATTCTAAGATAGTTATAGCATGTCCTGGTTATCAATCTATTGCTTTTCTGCTCCAGATTTGCCCTTTTTGACTGCTCTGTGAAAATAGGGCTGGGACCTTGAAACATTTTTCCTTTCCCAACTGGCATTAAAACTTTGTCAGTAGAGGGCGCTGGAGAGACACTGCAGAAGGAAAGAGGTCTGCCTCGCGGTTCCAGTGTGTTTGTTTGGCAGGTTCCTGCAGCAGGCGCAGCTTCTCCAGTCCCAGGCTCCTGCAGCGCCCAGAGGCCAGCAGCTACCTCTGGCACCCCACCTCTGGCAGCTTTGTAGCAGAGTGCCTCCAGGGACACCTCCCCATGAGCCGCTTCCCCCAGCTCTCTGGAGGCCGATTCCCGGCAAGTTCTGCTGCTGCAGCATCTCAGCAACCCTGCCGTCCTGTGCACCATGGCAGCACTGGGGGCAGCAGCTGCTCCTCGTATCTGCTATGCCTATATTCTCTAGAGTTCTCTCTGCTTCTTGCTAGCCACTCCCTTGTTACTCCAGTGCACTATTATAGTTAATAGTTCTGCATCTTAAACTTTCCCTGTTCAGATGGCTGGGTGCTTTCTCTTTTCTGATCAGACCCTGACTGATTCAGGAGCTGGACTGCCCTGATCTCTCTGCTGGGTGATGCAGCCTGACTCCTCAAGCCTGCCTGGGTCTCAGCTCTGACCCAGCTCTGAATATTCTAAGTTGCAGTATTAAATAACGGAAACTCTGACTTAAATTTCCTTTTACGCTTTCAGGTTGAAAGACTTACTGACATTTAATTTAGAGGGCGGAGTGTAGACACTCCTGAACTACTGCTGCTTCCTCGTTTCCGATGGCCTCTGCTCAGCAGCCACCAAGTTCAGGCAATTCCTCCTGCATTGCTTCTCTCTGTTGACGTCTCTCCATTCCCCTCTCCCCATTCAGGCATCTAACCCTCTACACACAGCAATGTGTTCTTGCCATCACCAGGTACTCCTCCTTTCTGCATATTGCTCCCCTACTCCAAACCAGTGGCATCTGAGTTAACAGCCCCCAGCCATGACCTCGGGTGATTAGTGACCTCGAGAACTAATGAAGATCATTTATTTTCTCTTTCCTGTTAGCGTCCAGAGCCACCAGCAAATGAGGCTGTCTGATTTGCTGGGTAAATAATAGATACCAAGGATAACAGCTATTCTGCTCTACTGAGCACGAAAGAAAACCGTCAGTTTAAGAATATTTGAACTGCTATTAAGTAATAATAAATTCCTCCTTCTCTGCTTGCTGGAAATCGCACACATGCTTCAAGATCCAAGTCACGTGTCACTGTTTCGGTAATGCTGTCCCTCAGCTTATCGGTGGGAATGAATCCCTTCTTTCCTCCGTACCCTTCTTGTGTTTATCCCTCGGCTGTAGAGCAGATCACAGTTTGCCTGGGTTAGAGCCAAGTTTCCCATTGGATTGCGAATTCCTGCTGAGAAGGTACCATGTCTTGTTCATTTTCGTGTTGACTCATAAGTGCCTGATTAATGAATGCTATATTGTTATATTAACAGTAATAAAATTGATACTATGTGGTAAGCATACAGAGGACAAGAACAACCAGAATAAGGTGAACTCTAGACAAGTGATTCTCAAACTTTAGCTTGCATCAGAATCCCTGGGGGTAGGGGGGATGTGGGGGTTGGAGGGGTGGGGTAGGGGTGCCAGGGGAGAGAGGCTTGTTAAAAGAGAGATTCCTGGGCCCCTCCCATAGAGTTTCTAATTCTCTAGGTCTGGGATGGGGGTCCCCTAATCTGCTTGTGCACTTTTTCTTTTTCGGTGAGGAAGATTGGCCCTGAGCTAATATCTGTGCCAATCTTCCTCTATTTTGTATGTGGGACACCACCACAGGGTGGCTTGATGAGCTGTGCTAGGTCCACACCAGAGACCCGAACCACAAACTCCAGGCCACCAAAGTGGGCACGCAAACCTAACCACTACACCACTGGGCCAGCCCTTAAATCTGCATTTTTAACAAGCTCCCAGGTGATGCTGAAGCTGCTGGTTGGGGGCCACATTTCAAGATCCACTAGGCTAGTCTCGAGTCCCCATCATGTCTTCCCCTACCACATCCATCCCTTCTCCCCAGCCACCACCACCAGTCTTTCTCAATATTCCCTCCAAATGTGCTTCGGTAATCCTCAGATTAACCCCAGGTGTGAGAGGACTCCCAAGGTGCGCTTTTCCAGCACCCATCATAGAATCATAGTTTCTCGACACAGAAACTTCAATCAGAGAAACCTCAGAGTTTTCTTTTAATTCCAGTTTTGTATCCAGAGCAGAATCCTTTTGACCACTGAGTGGTCCTCTCGACTGGAAATTTCCTCCTCTGTGACAGGCGATTGTCCTACTCCCCTCACGTTCTGACACTCTCTGAGTTGGACACGAACAGCTTTCACCTCACCTGCCTGCCTCTGACCAGCCCAGGACTGAAGAGGATGTCCACTGACCGGCACCAGGGACTGTCGCCTGTGAAGCACGCTCCTCTGGGAGCCCTTGTTTGGAAATTCTCACCCACCTGTTCCCCATTCCTTCTAGGTCCTCACAGGGCACACATGTTCAAACAGTCTGGGTTTGAACGTGCGTTTAACTTGGGGACTTCACTGAACTGCCGTCCCTCAAGAAGAGCCAAGCACCTGCAGGAGGCATCAGGGTCTTCCAAGCACCCCCTCCCCCCGGCCCACCGGGGTGGCAGGGTTCGGACCCTCCCCGCTGGCTCCCCCAGGGGGCGCACCCGCCCCAGGCCAGGCCCGCGGGAGTCCCCTTCCCTGGGCCGGCCTGCCCTTGGCAAGATGGTGCTTGCTGGGCGTCGCTCGGGCTTGTTTCTCGGTGGGACCGACGGTGGGTGCAGGCCCTGGAGAGGGACCCTCTGCTTGGGCTTGAGAGCCAGATTGCTGGGTCCTGCTCTGACCCTATACTCCTGCGTGACCTCGGGCAAGTTGCTCACCGTCTCTGAAACCTCGGGAAACTGCAGGATTAGTGAGACGATTTAACAAGAAAAAGCATTTCAAGTACTTTCCACCAGCCTGGTACAAAGCAGTGTTCTAAATGTTAGCTGCTATTATTAAGTTTGGAGCTGCTGGCTTCCATCTGAGTCTTTGCAGTGCAAGTCTTTGGTGTTTGCAGGAAAGAGCCAGGGCTCAGGATTCTGCAATTAGAGGGAAGGTGGGATAGAGGAGGAACGGGCTTTGCAGACTGGGGGTGGGGAAGGAAGCAACAAGAGTTTAGTGAATACTGTTTGCCACTTGCTTTATAGACACTAATATAATCCTCAGAGTAAAGCAAAAGAAATAGGAGGAAACCGTGCTTGTTTTACAGATGGTGAATAGGTGTCGGGAGGTTAAATGACTTGGTCAGCACTTGGCAGAGCTGGGGTCTGAACCCAGGAGTTGAAAAGCTGTGCTGCTCTTCATACTGGCATCCAGTGGACACCGAGGAAACTCAGGGTAAGGGGCATCTGGGGAGGGGCAAAGGGGACTCAGGCTTGGGGCATGGAGGACACTGTCCCCAGTGGGCTGTTTCACTGACAAGGGCAGCCCCTAGTCTGCCCGTCCCACACACAGCCCAGCAAGCCGCCTCCCTCCGCCCCTGAAATTATGCCCCAGCCCTCCTGATTACAAATGAATCTGTCACCTGATTGAAGCAAAGTCTAGCAGCCGGTGCCAAACTCCCTGGGTTTGTACCCCAGCTCTGCCACCAACCAGCTCTGAGCCCTCCGGCAAGTTGCTTAACTGTTCCGGGCCTCAGTTTCCTTATCTGTAAAATGGGAGAATAATAATGCTCACCTCCTAGGATGGTCATGAACTTCAGTGTGTTATATCTGTGAGGCCTTAGCACAGTGTCTGGCATAGAGGAAGCATTGGTCAGCGTTATGGGAGTGCATCTGACATGTCAAAGGTTGGTTTGTCTTGACTTTTCTACCAGCCAGCCTGGCAACCTGGAGGAGTCATTTCCTGTCTGTAGTCCATACAGAGTTTCTCCTCTACAAGGCAGCAGCAGAATCCTTTTGCTAGTGCTCGGTGTCAGCACTGTTCTCTGCTCCAGACCACCCTGCAAGATAGGGGCTAATATCATCATTTCACAATGGGGGCGCTGAGGCTCAGAGAGGTGAATCGATGTGCCCAGCATTGCAGGGCTGGGAGGGGCAAAGCTGGAATCAGAGTCCTTTTTTCAGACATAACCCCATGATGAAGTCCTGTGGGTCAAATAGCTCAACAGAGTTTGGCTCAGGGTGGGGGAGGTAGGGAAGGGCCTGGAATCTGTGGCATCTGCCTTCTACCCACCCCTCTCCCAGCAACACCAAGGTCTCTGTAGCTCAGGAGACTGTGAAACTTTCCCCATGACTTTTAGTCTATTTAGCCACGCGTATATGTTTTCTTCTCCATGCTCAGCATAGACACCTGGCTCCAGAATGAAACATACCTACTTCTTTTTTCAACATTGGCACCTGAGCCAACATCTGTTGCCAATCTTTCTTTTTTCTTCTTCTTCTTCTTTTTCTCCCCAAAGGCCCCCAGTACATAGTTGTATATTTCAGTTTCGAGTGCCTCTGGCTGTGCCACATGGGATGCCACCCCAGCATGGCCCAACAAGTGGTGCCACGTCCGCACCCAGGATCCAAACCAGTGAAACCCTGGGCTGCCGAAGCGGAGTGCGTGAACTCAGCCACAAGGCCAGCCCCACACACCCACTTCTGAGTTTCCATTTTTCTCTAGACTATCTTTCCATCCCGAAGGCTCTGGCTCTCTGCCCCACCCCATTTTAATAATAATAATTAAAATACCTAATATTTACCGAGAGCTTACTCTGTGCTAGACACTTCAGGAAAAATCCTTTGAAGCATGAGCTCATTTAGGTTTCAGAACAACCTTGTGAGGTTGGAACTATTTTTGTCTCTATTTTACAGATTCCTCTACACTGTGTGTTGCTTCTCCTGCTAAATCGTGTCCTAAGCACATGCTATCTTCAGCTCTGCTGTTTCCTCCTTTCTTTCCTTTTATGGGTGCGTGTCTTATCTGCCCTTCTCTGTTTCTTATTAGCTTTCTGACCTTGGGCATGTTATTTATGTCAAAAGGCCTGATGTGAGGCTAAAATGAGACAATGCTCATAGGTGCTTAGCATGGTGCCTGGCATGCTAAGTGCTCACTAAATGGTAGTTTTTATCATTGCATTATTAATAAGAACTGGATCATAGCTTCCAAATGGTTTGGCCTCCTTGTTGTCTCCCCAGCACCCAGCCTGGCCTATTTTTAGCAAAATTCTGCTCATTCACTAATGTTCCCGGGGCCGTACTGTAGAGAGGGGCAACTGAGATGTGGAGTGCATCCTGGCCCCGGCCCAAGCCTGGGCTTTTCACAGGGTTATTTTCAGAGGGCCGCCCTGTGACTGGCTGTCACAAACCCACAGCCCTGGAGGCTTTACTCTTAAGGCTATGATTCCCACCCTGGGTCCTGCAGGTGATGCAGGAAGAGCCCAGCCCACAGAGAACGTGGGGAAACAAAGGCAGCTCTCCGGGGATTCTGAAGGCAGCCGCCCGTATTAGTTTACTAGAGCTGCCGTGACAAATTACCACAAACTGGGAGGCTTGAAACGACATAAATTCATTCTCTCACCATTCTGGAGGCCAGAGTCTGAAATCAAGGCGTGAGCAGGTTGGTTCCTTCTGGAGACTCTGAGGGAGAACCTGTCCTGTGCCTCCTCCCCAGCTTCTGATGGTGGCCAGAGGTCCTTGGCTTGTAGATGCATCACTCCAGTCCCACCCATCTCCATCATTGCGGCCTTCTTCCCTGGTATCTTCTCCTCCTCTTCCAAGGACAGCAGTCATTGGATTTAGGGCCCAGCCTAGTCCACTATGACCTCGTCTTAACTGCTTATAGCGACAAGACCCTATTTCCAAATATGGTCACTTTCAGTGGTCCCGGGTAGGTGTGAATTCTGAGGACATTATTCATCCCACTACACTCCCTCCCCTCCCTATCCCACCACTGGGCTTGCTGCTGTTCCTGGGGTGTGGTCCTGGTCCCTCACAGAGAGAGACACGTGCTCTGCAAGCTGAGACTGCACTTAGACTCAAAGAAACACAGACAGACTCTCTTTTAACTGGGGCATCTTTGCTGGGCTAGAACATCCTGTTTGAATTGATCTAATTCTATCATTCACTGAGTGAGGGGAGAGTGGTATTAGAGATGAGATGGAAAAAAACCAGTATAATGTGACATATTTGGCCTTCGCTTCATATATTTCTGCACAGATCTCGCAGTGCTGACAGGAGGGCCTCCCGGTGATCTTTGGGGAAATGCTGGGTCGTGAGTAAGGATCAAGTTCACCATAGCCAGATCTAGAGGGAAGCTGTTTAAATTCATTAAGGGGCAGGATTTAGATAGAATGTAAAGAGGCTGTCTTGGCTTGAAAGATGTTAAAATACTGAGGTTTTGAGATGCTGCCCGAATGTTTGAGGTTTATAACTAGGGCCTCTCTGCCTCCTGCATTTTCTGAGATAATCCTCATTTCAAATATTCCACCCATTATCCAAGCAACAAACATATATTTGTCAGACTGCTGTCCCAATTTAGGGGCACAAAAAAAATGTTATCCTGCCTTCAGCACATAGTCAGTCCTTCATTCAACACACTGGGCACCTACTATGTGCAGGCACTGGGAAGCCACTGGGGTTCTTTGGAATGCAGATTGTCCCCACCCCAGGGAGCTCATCAAGATCACAGATACACAACTATCAGTGAGGACTGGGCAATGCAGGAGGCTTCCGGAGCTCAAAGAGTGTGTGAGCAACAGGAACACTGCTCCATCCGAAGGTCGAAGGTCGGGAGAGGCTCTCCTGAGGAGAGAATGGCCAGTGCAGGAAGAAGAAACAACATGAGTGGACATGGTCTATGGGAGGTTCTTCAAACTAACGCAATTCTCCACTAACCAGGCGCTGGCGGGGGTGGGGCAGAGCTGACTCCTGGTTAACCAAGAGGAAGATGAACTGCAGCCAAGTTGCCAGCTTCCCCTGCCACCCCCACCCACCCCTTCCAGGG
The DNA here is from genome assembly GCF_021613505.1 of Equus quagga. Taxonomy (NCBI): domain Eukaryota; kingdom Metazoa; phylum Chordata; class Mammalia; order Perissodactyla; family Equidae; genus Equus; species Equus quagga. Next base: position 66,504,957 of record NC_060271.1, read on the forward strand.
GTAGGGAAACCAAGAACTAAGCTTTGAGGCTGGGCCATGGGGGAGGGTTTGGGCCGGAGAGGAGGAGGTGGCCAGCATCCAGGCCCAGCAGGCCGGGCTTTGCCATACACCCTCTCCACCCCCCGCCTCCCCCACCCCGACCCAGCCTGGAATGTTGTAGAATAATTGTTCCACTCCCTAAAATGATCCTCAGTGTGGTCAAATCTCTCTGCCCAAATGCTCCTCTAACACTTCACCCCCCTCAACCCCATTCTGCTCCCCAGAACCACTGCCACCTGAACTAGGATGGCAAAACCACGGTGCATTGGTGGTGCATCAGAGTCACTTGGCAGGGCTGGTTAGAATGCAGATTTCAGACACTACTCTTTAAGACTATCTTTTGACTTTCGTGGGCCCTGGGTAGGTGTACCTTCCATCATAAAAAATATTAAAAAATATATTTTACCGCTATGTTGGTACAGAGAACACAATCCAGACTAGATTATGTTCATTTATTTCTTCTCATTTTAAAGGAAATTCAGACCTTTTCATGGGTCTCTAAGATATCAGGGACCCTAGGCACTGTGCCTCCTGTGCATGAGGGATATGTCAGCTCTGCCACCCCTGAACGTTTTGACTGGGAGGAGCTGGGGAACTTGCATTTTAACATTATGATGCTGACCACAGGTGGAGGAAGAAAGAGAGCTGCGTTTTTCAAAATGGTCCTAAATATAAAGAAGCAAGAGCAGGTCCAGGAAATGGCCCTAGGGGAGACCCCGAGGTGGCTGAAGGAGTCTTTGACCTCAGGACCCCACCTCCTGACGGGGGGTAAGAGGAGTCTGTGTGTGGTGGGGTGTGCTGCCATGAGGAGAGTCGTCAGGCAGAGAGGTAGAAGCAGAAGAGAAGGTGAGAGGGAGCCAGACAGACACCTGCTTGTTTCAGAACATGAACTCAGACAAGGGTTTCTAGCCTGTTGAGGGTGGGGAGGCAGGCGGAGTTGTCAACGACACCTCTGAGAGTCACGTGAAAGCTTTGGATCCACTCCCTGGATCAATGCACGTATACATACATAGACCAACGTTTACACAAACTTGCTGGGGTCAACAAGGAGTCTGTGGGTCCCAGGTTAACACCTCAGGTCCAGGACAGCAACCTGTACCCTAGAAAAGAGGAGCAATGTGCCAGGACGGTCTCCCTCCCACCCGCAGGCTCTCTGCTCCTGGGTTCCGGAATTCAGACTGGAACACGGGGCATCTTTGTGGGTTAATCAGCAGGCGGTGCTGTTGGGGACCCAACGGCTGCCGGGCGGCACACTTTCCACAGGGAATGCGGGCTCCCTTCCCCAACAGACTTCTAAAGGGCCGCACAACAGGGTTTGTCATTTGGGGGTTGGTTATCCTGATGGTAATCCACTTTAATGAGCTCAACAGTAAGAACAGACAAAGCAGCCTTTTCTGGGCCTTTTCTTGTGGCCCTGGCTCTGAGTTGAAATGCTTCCCACCTCCTCCGAACCAAGGGTCCCGCCGCACCGCCCTCCAGTGCCACGGCTGGTCGGCGCGCCTCACAATGCCGGGACTCTGCGTGGATTAATTAGAGTTTATGGTAGTGATTCACGCAGCTTCCACAGAACCTGCTCTGCCTGGAGAGAAGAAGAAAAGGCTTTAATTAATTCTGAATTAAAATAACGAGAAAAAAAAATCTCTCCAGTCTGCCGATCAGAGAAAGCAAACTGAAAATCCAGCTAACCGTAGAAGCCAGGACTTCCAGTTTCACACACTCGGCTGGCTCAAATTATTAATGTTGATCTTGTGTCTGAAGTAACCATTGTAAACCACGTCAATTAAAACATAAAAACGAAAGTTTTTTTTTTAAAATAATAGTACCTGGTCATTGAATGAAAAGAGTATAAATATCAAGAATAAAAGTGTGTGTCTGTGTGTGTGTGAATTTAAACTGCCATCTGTGGACTTTCATTCTCCAATGCACTGGGATCGCGACTGGTTGTGGCAGAGAAGCAGCTAAACTGTGCAGAGTGCTTCCTTTGTCCCCACCCTGGTACTTGCCACCTGCTTCATATGTGTTACTTCATTTTATTCTATTTTATCTTAGAAACAACCCTGTAGATCCATTTTGTGGATAAGAAACTGAGGTTCCAAAAGCTACCATGCATTATTATTATTATTATCATTATATTATAATTATTTCTACGGAGGCAGACTCTTCTTTGCTGGGTAGCCTACATTTTATGTTTCCTGAAGGCAGGGGGATGAACCCGGTTTCTTTCGATCTGGAAATTCTCCTCTTGTATAAGCTGCACAGTTCTCACTTTTGGAGTGAGAGTCGCTTGTTTTTCCCGACTGTCAGCCAGGTCTTCCAGAGCAACGGCATTGCAGGGCAGCGTGAGCTTCCTTCACATTTCTCAGGGGACGTTTCCTTGGACTCTAACCAGCTCTCTCCAGGCCCTCACCAAGAGGATCCTGGGCCCTTGGGGAAGGAGGGGTGTGCAGTGGGCTCTGCACAGCATTTGTCCAGCCCAGCTGTCTTAGTCCATTAGGGCTGCTATAAAAAAATACCATAGACTGGGTGGCTTAAAAAACAAACGTTTATTCCCCATAGTTCTGGAGACTGGGAAGTCTGAGATCAAGACTCAGGCAGATTCCACATCTGGTGAGGATCTGCTTCCTGGTTCATAGTTGGCCGTGTTTTTGCTGTGGCCTCACTTGCAGAAGGGGTGGGAGAGCTCTCTGGGGTCTCTTTTATAAGGGGACTAGTCCCATTCATGAAGGCTCCACCCTCATGACCTAATCACCTCCCAAAGACCCCACTCCAAATACCATCACATTGGGGATTGGTTTCAACATATGAATTTGCTGGGGGACACAAACATTCAGTCTATAGCACCAGTTTTGTAGAGTAATAAATGAACTCCTTAGGTGAGCTCACAAATGAGATTGTAGACACACTTGAAAGACGTCAGGAAGCTAAGAGGTTGCATGGAAGCTGGGGATGGGGAGAGAAGACGGATCAGCCTCTTCTCTGGGTTTGATATGTGTACCCAGGGGAGAAGAAGTGCTCTCTCTTCTGGGGCTGCCATCCTTGGGGGAGGTAAGTCTGGAGGTGCTGGGGCCGTCTGTCTTCAGCCCTCTGTGTGGCCACCACCTCCACACAGACACATGTAGGAGAGGAAGAGTGAGACAGAGCTAAATGGGGTTGATTTGGGTAGAAAAATCCAGCTCTGGTGATGTAGGCATGATGTAGGGAGTTTGTCTAGTGTTTTGCATTCATTCATTAATTCATCATACAACAAACTTATATGTAGCAACTGCCACATGCCTACCACAGGGCCATGAGCCAAGGAGCCAAAAACCATCAACAAATAAGCCAGGCCATGCTCTCTCGGATCTCCCAGTCTACTGGGATTGAAAGGTGTGTTATCAAATACAAGCCATTTCAGCACCCCCTGTTAGGTGTGAACAAAACTTCAGGAGAAGCAAAGTAGGGAGCAATTAGGTTTGCTCCAGACAGGATCTTTTAAGATGTGTAAGAGGCCAGGAGGCAGATGAGGAAGGGTCTGCCTGACATTAAGCACAGCCAGGATAAGTACTAGGTGGACTCTGTTGCACTCTGTAATGTGGGAAGAAAGCCAGCCGTGAGCGAAGCAATATTGAAATCCACCTACAGAAAGGTTGTGCTATAGCTTCAAGCCCTACTCCTCCCCTTCCAACTCACTCATGCCACAAGATTCACTGAGTGCCTGTCTGTATTAGGCACTGTTCTAGGGACCAGAGAGGCAACAATGAACATAACAGATTGAATTTAAAAAAGACAAAAATCTCTGTCCTTGTGCACTTACATTCTGAGAGGAGACAGCAAATAAAATAAATTAGCAAAGTACAGTCTATTTTCTTTATTCATGGTAGTTTTATAAAGTCACCACAGACAGTGAATTAGTAAATACTGAACCGGTGCTCCTAGAAGAAATACAGGGTTAGGTTCCTGCACGCCTCTGGTCACAACATTTTCATCAACCCATCAATACGTAACCCTGTTTTATGTGTGTTTCAGTTGAAAGACACCTTGTTTAGTGTGCACTACTGATCACTGAACTCACGCAGCCAACAGCACTAGAACTCATGCCTGAACAAAGCTCATCTAACACGTGCATTTTCTCCGTCAGGCACATCACAGTCTCTTGTGCGTAGGAGCCCCAGACAGCCCTGCAGCACCATGCCTGGGGACGTCTAAATAGTGAAATGACCAACAAAAAGCACAAAAACTCAACGAATAAAATGGCATTAAATAAGCCGCAGAAAGCATACTGCCTACAGTACAAGAACTAAAACAAAAGGGCAAAGCATTGCCTTCTCTGACCTCCGTTGGGAATGTGAGCTCAAGGGCAGCTCAACTTTTCACCATTCTGTGCCTGTCCACAAATGACCATGAAAGTGCTGCATGTATTGATATGGGGGTTACAAATAAATTGTAGTAAGTAGGTGATTTACAAATACAGAATCCACAAATAATGAGGATGGACTGTATGTAATATACTAAAAGATGATAAAGCTCTCTCGAGGGCTTGTCTGAGCTATGGGGTGGTTTGGGGGTCTGGGCTGTGGGTGTGGGCATCAGGGTTCCTGTCCCAGAGAACTGGCACTAGGGCCTTGCAATACCTATAGTTGGCTGTTGGTGAATATCCGTTAGCCTCCAGGGATCCCCAGCAGTCAGAAAGCCTTCGATGGAAACAGTTGGCCCTTTGCATACCTTTGTGTCCATCTGTGATCCTGTTTTCCTTTCCTCTCCAGGCGTGAATAAGCACCTCATCGAAGTAATGGGAGCTGTTTTAGGACTTTACATAGCATCCCATGAGCCTCACAACAACCTCAGGCGGGGAGCAGGGCAAAGGTAATTTCCCCTACTTTACAGGTGGACAATAAAACCTAAAGCTCAGACAGGTTGTAACTTGTTCCAAGGTCAACAGCTCATTTGTTTTGGAGGCAGAACTCCGAAAATTTTGATTCCCAGGACAGTCCGCACTGCTTAATCCACATTGTTCTCCAGCATGGATCTTGCTGTGTGTGTGTTAGTAGCTAAACTTGTGTGGGACAAGTTCAGGGGCCTCAGAGGACCCATAGACCCCAAGCAGTTTTCCCCAAAGAGCTTCCTTCCATGCCTGAATTGAAGTTTTTGTCTCCACATAGCCCTTTAAACGCAAGGCTCCAACCTTGAAGACCTTGAAGCTTGAGCTGCTGTAACAAAAATACTGTAGACGGGTGCTTAAACAACAGGAATTATTTCCCACAGTTCTGGAGGCTGGGGAGTCCAAGATTGGGTGCTGGCTGATTAGGTTCCTGGTGAGGATTTTCTTCCTAGCGTGCACCAGTCGCCTTCTTGTGTCCTCACACGGTGCAGAGAGAGGAGAGCAAGCTCTCTAGTGTCTGTTCTTACTAGTCCCATGTGAAGACCCCACTCTCAGGACCTCATCTAAACCTAATTATCTCCTAAAGGCCCCGTCTCCAAATACCATCACATTGCGGGTTAGGACTTCAACATATCAATTACAGGGGAACACAGTTCAGTCCATAACAACCTAATATGTGACATATTAGCATTTATTAGCACAATCTGAACTAGTTGATCGATTTAGCCAGATGTCACCATGGAGAGTAGAGTGCAGGATTCTGAGGGAATGGGACACTAGACAGGTCAGTTTTGCCTTCTAATAGATAAGAGGAGAACAGTAGAAGCCTGGGGTTATCAGGCAGGAGGCAACGGAGTAGGTTATCCTGATAATGGTAGTATAGTTATTTCTGGCTTCTTGCTTTGGGTCATATGATGGGATTGTACTTCTTAGCTCCTCTGTGGTGTGGCGGAGCCATGTGAATAGGTCTGGTCAATGAGATATGAGCTCCATGGGCGTATGTCACTTTTGGGCTAGAGAATTTAATTGCCAGTATGAGACTTTCCAGAGTGTTCCTTCCTGAGCAACATTTCAGCGGTGGCTTTTCTGTCAACCTCAGTCCCAGAGTGAAGAGACATGGAGTAGAGCCCCCAGCTAACCTGTAATTGTCATATAGTGACAAGTGAGAAGCAACTTTGGGGATAAGCTATGGAGAGTTTGGGGTTTTTTGTTAATGTGGAATAAGATAGCCTCTCTTAATTGATACGTCCAGATCCGTAAAACAGTAGGAGGCTACCCTAGGCATCCTGGTGGGAGGTAATAAGCCTGTATCTCCAGGCTCAGTAGTTGAACACCACCGGAATCACACCATCCAGGCACACAACTCAGTCCTGCTGACGCAGCCTTCAGAATGTAGGGCCCTTCTCAATGAAGCTTTTGAATTCCTTAGGATTTGTTCTTCTTTTATGAATATGGACAATAAGTCAATGCTATATGATGACCATGATGATTCTGGAAAATTGCTGATATTTAGAAGCCTCAGGCTGGAAGGGGTATGTGGAGAATGCCCCACTTCAGACTTCCAGGGATGTCTTGTTGGATTAAACAAAAGTGTATCCAAAGCACTCTTGTGATGTGAAGAATATAATCCTTTTCTGATTCCTCTTAGAACATTTATTCATTCATTCAACAAATTCTTATTGAGCACCTGCTATATGCTTGTCACTGTTCTAGGTTCTGAGGCTACAGCAGTGAACAAAAGGAACACATATCCTTGTTTTCATGGAACTTACATTTCAGTGATAAGATAAAAAAAAAACGTGAAAATTAAGTGAAAAAGAGTACGCTGTAGCAGCCGCCTCTTTAGGTCGCCTATAACTCATGTGTGTTGAAGGTAACCTGCTATAGAGGAAAGAGCATGGAAGGCTGTCCTGGGTCCCACTGCTGCCCCTTGAGTCTTAGTTGCCACATCTATGATTCAACATGTGTACAGGCCATGGAGCTCAGGCACAGGTGTAACCAACATGTTTACAGTTCCCCAGCCAGGAGGAACATTGTTAACTGTAATCAAACATTTCAGACGTACCAAAAAATATAGAGAATAACATAATGAACACTTAAGTACCTACCTGCCAGCTTTAAGACATGAAACTGCAAATTCAAAGTGGCTTTGTAGTGTATCAGCTTGGCTGGGCCGAACTACATTTCCCAGAATCCCCTTCCCTGCATGTTTCTTCTTCAGGTGGGTCACAAGAGACTTTTCCTGAGATATGGAGGACAGAGCTGAAGCAGCAGCCATATTATTTTTTTACGCATGGAAGTTCAGGGAAGTTGATTTTATTGCACATTGTGGCTTCTCTGCTCACCTTGTTGGCTGGAGCAGCATCCAGGCCTGCAATGCTTCATCTTGTCCTGCCTCTTCCTTCAGTTTCTCTGACTGCTGAGCCATGTGTGTGCTTTGGTCCATGACAAAGGTGCTAGCTTCTCCCACAGGACACTCTTCATCAAGGGTGGAGGTGGTGAGTGACTGACACCGCTTCCTGTCCATCCTTGTGGGTTTCAGTTCATGCTGTGGGTTCCACCTTGTTCTCATCCTTCCCCACTTTGCATCCATCTTCTCTTCCTGCCTGCCTGCCCTGTGGACTTACAGCTGCAGAATCATAGAAGAAACAGCCCTCCAGAGACTATTTAACCAGCCCCTGCTATTGCATAAATTCAAATCCCATAACAAAGAACATATGAAGGGGCTGGCCCGATGGCCGAGTGGTTAAGTTGGCATGGTCTCCTTCAGCGGCCCAGGATTTCGCTGGTTCAGATGCTGGGCATGGACCTGGCACCACTCATCAAGCCGTGCTGAGGTGGTGTCCCACATAGCAGAGCCAGAAGGACCTATGACTAGAATACACAACTATGTACTGGGGGACTTTGGGTAGGAGAAGAAGAAAAAAAAGAAGATTGGTAATAGATGTTAGCTCAGGTGCCAATCAAAAAAAAGAACAGATAGAGATAGAACCGTACGTAGGTAGATAGAAAGATAGATAGACAGAGATGGATAGGTATCTTCTTGAGATTTTGCTTCTCTAACTGACACACCTTTTTTACTTCTACCTGATTACATCCCACTCTATCCTCTGCCCAGAAGTAATCAGGATCTCAAATTTGGTATTTTTCATTTCTATTTTTACTCTATACATGTATATTCATAAATAATATACATTATTGGTTATTGGATTCTCATTAACTTTAATGCTCAATAAACAAGGGCTCAGAGCCTCCTCTGCTTTGATTATTGACTCTCGGAGCCTCTCAAAGCTAGGGAGACACCTAGCCACATAAGGTGTCTCCCTCATTATCTCTGGGGTCCCCAAAGGAGCGCCTCACAGGAGCCCACAAACCTCTCTGACTGCTAAGTTCCCATACAGCATCTGAGATGTCCTTCCTTTCCTGCTCCAAAGACCTTAGGGAATGTCACCACAGCCACTGCCAATGATGCCCTTGGTGATCATGAGCATCAGACCAAAGGAGCTGCCTCCCTGGGTCCCAGTTCATTCATCCACAAAGATCTGGGTTCTGTCTGAAGAGGTCAAGGATTCCCTTTCCTCTCTCCCCAACAGCACACATCTTCACCTGCGTCTCAAAGCAGCCCAGCTTGTGTCTAGCATCCCACACAGTCTCATTAAATCAAGCCCTTCCTCTTGTCCTATCCACTCCTCAGATCCTGAAAGCAACACCCTCCCCCAACCAAGCCAAACCAAGACCCCGCCCCCATCACCACAACAAGAGACAACTCTCAAGGAGAGTGTCTTCTAGTTTCACTCACAGCCAAATAGCATTTACTCACACCCATGCCTTAAAATAAAAGAGAGACAGAGACAAGGCTGGATACTTTCCACAGCTACAGGGTACAAGAACACGCAACAATTTCTCATTCCCAAGAAGGGCCCTCAAAGCCTGGATCCATATGACACTAATGCCTGCATCTTCACCAAGAACAACATATGAACATTTGCTTTACCTTTAGCAAATATAAGAGCCTATCTGGTCATTTTTATTGAGACAAAGAAACAGTATGCCCCAAAGGTTCATTCATTCAATATATGTTAACCAAATTCCAACCAAGTATCAGGTGCTAATTGACAGATGCATGGGATCCATCAGAGAGTAAAAGCAATCGAGAACCCTGTCCTTGTGTGGTTTCTGTTCCAGAATAGAGCTCCAGAGACAGACAACTTCTTGCAAATATTAAATGGTAGTTTATTCCTCCATCCCACATTTGTTTCTTCCCTTCAGAATTCCAAAGATATGTTCTAAACCAAGTTTCAGCCAGAGCATCATATTATATACAAATAGGGAGATTTTTTTAAAAAGCCAACTTTATTGAGGTATAATTTCCATATAATAAAATTTGTACATTTTAATTCTACAGTTTGCTGAGTTTTAAAAAATGTATATACTATATAGCCTCCACTGCAGTCAAGATATAGAACATTTCTGTCACCCCCAAAATTCCCTTGTACTCCTTCCTAGTCAGTCTTCTCTCTCCACCCTGCACAAATACCAGTCTGCTCTCTGTCACTCTAGATTTAGGTTAGATTTGTCTTCCCTAGAATTTCCTACAAATGAATCACACAGTATACCCTCTTTTGTAACTGGATTTTTTTTTTTTTCGCTCATCACAAAGTTTTTTGAGATTCATGAATGTTGTTGCATGTAGCAGGAGTTCATTCCTTTTTATTGCTGAGTAGTATTCCATTTTATGGCTACGCCACATTTTGTTCATCCATTCATCTGTTAATGGCCATTTGGGTTGTTTACTTTCTTAGCTGGTACAAATAATGCAACTATGAACATTCATGTCAAAGTCTTTGTGTGATCATATGTTTTCATTTCTCTTATGTAAATACCAGTAGTAGAGTTGTTGGGCCATGTGGTAAATATACATTTTTTTTGTAAAGACCAATGCATTTTTTCATATTTATGCATTTTGTGTGTGTATGTTGCATTTTATCAGAAACTGCCAACCTGTTTTCCAAAGTGGTTATATCATTCTACATTTCCATCAAGAATGTATAAGATGGGGGCCAGCCCTGTAGCTAAGTGGTTAAGTTCACATGCTCCGCTTCTGCGGCCCAGGGTTTCACTGGTTTGAATCCTGGGCGCGGACATGGCACTGCTCATCAGGCCACGCTGAGGTGACGTCCCACGTACCACAACTAGAAGGACCCACAACTAAATATATACAACTATGTACTGGGGGACTTTGGGGAAAAAAAGGAAAAATAAAATCTTTAAAAAAAAAGAATGAATGAAAAAGAATGTATAAGAGTTCCAGTTGTTCCTCATGCTTGTCAGCACTTGATACTCTCAGTCTTTTTAAGTTTACCCGTTCTCATGGTGGGATATCTCATGCCTTTCCCAGCCACTGTTTTAAGTGCTTCATTAACTTCTCACAACAACCTTATGCAGTACATACTATTATTATTATCCCCATTTTACCTATGAGGAAACAGAGGGACAGAAAGGTTAAGTAGTTTGCACAAGGTCGTGACATACCTAGTAAGTGGCAGAGCCAGGGTTCAATCAAGGCACTCTGACTCCAGGGGTCAAACTCTGAACTTCTCTGCCACACTAGCCTCCCAAGAAGTTCTTGGGCTCCACATGGGTGGTCTTTTATAAGGAGAGCTGGAAACAGCAGCCAGGCACCTGAAGAGAAAGAGTGTTGCCTAAGATAAAGCTTTACAGCCTAAAGATAGACATCTGAAGAGACACACATGAGGAAACAGAAGAAGCTGCAGCTGCCAGCCCACAGTTGGGGACTGGACCAGGATGAGGGCCAAGGGCTGCTGGTCTCAATCTCTGTCTTTCCCTGCTGAGCTCCGCCAAATGGCTCTGCCTTCAACAGATAGTGTAACGTCATCCTTTATCTACCCCCTTCTGCTATTTGAACCTGTCAGTGCCTGGGGAAAGGCCCCATCTGACGCAGTAACTGTTACAAGAATCTGGGGTGTGCCAGGGGGAAAGACTATCCTGCCGCCTTGAATCCTTTTTGGAAACAGGTGGGGTATAAATTATAAATGAACACTTGTGCTAGTCCTATAAGGGAATAGAGAACAACCAAAGAAAACTCAAAACTCTATGACAGTGTCAAGTTTCCAATGTGTCTTCCTCTGATTCTATGATACTCAAGGAATAGAACAGAGCAGTGGCTCCTGGACTTTTGAATTTCAAACATCAGTGAAGCTTAAAAAAAAGGTAACTGAAAGGAATGACATAACCTTGGTATTTTTTTACTTTGCCAAGAAAGACATTAATAAAACAACAATCACTAATTGCTATCACCATTATGTCATAAAAGAAAGGATATACGATAGCCCCAGAGATAGAAAAGACAATCTCAGAATAAGAGATGGTCTTTTAAATGTAAGACATTAGCCTTATGAAAAATTCACTACATTATCCTGATTTTTCTCACTGAAAATGCTATCATTGCCAGGCACTGGTTCCCAGGAACTACTGGTGAAATGGGAGGTTCATGGTCTGGAGGATCAGAGAGATAAGTTCAGATACCTATTTACTATACCTGGACCATTACATGGTATTCTGGTTATCTGTCTATTGCTGTATAACAAACAACCCCAAAACCTACTGGCAAAAAACGACCACCATTTTATTACACTCATGTGTTCTGTGGGTCAGGAATTTGGACAGGGCACAGCAAGAGAGATGGGCTTATCTCTGCGCCATCATATGTGGAAATTTAGCTGGGAAGACTCAAATGGCTGGGGTGACTCTCATGACTAGGGGCTAGAATTATTTGAAGACTTCTTTGCTCACATGTCTGTCGCCTGGGCTGGGATGTCTTGAAGGCTGGGCTCAGCTAGGACTGTCAACCAGAGGACCTACAGGTGGCCTCTACATGTGACTTGGGCTTCCTGATAGCATGGTGGCCTCAGGGTAGTCACACTTCTTTTATGAAGCTGGTGGCTCAGCGCTCCAAGAATGAGTAGTAGATAAGGCAGAAACTACATGGACTTTTATGACCCGGCCCTGGAAGTCATATGGAGTGAATTCCTCTGTAAAATATTGATCAAGTCATTCACATACTCACCCAGATTCAACAGGATGGAACACGGACCCCACCTCTTGATGGGAGACCTGTCTAAGAATTTGTAGACATTTTTTGAAACCACCACATCAAGGGTTATTGCATTTAATCTTCACAACAACGACAGCACAGGTTATGTATCATTATCTCCATTTTATAGATGAAAAAGAAAAGAGTCTCACAAAGCCCAAGAAATTCACTCCAAACTAGTAAAGTACTGAGCTGACGTCTGACTCCCTGCATTTTCCTGTGCTCGTGGCCTCTCATCCTGAACCTCTAGGCCAGCAGACCACACCCTGTCACCCAGCAGGTGAAGGAGCTGAGCAGCCTAACACTGCTTGAAGAAACGCCAGGGACCTGCCTTCCGCCTTGGCTAATCCATTCCTATAAATCAGCTTCCCAGGCCCCTGGTTCTGCCTCTCGTTCTTGGGCTCCCAGGCTGCCCTTTGGGCTTGGTGTAGGGTTTTGTCTCTCTGAGTTTTAACTATCTGTTTGCCTTCAAGGACTGTTCCCTGATTTGTCCCTCTACTTTCAGCAGGTTGAAGCATGGAGATTGACCCACTTGGCTGGCACCAGGGTCTACACTGGCCTTGCCTGCAGCCAGGGGATTCAGACAACCTGAGACATTCAACAGCTGTGACACAGGTATGATAAGAGTTAGCAGTGACAGCTGGGCCATTCCTCACTGAGGCTCCTGAGGAGCTGCACTGGCCAGGGGCCCAGGGCCCTATAGTCAGGGTAATACATTTTTTTCTCAGGACTCTTGCTTCCAAGTGCCAGAAGCCCACCCTATGCCCAAAGAGGCATATGCGGTAAGGATATTTACACAACACAGGAGGGCAGGGATGAAGCTCCACTCAGAGCTTTAGAACCAAAGATTTAAATGCTGCTGCTATGTTTCTTCCTTTCTCTTGTTTCTATATGTCAGTTTAAATTCCTCCTAATCCTGATGGTCTTCTTCCACACAAAGGGGAAAAGGAGGGCAATAGCATCGGAGCAAGATTCTTATATTTCCCTTACTCTGGCTTGAAAAATCCAAGAAAGTGTTCTTATTGGCCTGTCTTGAGTCACGTGCCCATGCCTGGACCAATCAACTATGGTCAGAGAGGAGGCCCAGACTTGACCTCTTGGACCCTACCCTCCCATATCTGGGTATTTTCCCATGAGTTAAGCAGCCACCCTATGTGTTGTGTACCTCAGTATGACATGACCAAAATCCATGGGTATCCTAAGGCAGAGACCACTGACCTTGGCTTACAATATCAGGCTGAGTATTAAGGAAATGTTGACCATTTCTCAATTCACACTACAGTCATCTTCCTGGTGTCCAGGGCTTCTGGACACAACCTCTGAACAGTGTGAATGGAGTGTGAATGGAGTTAGTGGCCCTATGGTCTACACCTTACACGAACTTCTGTTCAACTCAGTTATTTCAGCAGGAGTCCCGTAATAGACTGAGGAAAGAAAGTCCCACGTGGTGTTTGAGGTGGTATAGAGAGCACCATCTATTGGCTGCCTGGAAAGAGTCCCACTTTCTAACCCACTAGGCAGAGAATTCAAACTGCCTGCTCACTTAGTTCCAAAGTGCTGAGAAGAATTTGCTGCCCACATTCACAAGGTTGGTCTGTGAGCAACTGTTTTATTATTGTGGCTACCTCATTCTCTGAGCTCAAAACCAAGGAGGGCCCTATGGAAGATGGTGCTGAAGCCACAGTCTCCTGGGCCCAGGTGAGTCCAGAGATGCCCAGGTAGAGCCTGGAGACAAAGGCTAGTGTTGGCTCTGAGGGTACTGAGGGCACTCAGTAGGAGATGATTGAGCTCTTTATATGGTCAATCAGGATCATGGGAAGAGGAGATATGGGTCAAGCAGGCCAGGTGGATTTCAGAGATGTCTCAGTCAGGGCTAGGGCTCAAGGTTAAATTTGTTCCTCTTTTCCTTTCCCCGCCACATCCCTGAGTTTGCTCCTGTGGTCAATAGCTTGGTGTGGGTTTTTCTTCCATTCCTGTCTCTGTTTTCCTTTCTTTTTTTGCATGCTCATCCAGACCATTTATTTTTCCCTCCTCTCCCTTCCTCTTTTTCCTCCTAACCTCCTTCCTTCCTTTCTTCCTCCTAAAGCTGTCAGTAGCCTCCAAAGAAGCTACTTAGACCTAATGGGTTCTCTGAGCCTGGAGGTGAGAATTGGCAGGAAGGGTGGGGTTCTTTGAAGGATGTTTCAGAATTACCAGTGAATGAGGAAGCTGACAGGAGCTAAACCATGTGACAAATCGTTAGGTCAAATGCTCTAGAGTGGTTTCCAGGAAGGGCTGGAGGCTGGGAGACTGGCACTAAGACAGTTTCTTTTGGGAAAGCAGGGAGAGCTTTTAGAACATGAGTTGTCAAGACTGACATAATGTGGGATAGGACAACTGAGACCACTGGAAGTGTGTGCCGAGGGTCTGTCCTAGGTTCTCGTCTCTCAGCATTGCATCAGAGATTTGGATATAGGCATAGGTGGTAATTGTTGAGGATTGAATTGTGTTCCCCCAAAAGGTATCTTGAAGTCCTAAACCTCAGTTCCTATGAATGTGGCCTGATTTGAAAACAGGTTCTTTTCAGACATAATTAGTTAAGATGAGGTCGTATTGTATTAGGATGGGCCCTAAATTCAACGACTGGTGTCCTTATAAGAAGCCCATGTAAAGACACAGCCAGGCGCAAAGGGAAGATGGCCCCATGAAGACAGAGGCAGAAACTGGAGTGATGTGGTTACAAGCTGAGGAATGCCAAGGACTGCCAGCAGCCATCAGAAGCTAGGAGGAAGCAAGAAAGGGCTCTTCCCTGAGCCTTCAGAAGTTGCCTGGCCTTGCAGTTACCTTAGTTTCAGACTTTCAGCCTCCAGAACTGTGAGAGAGCACATTTTTGTTGCTTTAAGCCACTTAGTTTGTGATAATTTGTTATTGTGGCCCAAGCAAACTTATGCAGTGATTTTATCAATCTTGTAGATAAGACACTGCTGGTTGCCCACCCAACTGCCATTCACCATTCTTTCTGACTATCCTAATCCCAATTTTGTTCAGTATCAGACAGCAGTGTGCTCAGGGAAGATGGCCCAGCTCCTGAGAAAAAAATCATAAACGGTCAATCAAGCCTGCCAGAGTACATTCATTCCCCTTTGCCAAGGATTGGTTGGGGTGGCCATTTGACCCTGTTATGGCCTCTGAAATGTAAGAGGAAGTCTGCTGGGGGGGGTGCTTCTGGGAAGTATTTCCTCCTTATTAAAAATGTGAGAGGCCCCTGCACCTCCCTTCCTGCCTCGGAACATGGTTGCGTGAGAGCATGTTATCTGATGCTGCTGCAGCCCTCTCCCAGCTGTGAGAGAAAGGCCGAGTGCATTTCAGAGGCTGACTCAAGGCCCTGATGTCACTGAGCTGTTCAACCCACAACCTCTGCTGCACTTATTGTTACATGAGAGAAATGAACTACTATTTGGTTGGGCGTCCTACCCGCAGCTGAAAACGATCTAATAGATACTCTGGGTGTAATAGTTAGTGCCACTGATGACAGGACTAAACGTAATTTGATAAGACTGGAACACTTGCCCCAAACAAAAAAGACAAATTAAAATGGGAATAAATATACGGTTTCTGCATTAGGGATAAAGATTAGTTGCTGTATTAGGATAAAAATATAAGTGACTATATATTTTTCAAATTCTGTATGTCAAAAATATCATAGACAAATTTAAAAGGCAAATAACAGAGCAGAAAAATTCTAACATACGTAACAGACAAGAGGCTGGTATCCTTATATGAAAAACTCTTGCAAACCAATAAGAAAATGGCAAAACACTCCAATAGAAAAACGGTAAGGAATAAGAAAAGGCAGTTGTCAAAAGAAGAAACATAAATGGCTAATTAACAGATGAAATTCAATCTCACTGGCCACAGTAGGGAATACAAATTAAATACAGTACAGTAAAATGTGCAGGGGCATATTCAGGCTTCTGAGGCCTGAAACTTAAAGAATTTGGGAGCTGGATCCTCAAAACTATGAATACAAAATTAACTATGATTGTGAATTTTTTTTGGAAAGAGAAAAGAAATCATAACAAATTACAAATTTTAAAAAGCTGAAAAGAATCATAAATGTCACTAAAGCTAGTAAAAAGAACATAGTATTTTTATTAATTGTCTAATGTTTGTTTATAATATTTTTCTATCCTTCCTGGCTACATATTATTTCATCGTCTCTTCATTTGACAACAATTTTGTATTAGCATTTTCTATGGAAAGGATAGAAATATAATGCAGTATTTATCCTAGCATGGTTGGTTGAAATGTTTTTTATTTATAGTTGCAATTCATAAAATATATAACTTCACACAGATTTGCTTGCTCTTTGTAATACTACTACAGGTTTGTACTCTATAAACACAGGGATCTTGATACATTCCATTTTTCATCATGCCCATCAAAAAGGTAAAAAATGTAGATACGGTATATTTATAATTGTGTACACTGTATTACTGAGTATATTCCTGAAAGAAGAGAACACTTATGGCTAGGCAGTTCAGTAAGAACTGAATCTTCTGCTTACAGTTTTACACACCCAATGATTGGAAAAATACTCATAGACCAGATTTTGGCTCTGTACATCTCAAACCTTGTTCTCTTCCACTATCCAAACATTTCCAGGGCCAAGGCTGCCGGGCATATTCACACCCTGATACAATCTTTAGCTCTGCCTCTTTGTGTCATGAAGCTGGGTGAGTTGGCACAGGGGGAAGTAGGAGTATTTTTGGAAGCCATTCCTCTACTGGCAAATAGCTATAACTTAACCAGACATGGAAATGACTGCAACCCCATAAATATATCTCTCCAAACCCTAATAAAATGTATTTCCAACTCAATTTCATCTTAGCCGGCTCTCCAAAATGCCTTTGGCCACTTGAATAAAACTCAGCAAAGTACGGTTGAGGGTTGGAGTGGGGAAAATAGCCACCTTAAGAGATTTTAATCAAAATATTTTACTTTTGCACATATAATCATATGACTATATTAATAGGGTCCTGCCCAGAGCCTTAAAAAGGAAAAATGAGAGGTCCTAAAACTGAGGTTTTATCTTCACGGTAAACCACTTCTGGAGTACCTGTACCTTATGTTAAGTTTCCATATCAATGTCAATATTTAAGGCATAAAATTGTATACAGTAAAAAGTTACTCATTTGGTCCATAAGGGTCTAACACAAGGAGTTTTTCCTCAAGCCACAGGTAAAAGAAAACAGAATTAAAAAGAATGAGAACAGTCTAAGGGAACTCTGGGACAATATCAAGCACGCTAACATCCGTATTATAGGTGTTGCAAAAGGAGAAGAGAGAGACAAAGGGGCAGGGAATCTATTTGAAGAAATAATAGCTGAAAATGTTCCTAATCAAAGGAAGGAAACAGACATCCAAGTACAGGAAGCACAGAGAGCACCAAACAAGATAAACCCAAAGAGGCCCAGACCAAGACACATTATAATTAAAATGTCCAAAATTAAAGAGAGAATCCTAAAAGCTACAAGAGAAAGGCAACAAGTGACATACAAAGGAAACCACATAAGGCTACCAGTGGACTTCTCACCCAAAACCCTACAGGCTAGAAGAGAGTGGCACAGCATATTTAAAGTGCTAAAAGGAAAAAACTACAGCCAAGAATACTCTACCTGGCAAGTTGATCATTCAGAATGGAAGGAGAGATAAACAGTTTCCCAAACGAGCAAAAATTAAAGGAGTTGATCACCAAGAGACCACTTCTACAAGAAATACTGAAGGGACTTATTTAAGTGGGAAAGAGAAGACTACAAGTAGGAATAAGAAAATTATCACAAAAAAAGGCAATAAAATGTGGATGTTTTACTAGTTCTTCTCTGTTCCTTTCTTCTTCTCTTGCTCTCTTGTCTTGTGGTTTGATGGCTTTCTTTAGTAATATGTTTGATTTCCTTCTCAATTATTTGTTTATTTATTATAGATTTCTGGTTTGTGATTACCATAAGGTTCATATATAATATTCTGCATATATAGCAATCTATATTGAGTTGATAGGCTCTTTAGTTTGACCTCTTTCTATAAGCTCTACTCTTTTATTCCCCTCCTCCCACATTTTATGTTTTTGAAATCATATATAATCTCTTATTTTGTATGTGTTTATCCATTACCTTCTTATCATTGAAATAGGTAATTTTAGTACTTTTGTCTTTTAATCTTCATATTGTCTTCATAGGTGGTTGATCTGCTAGCTTTTCTATATTTTTGCCTTTACCAGTGATTTTATTGGATCAATTCTCAGAATCATACAACCTTCCAAAACTGAATCAAGAAGTAGAGAATTTGAATAGACCAATCACCAGTAAGGAGATCGAAGCAGTAATCAAAAACTTCCCCCAAAATAAAAGTCCAGGACCAGATGGCTTCCTTGGTGAATTCTACCAAACATTCAAAGGAGACCTAATACCCATCCTTCTCAAACTCTTCCAAAAAATTGAAGAAGAAGGGAAACCTCCTAACTCATTCTATGAAGCAAACATTATCCTGATACCAAAACCAGACAAGGACACAAAAAAATAAACCTACAGGCCAATATCATTGATGAACATCGATGCAAAAATCTTCAACAAAATACTAGAAAATTGAATACAACAATGCATTAAAAAAATCACACACCATGATCAAGTGAGATTTATTCCAGGGATGCAGGGATGTTTCAACATCCACAAATCAATTAATGTGATACACCACATTAACAAAATGGAGAATAAAAATCACATGATCCTCTCAATAGATGCAGAGAAAGCATTTGACAAGATACAGCATCCATTTATGATAAAAATTCTAAATAAAATGGGTATAGAAGGAAAATACCTCAACATAATAAAGGCCATATATGACAAACCCACAGCTAATATCATTCTCAATGGAGAAAAACTGAAAGCTATCCCTCTAAGAACAGGAACCAAACAAGGATGTCCACTGTCACTATGCTTATTTAACATAGTATTGGAAGTCCTAGCCACAGCAATCAGGCAAGAAAAAGAAATAAAAGGGATCCACAGTGGAAAAGATGAAGTGAAACTGTCACTCTTTGCAGATGACATGATTTTACATATAGAAAACCCTAAAGAATCCACTAAAAAACTTTTAGAAATAATAAATGAATACAGTCAAGTTGCAGGAGACAAAATGAACATACAAAAATTGGTGGCATTTCTGTACACTAACAACAAAGTAGCAGAAAGAGAAATTAAGAATATAATCCCATTTACAATTGAGACAAAAAGAATAAAATACCTAGGAATAAACTTAATCAAAGAGGTGAAAGATCTATATACCAAAAACTATAAAACATTGTTGACAGAAATTGAAGAAGACACAAAGAAATGGAAAGATATTCTAGGTTCTTGGATTGGAAGAATTATCATCATTAAAATGTGCATACTTCCTAAAGCAATCTATAGATTCAATGCAATCCCTATCAAAGTTCCAACAACATTTTTCACAGAAATAGAACAAAGAATCCTAAAACTTATATGGAACAACAAAAGACCCCAAATAGCCAAAGGAATCCTGAGGAAAAATTAAAAAGCTGGAGGTATCACATTCCCTGATTTCAAAATATGCTACAAAGCCATAGTAACCAAAACAGCATGGTACTGGCACAAAAACAGACACACAGATCAATGGAACAGAATCAAGAGCCCAGAAATAAACCCACACATCTATGGACAGCTAATTTTGTACAAGGGAGCCAAGAATATACAAGGGAGAAAGGAGAGTCTCTTCCATAAAAGATGTTGGGGAAACTGGACAGCCATGTGCAAAAGAATGAAAATAGACCATTGTCTTACACCATGCACAAAAATCCACTCAAAATGGATTAAAGACTTTAATTTAACATCTGAAACCATGAAACTTCTAGAAGAAAACATAGGCAGTATGCTCTTCGACATCGGTCTTAGCAGCATATTTTCAAATAATGTGTCTGACCGGGCAAGGGAAACAATAGGAAAAATCAACAAATGGGACTACATCAAACTAAAAATGTTCTGCACAGCAAAGGAAACCATCAAAAAACCCCCCAAAAGACAACCTAACAATTGGGAGAAGATATTTGCAAACCATATATCAGGTAAGGGGTTAATATCCAAAATATACAAAGAACTCATACATCTCAACAACAACAAAATTAACAACCAAATTAAAAAATGGGCAAAGAATCTGAATAGAGATTTCTCCAAAGAAGACATATGGATGGCCAACAGGCACATGAAAAGATGTTCAACATCATTAACTATCAGGGAAATGCAAATCAAAACTACAATGAGATATCACCTCACTCGCATCAGACTGGCTATAATTAACAAGACAGGAAACAATAAGTTTGGAGAGGATGTAGAGAGAAGGGAACTCTCATATACTGCTGGTGGGAGTGCCAACTGGTGCAGCCAATATGGACAACAGTATGGAGTTTCCTCAGAAAATTAAGACTAGAGCTATTCCACTGCTGGGTATTTATCCAAAGAACTTGAAAACACAAATGCATAAAGATACATGCACCCCTATGTTCATCGCAGCATTATTCACAATAGCCAAGAACTGGAAGCAAGGTAGGTGCCCATCAAGGAACAAATGGATAAATAAGATGTGGTGTGTATACACAATGGAATACTACTCAGCCATAAGAAATGACGAAATCTGGCCATTTGTGACAACATGGATGGACCTTGAGGGTATTATGCTAAGTGAAATAAGTCAGAGGGAGAAAGTCAAATACCCCATGATCTCACTCATAAGTAGAAGATAAAAACAATGACAAACAAACACCTAGCAACAGAGATTGGATTGGTGGTTACTAGAGGGAAAGGAGGAATGGGGAAGGAAGCGGGGTGAAGGGGTGATTAGGCACACATGCGTGGTGATGCATTGTAATTAGTCTTTGGGTGGTGACCACGATGTAATCTACACAGAACTCAAAATCTATTACAATGTACGCCTGAAAGTTATATAATGTTATAAACCAATGTTACTGCAATTAAAAAAACCCAACAAAACCAAGAACATTGGGAGATGTTTTAATTAAAAAATATTTTAAATATGTAATTTTCGTGTAAAATTTAAAATGTTTTTGATTTTGCCTATCTAAGCAAAATACAAACTTCAGAAGCCATAAAAAATACATAAATATGACCATATAAAATTTTGGACACTCTGAAAAGAAAAGAGCACCATGAAGAATGACTGAAGAAAAAATTATAAACTGGGAAAAAACATTTTCAAGGCAGATTGAAAGCCTTATTTTCTTAAGATACAAATTTTTAAAATCAATCAATAAAAAAAGACCAATACAAAACATGATTACCCAGAACTACTGAGTTTCACATAGCATATCACAAATTTTTTTCTGATTTTTAAAATTAGCTTTACTGGGATATAATTTACATACAATAAAATTCACTAACTTTATGTGTAAAGTTTGATGAGCTTTGACAAATGTATATGGTTGGTAATTACCACCCCAGTCAGCGTATAGAATTTTTCCACCAACTCCAAATTCCCTCTTGCCCTTTTATAATCAATTTCCCTCCTCATTCCTGGCATCTGGGAACCTCTGATGTACTTTCTGTCACTATGATAGAATTCGGGGAGGCAGAAGCAGCTAGAATGCAAAAGGTTTTGTCTCATCTAGAATTTCATAAAAATGGATGGAAGCGGACGTCTCTCCTTAGTATCTTTAATTTTCAAAATCCAAGGGGAGAACTTTGATCCAGCTTGTGTCCAGTGATCACTCATGAAGCGTTCAAGGTAGGAAGGACCTGTGAGAAAATGACACTTAAAAGATTGGAGTGTGGGCAGAATCATTCCCCAATACAAAATGGAGAGGTCTTCCCAGAAGAAAGGAGGCAAACACAGATAATAAGCACCCACCATAACAGCAGTTCATGTGAAAAAAAGACTTCAAAAGAACTAGCTGATAGGGCTGTAGGAGCCCCATTGTCTAGAAGACTGTGTTCATTCTCTGGCCTCACGTTTTCCAGAGTCAAGGACAAAGTGGAGGGGTTTAGGATGGAAAGATGTAACATGTGTAACAGTTACACTGAAAGAGATAGAATAAAGTAAAAAAGCAACTTTCTTCTCTCCCTTCCACCTGTTGAAACTTGCTCTGTTGAACATATTTTTTCCCAACCCTCAAGTGGAATCTGGGGTTGGTCCCACTAGTTTTCTGGTCCTCTTCAGATAACAGAAACACCTCCAGACATTGAACCCCATTAATAGTCTCATTTCATTAATTCAAATGTCCAGTTCTGTGCAGCAGTCAAACCTGAGAATTCCACTTACAGGAACAGCGGGCATGCTCCAAGAGGAAAACAGCATGTGATCCGCTTCTTTATTTTCCCACCGAAAGGATCTCTGAACCACAATATTCCACCTCCCTCCACCCCTAAGATCACTAGCAGAAATTTCTGACCTCTCCATGGAGTGAGGGGAGGGGCGTGAATGAAGGGGAGGGGAGTTCTTAGGAAGGTCCTATTTGCTAGGTACTGTCCTGATCTTTCCAGTGGATATTCCAAGCTTTTTCTTGTAGGGGTATTGTTTTGACCATATTACCTTGGGTGAGGTATGGTGAGGCTAGACACAGATCAAGAGCGAGAAGCCAGAAAGTTTTACAGTTTGTTACACCCACCGTTCTCTGGACAGAGCACAGTACGCCTTGCAGGGTCACTTAGGGTAAACACTGGGATGGCTACAAGGCAGACGGAGAGAGGGGAACTGAGGTTTCCTTCAGTGGAAGGAAAGGGCAAGGCAGGACAAGCAGATTTACTGGCTAGTTTGAATAATCTCAGTGGGCTCTAGGGCACAGGAGCTGTCCCTGGTTGTCTGCTACCGGGCTCTGGGGCAATTAAGGCAGGTCTATAGTGGTCTGAAGTGTGAGAGCCTGATAAGGGAGTGGTTGGGCATGTGGACTTAATCGGCTGCCTAAGAAGGGGAACTAACCAACCTCTAAACAGGGCCTCAAAACTGAGTCAAGACAGCATTAAAAAAAACAAAAAACTATATTACAGGTATTTTATAGGTTCTTTGGAGACCCCTTATCATAGAGGATGTCTGATCTGCAGTCCCCTTATTGTGGGCAAGGTCTTTCTTCTGTTTCTCTCTCTCCCTCTCTCTGTCTGTCTGTCTCTCTCTCATACACACATACGTGCATACACACACACACACACACACACACACAGAGTCATTCTACTGGTACATTTCCAGCCCATTCGTGCCAAGGTCTGAGGTCTCCTTGCCTCTGCTAGGAAGCTGTCTTTGGGCAGGGTTCCTTTTGAAAAGGCTTCAGGCTAGCTCTCACGTCTGACGCTGAATTATACATGACTGTGAGCATCAGCAAAGGAGAGCAGTGCTCTGAGAGAGCACCATGGAGCGGGGTGAGAAGGCGGCGGCAGAGCCAAGGAGCAGGGGACAAAGGTTTTCCAAGCAACAGAATGGTGTGCGAGGACTTATAAAATAAGGGCCAAGACTAGGGTGAAGAGAGTGAGGCACTGGCCTCAGGGGGGAAATTTAAGGGAATGCTATAGAATGCAGTAATCAAGATTAATAATACTGAAAAATATATTAAAAATGTGTATAGGATGCATCTATATATCATAAGTACATACACACACACATACATATGAAAAGCCTCAGCCTTTTGCCTAAGGCTCCAAAATGGCTCAGCAGGGCTCTGGTGCCAGGCAATAGCAGCTTCTAGCTTCCTCCTGGCCAGATTGTAGCCCTGAGCCACTTCCACACGGAAATGCTGGAGCAGCGCCCTAGGAAAGGCCTTCCTTGGGAAATAACCTTTATCTGAGCCTTGAAGGAGGTGAGGCATAGAGCGTATGACAGGGGAGAAGAAACAGCACATCTGCAAGTCCTAAATGCCCGAGGGGAAAAGAGCCAGAGGGATTTGGGGGAATGGTGGTGGCAATGGGTTAGGCAGGGACCAGACCAAGCAGTGACTCTTTAGAATCTTAACTCGGGGAGACACATGCCCAGATTTGTTTCTTATGCTGATAATGCCATGTAGGGGACAGATTGGAGGAGTCGGGTGTGGACGCAGGTAAGAGCCTTCTGAGTGAAGGACGACTGTATCCCAACCAGAACAGGTGTAGACAGATCCCCAAGGTCCAGGTGCAGGCCTCAGTTTCCCCACCATAGCACTGAGGGTGCGGCGGCACCCGGGTCTCCGCCCTGTCATCTGGGCCTCCCCAGGGCTCCATCCGAACGCCCGAGCATCAGGGCGCGCGGAGGAACCGCCCGCATTCAGCCGCGGGCCGGGGCGGTCTGGGCGGGGCGGGTCCCGTGAGCACCCGACCGGCTCGCCGCCCAATCGCCGCGGGCCCGCCGAGCCCCGGGGGGCTGGGGCCGCCGCCGCCGCCGCCGCCGGAACGTGCCGCGGCTGCGCGACGCTCGAGCGCCGGGCAGGGCAGCGGGCGCGCTCAGTCTGGCGGCGGCGGCCGTGCGCGGACGGACGTGCCCGGAGCGCCGCAGCCGCCCGCAGCCGAGCCGAACCGCGCGCGCCCGCCCTGCCGCCCGCCATGGTGTCATGGATCATCTCCAGGCTGGTGGTGTAAGTGGCCTTCTTCCCCGCGCCCCTTCCTCGCCCTCCTTCTCCACCCCCAGCGCCCGGCCCCGGTCGCCCGGGCTATTAATACCCCGCGGCCGCTAAATTTAGCAGATACAGTAGCTGCCGAGGACGCCGGCGAGCGGGCGGCACAGGACGCGGCGGCGGCTGCCCTGCGGGCCGGGCCCGGGCGCGGGGGACCGGCAGGCGGGGCGGCGAGCGCGGGGGCGCACCGGGGCTCCGCCGGGGGCTGCGCTTTGTTCCCCCGGGTGGGGGATTGGCGGGGGCCCGACCGGCGCTCCGCGAGGGCACGCGTCCCTTTCCCCTGGGAGAAGCGCTGGCCGGGGTCGCCCGCCGCCGCCACGCTTTTGTCAGGTGAAAATGACAGACCGAGTCCAGACGAGCCTGGGGCGCTGCCCGGAGGGGTGAGCGCGGAGAAGGGCGGCGAGATGGAGGCGGGCCTCCTAACGGGGTTGAACAAATACTCCTTTTTAGGTTTGTTCAGAATTGACAGCGGCAAAGGCAAGTGGGACTTAGGAGGACCTATATGAATCTTGGGGTAGACGCCTCGCGTCCCCGAGTCCGATTCCTTTGGCGGGGGTTTGAGGGGGACATAGGGGCAGGCATCTCCAAGAATTCACGGGAAATTTCCAAGTGACGGATAGCCACCCGGATGGTGGCGATGACACCTCCCAGGCCTTGCTGGAGAGCGCAGAGTCATCTCGGGTGAGGCCTGTGTGAAGTCATTGCGGGTGGGCGTGGGGGGCGTTTTTCTCTGTCAAGCTCCAGAGCTGAGGAGACCTTTGAAGAGCTCCCACCCTCGTGGATTTATTCGCCTTTGCAGCTAGACGTGGCTGTCCAGAACCTCTGCTTCCCTAAGCGCTCTCGCCTGAGTCAGGACAGGTCTGCCACCTGCTCAGGGAGCCGGGGCTGAAATTGGTTGGAAGAGTCGGGGTGGGTGGTGCGCCTCGGGCTTTTTCTTTGTCTGAGAAGGACGGCTCTGGACGCTGGTTAATTGTGCACCATCACTCCCCACGTTTTGAAACATCTCCCATCTCCTATCCTTTACTGATTTTCAAAGAAGCAGTCAGGGGCAGGCTTCTGAAGTCGTTCTCAGCATTGTATCCTGGCCACCATTCTGGGCTTTCCTGCCAAAGCCAGTGTTGGTGCCTCTCAGCCCCCAAGTTCATTTCATGTAGACTGCTGGGGTTTGTGCTGTACCTGGAGGTGGCGTGTTAAATATGTGGAAGATCTCTGCGGGCAGAGCTGGTATGATAACGCAGGGAAGCAGCTGGCATGCCTCGCCCCACCTCATGCCTGACCGAAGCCGGTCTTGACTTCAGGGTGGTCCTTTCTCTCCTGAGGTGGTGCTCTGATCTTCGTATTTGCAGGTGGCTTCTGAGGAGCCTCAGGGTGGGGCTGGAGAGTTTAGTTGGCCTGGCTGGAGGGCTCACTCTGTATGGGTCCTACTGGGCTGGGGCAGGAGCACTGGGCAGTGAGGGCTTCTGATCTGGGGTCCATGTGACCATCTCTGATTTTATGAACACCGTTCCCCTTACATAAAGGCAGCTGAGGGGTGTGGAAAGGCACACATTTGCGGAGGGTGGTCTCAGGGACTTGCTGTTACTTTCTAAAACAACTATACTCCCCAAAAATGAAGCTTCAGAGAACTTAAATGACCGTAATAGCTACCCCTCTGGTCAGCCCAGGACCCTCTGCCCCAAGGGAGAGTTTGTGAAATTTGGGGTTGTTATTCCCACTGTCAGCTCCGAAAGGTCAGGAGTACCACCTAGCCCCCGAGTCCCTAATTCTCTATAGAAACCCCCCATGGAAGTGTCAGCTGTGAATTATTAAAACCACTTTAATAAGCAGTGCCTTTTTCGCATAAATAATACTTTATTAATTATAGGAACATTAGAAAATCTAGATAGACTGAAAATCATCCACATTATCGCCACACAGAGATAGCAAATGGTAATTTTGGGAGGTATATTCTTCAAGATGTTTTTCCCTATGCGTATATGCATATATATTTATATTTACCATTCAGGGAAATTATCAGTTCAGCCCAAATTTCCACAAACCTCTTAGCAAAGAGTAGGAATACTGTGTTTGGAGTCAGACAACCCATGGTTCCAATCCCAGTGCTGCCTCTTGCCAGCTGATCCCAGTTCACAACTCAGATCACGAGAGATCCTAGTTCACAAGCTAGTTAACCTCATGTTGCTGTTGCAAAGATTTCAATGACACATGATATATAAATTGCCAAGCACCACGGAGGGTGTCAAATCAATGATGACTCCCTCCTTCTGTCGTCCCAGGTACCTAAGAGAGGGCGTAAGAGCTCCTGAGGGGCCCTTAGACGTTACTCCTGTGGTTTTCAAACTGGCTTCTCTGAGGACCACCCAGCCTGAGTGGGTGGGCTCTGGGCTCCCCAGCCCTGCTTCAACATGAGTAACTCCCCTTTCATTTGTTTTATACGTGGAGCTTCTAGACAAAATATAATTTGGAAAATATATGGGTTTTTCTGCCAATGAAAAGCGCTGCTCCAGCCTTCCCTTCATCTCTAAAACTGCAGAGGGCGTGTGCCCTGCCCAAGGACATGAGGTGAGCTGGCGAAGAAAACAGGCTCTGGGTTTTTGGTCCAACGCCCTTTCTACCTCTGCCTGTCCTTGACAGTTGTCCTAAATGGATCTCTTTCAAGCTCCCAAGACCTCTGGTATGCTGTCCTATGATTTTATCCACAAGTTCCATTTCCTGTAAGCAATCTTTTCATGGTTTTATAAGCCTCTGTCACATAGAAGAACGTTTAAGGAAGACGTATCACTGTGTTCTGAGGATAGAGAGGGAGTGTCTTCCTTCCAGCCAGAGGCCTTAAGACAAGTTGGTGGCGCCTAGGGACAGCCAGCCGGTGCTTATAGATGTCTGAGTCACCATCGGCTGTGAACGTTTTTAGGGCAGTGATTGTGGCTTATTTCCCTCTCCAACCTCTCACCCCCTCCCAAGGCTCTTTTTGCAGTACCTGGCACCTGAGTGCATGCACTAAAGGTGGGTTGTGTTGAAGGAGGTCAGAGGCCCTGGGATAAGCAGGGGAGCTGACCAGTGTTGTCCCCTGGGGATGGAGGTTAGTGGGCATCGGGACAGGCTTGTACCCACGGGGCAAAGCTGTTGGAGTGAGGACCAATTTGACATGCTGCTATCTTGCCAGCTGTCTTCCTCCTAACTCCCTTGGCTCCGCCTAGGAAGAATTAAGGAAGAGATACTTAGTGCGGTAGCAAGGTTGGCCTTGTCAGAAGCTGGTTGATATCTGCATGGAACACGGGAGCTCATTTAGGACTGGGCTGCTTGCCTCCTTTAAAATACTTTGTCTTCTTTACAAACCACTCAAGGCCGAGGCACGAATGAATTTCAAACTGGGCTGAGTGTGTTTGTGTGCCCTGGAGGGGGCATGCAGAGGTTGCTCTGTGGCTTTTTGGGAGAATGTCGTCTCCTGAAGCATTTATTCCAAGGAGCGGTTATTGCCTCATCATCTCCGGACAGAATTTTGGCGGAGGCCCAGATTGTTGGCTAAACGGATCCAGAGCTTCCCACCATTCATGGGGTTAGTAGACCAAAACTCCAATGCACTGCATGGGGAAGAAGAGAGTCCTAATTCAACAAATTTTCTAAATAACTGGTAGCTATGCAGAAAAAAACCCTTTTTTCCACATTGTACATCTTTTACAAATGTTAGTTTTTAGAAAGTACAGTCTGATGCTTAAAACAGAGTGTTAGTTTGACGGCTGAAGCTCTGACTGCATCCTAGGACTGTGATTTGAAGCCTGAAGTCTGTGTGCCCTGGTCAGGGGTGTTCAAGTAGAGGAGACTGGAAGGAATGTGGGTTGTCCTCAAGATGTCCCCCAACGGTTACAAAACAAATGGAAAAAAAACAAAAGGCCATAAATTCTTAAACATAAGCTTGCCTTTCTTTGGGGTCTGCTTTTCAAAAGCGGAATGCAGAAAAATGATCCCGTTAATGGAGGGTTCAAGTTGGTTGAGGATTTGTTTCCTGGCACTGTGGAGTGGTCCAGGGTAGGATCTGGGTAAATATTTCAGTTGGGTTGTGAGAGGAAAGATTTGTGCTGAAAGTCAGCAAACTTGGCTTCTAGTCCCAGCTCTGGTCTCATCCACCGTCAGTCCTCAGGGCAACTTGCACCCACCCTGGGGCCCTGCTCCTGGTCTAGGAGACAGGGAGTGGGCCAGCATCACCTTGGAGGTCTTAATAATTCCAAGAGCCAGTGCTCCCCTAGGGCCCTAGGCTCCCCTGGCCCAAGAGCACCATGTTTGTTTATAAACAAGAGAAGTCTCCTCAAGGAAGTGAAGAATACCAGCTTAGATTTCACCACTGTTCTGCTGCCCTCTTCTTTGTTGATTAATCCTGCCTGCCTGCCTGCTGGGAAGTAGCTTTTGTGTACTTCTCCCACTGTGTCTTATTTGAAGGTGAGCTGACAAGTGAGGGTCTCACCTGGTTCTTACTGGCTCAGTCCTCCCTTTCCTTCTGAAGCACGCCATCTTCCTCAGAGCGTGTGTTATTTGTGGGGAGGAAGAGCGCTGAGAAGAACAAGAGAAAAGAGAGTC
The DNA here is from genome assembly GCF_021613505.1 of Equus quagga. NCBI lineage: Eukaryota > Metazoa > Chordata > Mammalia > Perissodactyla > Equidae > Equus > Equus quagga. The sequence continues at coordinate 66,534,174 of NC_060271.1, forward strand.
AAGGCAGCTAGTGAGGCTGCTGTTTTGTATTGTGTAGCTGAGTTGTGTGTGTTTGTTTTCCAAGGGGGCTTAACAACTGGGGGAGGGGAAGATTTGGCTGTGCAGTAGTCACTGCATACGGCCCCTTTGGAATTTCATTGCCAAGGATGAGCCACACACATGCCCACCCGGTTACCAGGATTCTTGGTGTCTGTGGGAATTTCTCCAGGAACCAACGAGAGCTAAGGAGGGTTGCATTTGGGCTATGAGGATATTTTCTTCTCACTTCTGGGCCTTGGGAAGGCCCTGATGGGTTGGAAGATGACTAGTTATATATATATTGTTTGTTCTAAACTATCAAATCTTATCTGTCTTTACACAGAAGCACATTGTTTTCCCTTTGCGTTTTTTTAGTCACGCCCGGGGCTTTCCTGGGATTATAGAGAAAAAGGAAATATAGATAAAGGACCAAATATTTGGCATGCAGTAGGGATGTCTGAAGGAATCTTGACAATCTGGTATAGGCCTTCAAGCATGGCGTACGTACCAGGACCAGGGATGGCAAATGAGTTTCATCTCTTATAATTGATGGGAAGCTGCCTTGGGACACTGTCTTGAGGAGAGTATGAAGCTGGGTTGGGCTCAGCGGGGAGAGTCCCCTGAGTGATTTGCGCAGGGAAGATGGTAGTGGGGGCACACACGTTGGTTCAGTATTTGCTCTATGGGTTCCTGATCCGAGAAGGCCTGTCCCACTGTCAGAGTTTCACATGCTTCCCTAAATTAGTAAACAGAGAGCAGCATCCTTTACCTGAGTTGACATTACCTTCTGACATCCCGCCCACACCAGGCCTTGTCAGTCACCTGGCAGTTTTGGCCAAAGGTGCCTCCTCGTTTCTGGCATAGGGAGCTGTCCAGCCTAGTGGCTCTCTAGTCTGCCTCTTTCCTCTTAGGATGATCATGCCTATTCGACTTTTTCCCTTTTTTCTTTGCCTTTCACCAGTCACAGCTCAGTTAAATTCCGCCTTTTCTTTTCTTTGTGACTTATGCTTTCACATCTTTTCTACCTCCTTATAGGTGCCTGTGGTTGGTACCTTGGGCTTCAAAATAAGTTTCCCATTCCCTTCTGGTACCATACGCCATCCTACCTTGTGCCACTCAGCCAAAGGAGTGGGCATGTGACCCAGGCCTAGCTACACATTTCCCTGGGCACAAAGATTGGTCCAGAGGTGGGTATGTGACCCAACTGAGCCACAGATCTTTCCCCAGGGTTTTTTGATTTGAAGCTGGGAGAGGAGAGCCTTGCCTATGGGGCCCAGAGCTGGAAAGATATGAAGGTGGGGCAGCTGGTGGCTAAACACCTTGGCACATGGAGAAGGCCTGTCGGCCAAAGGGTCAAATACAGCGAAGCAGAGAGAAACAGAGATGAGATGCGGGCAGAGAGAGAAGGAAGCTGGCACGGGAGCCTTGATTCTAGTTACTCAGGCCCCGGTTCCTGCCGCTTCTCCTTTGATGCCTTGAGCTGGTCCATATCCTAGAATGAAAGCCTTGAGTAGCGCTTATGTTAATTAACTGTTTATTGTAGTGGTGAGGCTGGACTGGGTTATGCTGCAGTAACAACTCCCAAATCCCAGTGGCTGAAGACAGCAGAGGTTTATTTCTTGCTTTATGCTGCCTGTTCGCTGTGGGCTGGCAGAGGTACTCTGCTCGTTGTAATCACCAGAGGCCCAGGCTGACTGCGTCTCCTTTGTCTTAGGGTGCTAGCGTTGCACCAGGATTCACTGTGGTAGGGAAAGAAAGATGGAGAGTCAGGCACTGTCTCTTAAGTCCCTCTAACCAGAAGTGACATGTGTCACTCACATTTGATTGTTCAAAGAAGATCATATGGCCATGCCTGTGCGTGGAAAAGTATAATTGTACTAAACATCTGTGAACAGCCCCAGTGACCATGATGTGTGTTGAATGGATTAATCCTCACCAGCTTTGCAACCCTGTAAATGTCGTTTTTTGCTAAAGTTGGTGTAAGATGGGGATTTTTTTCCCCCTCTTGCAACTGGGAGAGTTTTAACACACTCCTTTACCTCCTTATATTAGAAAAATCTCTCACGCCCCTTTTGACCCCTTTTCTTTATTCTGTTTGGGAGTTCAAAAAGGAGGTCTTAATTTTGGGGGAGAAATTAGCAATTGTAAAGAACCGATGCTGTTCCATGGCCGAAGCCCTCAAGGTGCCCTACGATTTTCATTACACTCTCCATGTTTGTCTCCGTTCACCTTCCTGCATGAAACCTCCCTTGGGTGCCCTAACTGAAGGAAGATTTCTGTCCTCTGGGTCTCTGGAGTGGCATTGTCACTTTGTACCTTGTGATACGTTTATGTCCCCTTAAGAACCATATCTGTTTCTTAGTCTCCCTCACGGCTCTCCATGTGTAGAAGGTGCCCAATGAATGCATGTTGGATCACGAATGAGTCAGGACCTCACTACTTAAAGAGTGGTCTGTGCATCAGCAGCATTGGCATCACTGGGAGATAGTTAGGAATGCAGAATCCTGGGCCCCACCCACGACCTGGTGAATCTGCATTTTAACAAGATCCCCATGAAGCTTGAGAAGCACTGAGTCAGGGGACAGGGTACCGTCATCTCCTGTGTAAAAGGAAAAGAAATGGTCTTGCCTAAGATTCCCATTATTGGCTGTAAATTCAATCCCAAGTCATCCATTTGTGCTAGAGTGTGGTTCATCCTTTCTGGTCTGACAGGTCCCAACTCTGACTTTTTATGAGTTCTGATGGCATAATTGGACTCCACAAACCCAGTGCCCAACTGTGAACCTTTTGCAGGTAGGCTTCTTAATTGTGATGTGTAAAATTTAGTTTTGCCACATTTGGGGTTAGACTACCAAGGCAATGCCTGTCAGCCAGAATATGGAGCTGAGTGGGTCATACTACTCAGAGGCAAGTGGGATACAACCTGCCTTGAAAAAGAGGCATGGTGAAACACAGCTGACGCTGGGGACTCACGGTGGATTTACAGGAACACACAGGGGCTTCTTCTCATGAGCACGTGAGGCTGAGAAGAACTGCTTCCCCTGTGTCCCTCCTGAGGAAGCTGCAGCATCCAGCAGGATCTGTCAATGCTGCAGGCCAGGCCCTGTGTGCTGTGTCATCCTGTCTTATCAGCGAGTCCTCTCAGCACTACCTTCAAAATACTCCCCCATCCAACCGACTCCCACCTCCACTGCCGCCACCCTGTTCCCACTCAAACTTATTGCTCCCCCAGATCATTTCAAAACTCTCCTAATTGTTTTCCTTTCTTCTACTCTTGTCCCTTCGGTGATTTGTTTAACATGTGGGATAGGTCATACCTTTGCCCTGCTGTGTTTAAAAACTGTCCAAAGACCTCCCATCGCACTAAGAATAAAATGGACTCCTTTCCATTCTCCACAAGACTCAGCAAGGCCCCTGCCCGCTGCCCTGACCTCACCTTGCACTGCTCTCCCCATACTCACTCAGCTCCAACCTCCTCACTGTTCCTGGAAGGCGACAAGCTTGTCCCACCCGGGGGCCTTTGCACTTGCTCTTCTCTCTTGCCTCTCCCCTAGCTCGTCCATGGCCTTCTCCCTCTCTCCATTTTGGTCTCCGCTCACATGTCACCTCTGCAGGAGAGGCCTTTTCTGACCCCCTTCTCCAAGTACACTGCACACACCACTCTATCCCCTTATCACACCCTGACACTGTGCTTTTAGTTCAGTTGTTTACTTATTTATGATCTCTCTCTCCACTAGGATTTAATCTTCATAACTTTTGAGACTTTTATCGTGTTCACAGCTGTTTTCCCAGTGCCTAGGGCAGCTCTAAGCTGGTAGCAGGTGTTTAAAAAATATGTGAACGATGACTTAGTATTCCCTTTGGGGTTAGAAGATCCTTTTTAAAACCTAGGTTTGTAGAACCTTGATTTGTGACCGTGGCAAGTGACTTAACCTCTCTAAGCCTCAGTTTTTTCATCTGTAAAACGAAGAGTTTGATTTCTGTTTCTGGAAATACGGAAAACTAAATATTCTGAAACTCCTCCCATAATAAAACCAAATAAAGAATTTTCTAAAAATGTTGGATAAAATATAACATGGATCCCCTTAAGTGCATTGCTGAGCTTTTAAGGAAGTGAGGGAATTTGCCAGGAGACAAGATAGAGAGGAAAACATTTTGCAAGGGTGGAAGCTAGTACTGTAGCAGCTGTATAAGAGACCACCCTGAAATTTAGCTTAAAACAGCAGCCGTTTTGTTAACGTCTCCCCTGGCTCTGTGGGCCAGGAATTAGACAGGACCCAGGACACAAAACTTATCTCTGCTTCATGATATCTGGGTCTCAACTGGGTGATGCAAATGGCACTGGTAGACTGGGCATCTTTCTTTTCATGTGTTCCAAGGCCTCCCCATGTGGTCTTTCCATGTGATTTCTCTTGTGTGGGGACCTCAGGATAGTCAAATTTCTTATGTGGTGGCTCAGAGCTCCAAGAGTGAGTGTCCAAGAAGCATCAGTAGAAACTGCAAGACTTTTTGTGCTCTCATCTCAGAAGTCCCAGGATGACACTTCTGGTACATTCTGTTGGCCAAATAAGTCACTAAGGCCATCCTAGATTTGAAGACGGGGGATTAGACTTCACCTCTCAATAGGAGGGGTATCAAATAATTTGTAGCCATCCTTAATATACCTTAATATAAGTCAAGGACTGGCCCAGCTTGGTTTCAATATCTCCGTAGAGAAAAGAGGGACCTTGAGTCTGTGAAGATAATAAGTCAGAGCTGGATGTTTGCATAAAGCTGAGATTTGAAGGGATGTTCCGTAGTAGAGACCTGAGTGGAAAGATGGACCCACAAGCACAGGGAGGTGACAGTGAAGTTTGGGAATTTGAAACTATCCATGGACCTGTCCTTATATGGGTTTGAGGTTTAAATTAACATATCCTGCATGGTCTGAGTACCCCTGAATGAGTGCTTCACATAAAAATTGGTCCTGGGCCGGTGATACCCCTAGGGCATCTGGCAGAAATTAATCCAGTCTCTCTAAGGGCTCTCAGTACACATCATACAGAATGAGCCCCAAAGAACATGAATTCACACACCAAAATTACAAAACGCATGAGGCAACAACCGCCCTAAGCAGGAGTTAACGAACACTGCAAGCAGCAGGATTCACCCTCCCTCAATCGATCAATCAATGAATCAATAACGTATACTAATTATATGTTATTTATATAAAATAACTATTAGAGACTTTAGAATAAGTCTTTCTAAAATGAAAAAATAAAGAATTGAAAATATGAAAAAGCAGCAGATCCTGAGGTGGAGAGGAGAGAGGAATGGGCCTCTTGGAAAAGTAAAAAATAAAGTATTGAGATTAAAAACCCAGCGGATTGGTTAAAATGATGAGGGGTGATGTTTTCGACACTGCATCTTAAAGCTGGAAGAGATCTTAGTGATCCCAGGCTGTGTTTGACAGACAAGGACGGTGGGACTGGAGGACTTAGGTCATTCATTAAGGTCAGTAGCCCGATTGGCTAGACCAAGACTTGAGGCCAGGCGTCCAGTTTCTCAAAGTGTTTTGATGTGGAAGAAAGGAGGTTTGTTTTATGTGGTTAGAGAGTTGGACTCAGACCAGTAGGTGACTAGAAGACAAATTTTTGGCTTGATAGAAGGAAAAGATACCCAGTAATTGGTGCTAATGTGAGACAATGAACTCAAGGCATCCAACCCTAAGAATTTCCAACTCTAAACCTCTATGATTTTAATCTTTTCCCTTATTGTAGTGGAGGGAGAGAGATAAGAGTTATTGGGAGGATTTTCTTTTCTGGTGGGTAGGCCTTCCATCCTTGTTCAAGATTGATTCATTGATTCATTCATTCATTCACTGCCCATTTATTGACTGTTTGCTTTGTGTCAAGCACTACACCAGGAACCAGGGGTATAAAGATGAGTGAGTTCCAGTTCCGTCTTTGAGAAGTTTATGAGGTCATATAGCCAGTCAGTGGGAAACTTGGATTTGAATTCAAATGTCCCTCCTACCTGCCAGTGCTCTTTCCATTGGGTAGCTATTTTGTGGGTGTATTTGAAAGACTTTTCTGGCTTTGGTTGGAAATTGTAGAGAGGAGCCCATTCAGCAGGGGAAGTGGTGCATCTGACATATGAAGGGATTGAACCACTGCTGTCTCTCTCTGCCTGGGAGACAATGTGGCATTCAATGTTGAGAGTGGAGAAGGCAGATGAGAGGGTGTGCTGAGTGAAAACAATCTGGGACAAAGAGATGAGTGAGGTTGAACATCCTTACCCACTGAATTAGTCGACTGTAACAGACTGCTGCTGTAACAAATAACCACAGACTTAGTGGTTTATAACAACAGAAATTTAATCTTCTACAGTTCTGGAGGCCTTAAGCCTGAAATGAGTCTTTTGGGGCTAAAATCAAGGTGTTGGCCTGACAGTTTTCTTCTGGGAGCTCCAGAGGAGAATCCATCTCTTGCTTCTTCCAGCATCTAGTGGCTCTTGGCATTCCTTGGCTTGTGGCCGCATCACTCCAGTCTCTGCCTCTGTAGTCACGTTGCCTTCTCTTCTGTCTTTATATCTTCATCTCCTCCCTTTTAGAAGAAGACTCACAATTACATTTAGTGCCCACCTGGATAATCCAAGATAATCTCCCCATCTCGAAATCCTTAACTGAATCAGATCTGCAAAGTCTCTTTTCCATATAAGGTAACATTTATAGGTTCCAGGAGTTAGAACTTGGATATCTTTGGGGGCCATTATTCAGCCACCAAACCCATGACTGCTGGCCCTGCTGCCACCAAGCTGAGGGGAGTTCATTTAAGAAGAACCTACAGAAAAGAGAACATTGATGTTCTAATGTCTTATTTTGTCTCCATTTTTGGACTCTCTTTGATTTGTAAAAATTAATTACTGAGAAATGGTTAGGGTATAATGGGTAACAATTCAATGAATACTCCTTTACTCACCACCCAGTTTGAAAAATAAAGCATTACCTTCCTTGTATCAATATACCACTGTTTAGGGACATTTAGGTTCTTTCTAGATTTTTGTTTTTCTCCTTTGCTTTTGAAAAGAATTCTGCCATGAACATTCTTATACATGTTTCCGGGTGCACCTGTGCACAGATTTCTTTAGGAATGGAATGGCTGAGGCGTGGGGTATATGCATCTTTCCCTTGACCAAGTAACATAAATTAAGTTTCCATAGATGTTTGGCTCTGTTTCCAGGCTCTTTATTCTGTTCCATTAATCAATTTGTCTGAGCCTGCACCAGGACCGTGTTGTCTTAATTACTATAACTTTATGAAAATTCTTGCTATCTGGCTAGGCAAGTCCCCTCCACATTTTTTTCTTCAGAAATTTTTTTCCAAAATGGTTTTCCTTCAGCAAAATATACAATTTGAGTTATGTCATATCTTTACCATCACTTGATATTGTCACACTTTAGAATTTTTGCCATTCTGGTGGGTACAAAATGGAATCTCATTATGGTTTTAGTTTGCATTTCCCTGAATACTAATGAGATCGAGCATGTTTTCTTATGTTTATTGCCCATTCATGTTCTCTCTTCTGTGAAGAGCCTGTTCGAGTCTTGCCAATTTTTCTCTTGTCCTTATCTTACTGATTTGTAGGAATTCTTTAAGTATTCTGGATGCTAATCCTCTGTCACTTATATGTTACAAATGTCTTCTCCCAGTCTGTGGTTTATGTTTTTATTTTCTTTATGGTGTATTTTGATGAATAGAAGTTCTTAATATTAATGCAGTGGTTTTATCAATTTTTTCATTTATGGTTTCTACTTTTTGTGTCTTGGGAAAACCTTACCTACTTGAAATCGTGAAGATATTCTCCTATATTGCTCCTAGCAGGTTTATAGTTTTGCCATTCACATTTGATTTCTTAATCCTTCTTGAGATGTTTTTTGTATATGATATGAAGTAGGACTCCAGAATTTTTTTTCCGTAGGAAAAACCAATTGTTCCAGCACCATTTATTATAAAGTTTATCCTTTCTCTTTATATCTGCAATGCCCAGCTCTGTCATAAATTAAGTTTCTATAGATGTGTGAGTCTGGTTCTGGGCTCTTTATTTTGTTCCACTGTCTTAATTACTGTAGCTTTGGGCACATTCTTCCTATCTGGCATGGTGAGTCCCCCCTCTTTCAAAAGTGTCTTAGCACTTTCCTCTTTGATGTTTATGTTTAGAATTATCTTAGAATTGTGTTACATACAACACACACACACACACACACACACTGACACAAATCTGTTAGTTTGATTGGAATAACATTGAGTGTATGGGACAACAAAAAGTTGATTTTCTTAAGATAATGAGTGTTCCAATCCATAAACATGGTATCTATCTCTATTTAGTTCTTCTTTAATGATTTTCAATAAAACTTTATAATTTTTGCTGTAAATGTCCTGTGCATCATTTGTTAGGTGTATTCCCGGGTACTTGATGTTTGTTGATGCCAGCGTATTTAGCATCTGATTAAAATTTTCATCTTCCAGCTATTTGAAGAATGCAACCGTGCTAAACTGTAGATTCTTTTGGGCTTTCCAGATAAATCATCATGTCATCTGTTGTCTCTTTCCAGTAATGATTCCTTTTTTTTCCTTCCCCTTATTGTCCTGGTTAAGATCTTTAGTTTTGGGGCCGGCCCGGTGGCGCAGTGGTTAAGTGCACACATTCCGCTTCGGCAGCCCGGGGTTTGCCGGTTTGGATCCTGGGTGCGGACATGGTACCACTTGGCAAGCCATGCTGTAGCAGGCGTCCCACATATAAAGTAGAGGAAGATGGGCACGGATGTTAGCTCAGGGCTAATCTTCCTCAAAAAAAAAAAAAAAGATCTCTAGTGCAAGATGACTAATAGTGGCGAAGGCAGACATTTTTGCCTTGTTCCTGATTTTAAAAGCAATGCTTCAACATTTTCCCATAAAGTGTGGTGTTTGCTGTAGAGTTTTCAGAAATATCCTTTATCACTCTATATTTTCTTCTCTTCCTAGTTTGCTAAGAGTTTTTATAATGAATGGTATTGTATTTTATCTAAAGCTTCTATTGAGATGATAATATATATTTTTGGCCTTTAATCTGTTAAGTGGCAAATTGTATTAATTAGTTTTACCATTAACCAACTTTGCCTTCCTGGATAAACCCAATTTGGTCATAAAGTTGTTTTTCTTCTTGGTTGTTGTTAGAATAATCCTAGAGTCATTTTGTTAATATTTAGTTGATTTTTTTTGAGCTATGTTTGTGAGGGGTGTTGGTTATATTGTCCTTATCTGGTTTTGATATCAAGATTATGCTAGACTCATAAACTAAGTTGGGGAGGTATCTCCTTTTTCTGTACTCTGGAATAGTCTGTGTAAGATTGAGTTTCTTTCTTGCATGTAAAATGGTCATCTATTGCCAGTACTGCCAACTTGCCAGTAAAATCATCAGGGCCAGGTGCTTTTTCTGTGGGAAGGTATTAAACTACTGATTCGATTTCTTTAATGGTTATAGATTTTCTGTATTTTCTTGAGTCAATATTAGCTTAAGACTTCATTCACTTTAGTAATTTTTCAAATTTATCGACAGTTAACAACATTGCTTCTGCACCCCATGCCTTTTTCCCTCTCCCGCTAGCATTGTAATCATTAGATGCATCTTAAATGTTCTTACTCTTTCTTATTTCTGATTTGTTTCCCTGTCTCCATTGCATTATGAATAATTTTCTTCACATCTGCCTCCTTAGCCATATCTAATCAGCTGCTGAATGTACTCACTGATTTTTAAATTTCAATTATTATGTTTTAGAAATCCTATTTAGTTCTGTTTCAAATTATTTGGTCATATTTTATGGTCTCTGTTCCTTCCACATATTTTAAATTCACTTTTATTCCTCTAAACGTATTGAACATTTATTTTATATTCTGAGTCTGATAATTCTAGCATTTAAACTCTTTTTGAAAGTCAAAATCAACTGTCTCTTACTTCTCTTGGCTCTTAATCGAGGTACATTCTACATTTTCCAATTTTAAAAGTTTTTATTTATTTGTTTATTTTGCTGTGAGCTTGTATTCTTTGAGACTTTACCTGTAGCAACTCTTTGAGACCTGGGTTAAGGGGAGGTTCCTCCAGAGATTTACATTCCCTTCTGCTGGGGGTCTAGTGGCACTAGAGTATTAGACATTAGAGGGTAAATTTTTGAGTTTTTTTATTTAACTACTTGGGTGCTGTAAATTTGGGCTGCAGACTTGTGTGAGGGCAGGCTAGTGGTTACAGATTCTCAGGGGCAATAATTTTTTTCTCTCCACCCACTGTCATGGCTAAAGAATGGGCATTTTCCTTTTCTGCACCTTTAGGCGTGGTAGCAAGCTTATCTCTAGTTCGTGCTTTTACTGCTGGCGTACTTCTGTGGTGTCTGTATTAGTTTCCCAGGGCTGCTGCCCCCAAGTACCACAAGCTGAGTGGCTGAAAACAACAGAAATTTATTCTCTCACAGTTCTGGAGGCTGTGTGTTTTACATGCCGTTAAGTTGGCTCTGACTCCTGGTGACCCTATGAATGAGTGGTGTCCACAATGTCCTGTCTTCAGCAGCCTTTCTCAGCTTCTCTAGACTCATGCCTGTGGCTTCCTTTCTGGAGTCAATCCATCTCATATTTGGTCTTCCTCTTTTCCTGCTGCCTTCTAATTTTCCCAGCATCATTGTCTTTTCCAAAGAATCCTGCTTTCTCATGAGGTGCCCATAGTGGTCCAGCCTCAGCTTTATCATTTTTCCTCCAGTCATAGTTCAGGCTTACTTTCCTCTTGGACCCACTTGTTTGTCTCTCTGGCAGTCCAGGCTATCCATAGAGCTCTCCTCCAACACCAGGTTTCAAATGAATGAATTTTTTTTCCTGTCAGCCTTCTTCACTGTCCCGCTTCCGCACCATACATAGTAATTTGGAATACGAGGGTGTGGATAACGTTGGCCTTAGTCTCTAATGACACTTCCTTCCACTTGATGATCTGTCCTAATTCTTCCATTGCTGCCCTTCCAAGTCTCAGTCTTCTCTTGATTTCTTGGCTGCATCTCCATTTAAATTGATGACTGAACCAAGGTAAACAAAATCTTCAACAATTTCAGTGTCTTCTTTGTCTACATTAAAGTTGTGTAGTTCTTCTGTAGTCGTGATTTTTGTCTTCTTGATGTTCAAATGCAGTCCTGCTTTGGCACTTTCTTCTTTCACTTTCGTCAGAAGTCGTTTCAAGTCATTGCTGCTTTCTGCCAGTAAGATGGTGTCATCTGCATATCTTAGATTGTTGATATTTCTTCCACTGATTTTTCACTCCTCTTTCATCTGAGTCTAGCCCAGTTTTTCGTATGATATCTTCTGCGTATAGATTAAACAGATAGAGATAAAATGCCCCCTTGTATGACACCTTTGGCTATCGATGTCCAAATTCAGTGCATTGGCAGGGTCATACTCTCCCTGAAGGCCCTGCGGGAGAATCTGTTCCATGCCTTTCTCTTAGCTCCTGGTGGTTGTTGGCAATCCTTGGCCTTCCTTGGCTTGTAGATGTATCACTCTAACGTCTGCCTCCGTTGTCACAAGATTTTCTCCCTGTGTCCGTGTCTCTTTTCTCCTTCTTATAAGGACATTAGTCATATCATGTTAGGGTCCAGACTACTGACCTTATCTTAACTTGGTTACTTCCACAAGGACCCTATTCTAGTGCAGTCACATTCACAGGTACCAGGGGTTAGAACTTCAATATATCTTCTTGAGGGACACAATTCAATCCATAATGGAGTCCAAGCTTTATAGAGGGATGCAGTGTTACTTAAAATGTGGTCTGAGGACCTACAGCATCACCTCGCCTGATGATTTATTAGAACTGTACATTTTCAGGCTCCCCAGACATACTGAATGAGACTACCTGGGGGTGGGGCCCCAGAGTCTGTGTATTAATAAGCTCTCTGGACCTTCTGATGCAGGCTGAAGTTTCAGAAGCATTACCCTAGACTTTGTCTCCTGTAGCTGACACCCTGTCAAGCCTTACAATCTGAAGTTCAACGCCTCAGCTCATCAAGTGCCCTGGGGCCCCATTTTGACTTGGTCTTTGGCCTTTATGACATCCTTATATTGATACAGTACATCAGTGTGTTTCAAAAGATCCTTTAAATTGATTACATCTTTCTATTTCAAAAACTTTGAAACTCACAGAAAAGTTGAAAGAACAATACAGTGAATACCTGTATTATTCTTGTCTTGGCACACCCACTCCATCTCTTTCTATACAAATACGCACATTTCCCTCTTGCTTAATCATCTGAAAGTGGGCTGCAGACTTCATGCCCCTTCACCCCTAATACTTTAGCATGTCATTCAAGGGCGAGGTTATTCTTCTACACCAGTGGTTCTCAAACTTGCTGGTTTCACAACCCTTTCATGCTCTTAAGAAAATTGAGGATCCCAAAAAACTTTGGTTTCTGTGCCTTACATCTTTCAATATTTACCATATTAAAAATTTAAATGGAGGGGTTGGCCCCATGGTGTGGTGGTTGAGTTCGTGTGCTCTGCTTTGGTGGCCCGGGGTTTGCAGGTTTGGATCCCGGGTACAGACCTAGCACCACTTTTTGGGCCATGCTGTGGCGGCATCCCACATGACAGAGAGGAAGATTGGCACAGATGTTAGCTCAGCGACAATCTTCCTCAAGCAAAAAGAGGAAGATTGGCAACAGATGTTAGCTCAGGGCCTATCTTCCTCGCCAAAAAAAACCCAAAAAAACCCCAAAACAAAAAAAATCATTAAAATGGAAACATTTTGAAATATGCATTTATTGGTTAGGTTTAAAATAACAATAAAAACCCATTACATGTTAAAATAAATAATATATTTTTACTAAAAATAACTACATTTTCCAGAACAACAACAACAAAAAAAGGTGAGAAGAGGGCATTGTACAGTTTTGCAAGTCTCCTTCATGTGAAGGCTAATTGCAATGTGGAACCTGACACCTTGTTAATAAAGGTTGATCTCTCTTACACTTTGAATGGATCTTTTATCCATGCGTGATTTGTAACATCATGCATTGGTTCACCAAGTTAAATGCAGATCTTCTAAATGTTGACAAATTTCGTTATACCATATCCAAAAATCATGATCGTTAATGTCACCATCAGTCATATCAGAAAAGTCTTCAAGTGTTGGGACGCTATCAGGTTCGTGGTGGGGAGCTGTTGAGGACAAGCTACCAACGAGGAAAAAGGCAAGACTCTTAGGAATTGCCTCCCCACCACCCTGACACACAATGGGGGAAACGAGCAGGTCAGGAGTGCAGGATTGGCTGGTGAGTTGTTAATGTGGCTTCCACCCACTTAGACCCAAGAGAATCCATTTAAGGAGCTGTTGGATATGCTCTTGTCTGTCTTCCTTTGTAACACTTTAGCCCAGTTGCTGGGCTTGCTGTCCTGGCTGGCTCAGCCCCACCTACGTGCTCACCCTACTTGGGCCTGCCTCATCTCAGAAGAGGTTGGCATCCAAACTCTGAGGTCAGCCTGGGCCAGCCCAGCCCTGAAGCATCTTCTGGACCGTGACTGAGGCTCAGCACTTCCCTGGAGGCAGCTCATCCAGCTTAATGAGGTGCTGGGTGGGGAGGTGGTTTCCCCGCAGGGCATGGGCAAATTCCCCTGCTGACACGGATGCCTAGGCAGCCAGGCAGCCGAGCTGCCGCCACTGGGCTAGCAGGCTGGCGGCAGGATGAGGTCGGCTGTGGTTGCAGCGTGCCTGGCACCAGGCGAGAAGCTGTGGGGCTGGGTGAAGTCACTCAGGATGGGAGCTCTGATCTCAGAACCAGAATTTGGAGACAGTTCCTGGGTAGAGGGATCATACCAGTCCTTGTGGGTCGGTCCTTTCTTTACACCAGTGTGCAACTTGGCAGTTTGCAAACTGCTTTTGCTTCTATTCTTGGATCCAGGTCACAAACGTGGTGGCTCCCAGGCTTAGACCAGCCTGCGAGTGCTTGTTTGCCTTGTCGTTTTTTAAATTTAAACCAGTCACCAACACTTAAAATTAAGAGATGTGACACTCAAATCCAGATTTCTGTCTTCTTTTGAAGAATCAGAGATCTGGGGCGCCAGGATGATTCCAGCTGGGCAGCAGCAGCAGACCTGAGCCGTGTGGCTGCCATGGAGCAAGTGCTCCCGGTCTGCTCAGCCCCCAGCTGGCCCACTTACTGCAGGCTGCTGGTGGTTACCATTTCTCCTCTTACACCTGGTCGTTTCCGTCACCAGCCTGATGCAGTATTTCCAGAGCAACCTGGGGAGATGGGCATTAGTGGCCCTGTTTTGCCGGTGAGGTAACCAAAGCTCAAACTGGTTTCAACATGTGATGTAGGAAAATAGATACGGCCCGTTTCAGTCGTGGCTCTGCCACTTAACAGTTCTGTGACCTGGATGAGTCACTTGTCCTGTTGGGGTCCCAATATCCCCATTCATAAAATGAAGTGTGTATGGGCCGGGGGTAACTAAATGCTCACTTGGGTCCCACTTGCACTGATATCTGTCACTCTGGGTAGTCTTTGACAGTATGCTGCCAGGTGTGGGAGGGACACAAATCTGTGCCTTGTTCCCCCAACCTAACGGCAAAACTTAGGTCCATTTTAAAGTAATACAAATAAGTACTTTTTTTTTTTTTTTAAAGATTTTATTATTTCCTTTTTCTCCCCAAAGCCCCCCGGTACATAGTTGTGTGGATTCTTCTAGTTGTGGCACGTGGGACGCTGCCTCAGTGTGGTTTGATGAGCAGTGCCATGTCTGCACCCAGGATTCGAACCAACGAAACACTGGGCTGCCTGCAGCGGAGCACACAAACTTAACCACTCGGCCATGGAACCAGGCCCTACAAATAAGTACTTTTATTGACACATATCTATACTCTTAGATCAAGTGTTGCACTGGCAGTTTGCGTACATTGTTTCAGTTAATCCTGAGAGTAGTGCTATGGGGTAGGTAGTATTATTTCCATTTTACAGATGAGCCACTGAGGTTTAGAAAGGTTAAGGAATTTGCCCAGCTCTTAAATGTGAGAGCCATCAGGTCTGTCCGATTTCACAGCCTTTGCTTTGTCTTTGCCTGAGCGGTGCTGCATCCCGTGTCTCCATGAAAGGATTGTCAATAGTGGAGGGCAGTGAGAGTCAGGGTCCGGTGCTTCTGCAAACAGCAAGACTCGTGGAAATTCCAGAGTACTGTGGCTGGACTGGCTGGTCCCGAGAGGCTGCATGAAAGGGAAGTAAATAGTCTTCCAAATGCAGTTCGGATCCCCTTCTGCAGGGAGGGAGGCAATTTCCAGGTGGTATGAGGTTAGGTGTAGGGATGAGAATGTCCAGGTTGTGTTTGAAGAATTGAGTTGAGTTGAGAATTAGTGTAGTGACATCTTGGGAGTTTGGGTGGGAAAGGTGGATTTGAGGTTATAATATAGAACTTTTCTTTTAGGTGGGGTGAGCCAATGAAGGTTTTTATAAGGGGGAGTGGTGTGAAAGCAGTGTATCGATGTCAAGTTTGAAGCGATAGGTTGAACCAGAGCCTTGGCAGTGGGAATGGAAAGAGAGGGCTGAATTGGTGAATGAGTAGAACAGAAATAATTGATAGGACCTTGAAACACACATGTGTAGAATTGAAAGGAATTTTGGAAGTCATCTAGTCTCATCTTGGTGCAAGGACTCCTTTGGTGACGCCTGTAACAGCTGTGCCTTGAGCCACTTCCAGTGCATGATGTGGGACAGTTTCTTACATGGCTGTTAGCTTCTAAAGACAGCCCATAAGGGTTAGAGTTACTCAGTGTCTGCACTGGGGAGAATAGTGGCCCCTCCAAATTTATGTCCTCCTGGAACCTCAGAATGTGACTTTATTTGGGAATAGAGTCTTTGCAAATATAGTCAAGTTAGGATGAGTTCATACTGGCTTAGGGTTGGCTCTAATCCACTGACTGATGTCCTTATAAGAAGAAGGAAATTTGGGCACAGACTGAGACATGCAGGGAGAATACCATGTGACAACTGAGGCATTTTGGAGTGATGCCTCTACAGGCCAAGGAACACCAAGGGTTGCTGGCAACCACTAGAAACTAGGAATGGCAAGGAAGGATTCTCCCTTAGGGCCTTTGGAGGGAGCATGGCCCTGCCGAAAGCTTGATTTCAGACTTCTAGCCTGCAGAACTATGGGAGAATCAACTTCTGTTTGAAGCCGTGAAGTTTGTGGTACTTTGTTCCAGCAGCCTTAGGAAACTAATGCAGTGCCCATTACCTTGAAAAACCCATAGTCTCAGGCTGGCCTCCCTATTGTAAGAGGAAACAAGGCTCCCCAGAATGATGGTCCGTCATTAGAGAACCTGTGCAGGTTCCAGGCCCTGTCTCTTGCCTTTCTAGTGTTCACAGTCGTTTTAATAGTCCAATCTAGAATTTGGCATTGATGTTCCGGATCCTCCACAGTGCGGTTCTAAATCACCTTATTTTTCACTGTTCTCCGTGACCATCCCTACATATGTCATGAGCTTTCCATGCTTTGACTTGAGTCATTGCTACCCCTCTCCTGAACTGCACACCCCCCGCCTCCCAGCTATATCCTACTTGTCTTTAATGCCTAGTTTTCCTTCTGGACGATTCTGGACTAAAGTGGATTCTTTGCCCTGCAACCTCAAAGCACATACTGCTAGCTAGCACCAATCATTGGGCAATATCGAGCTGTCCTCAGACATCTCACATGTTTTTTTATTTGTTAACTCATACATTTTTTTTTTTAACTTCACCAATGTTGATGGCTTGCCACTTGGGCTCAGGTCTCAGTCCCCTGAAGGAAGACAGCCTGTCTTTGGCTTCCTTTTCTCCTCTATACACTTTGTACCTTGTTATTGCTCAGCATACACATAGAGGGATTTCTAAGCAATGGTAAATGACAATTTTCCTTGGGAAAGACTAAAAAGAAACATTGACTTGAAGGGAAATCTTCTTGACTATTCAGGTGGAAAGCATACACTGGCTCCTAGAAGGTGATGACATGTCTGTATATATCCTTGGAGCACAAATTCTTTATCCTTCTCTCAGCAAGTCCAGCCTCATTTATCCAAAAAGCAATGACAGAGTCATTGAACATCTTCTGTGTGCCTGGTTCTGTGATGGGCCATGGGGGCATGACCTTTATGCTCAATGAGCATTTAGTTTTGTGGGAAATATTGACAAAAAGGAAATGAATACTCTCGACCTGCCTAAGGCTTTTCATTCAGGTGGCAAGACAAAGACAGGCCTGGAGATCAGGAGAGGCTCCTGGGAGCCATGTTTGTGCTGTATGACGCACTCTCTCTACTTGGCTATGGATCAGAGGTGGACTCTTGGCTCGGACTGAACCAGTTATATTTTACGTTTCCTGGTAGCAAAGAAGTGAGATTCAGAGGTAGCCAGTTGCTATGGACTGAATTGTGTTTCCTGCAAATTCGTTTGTTGAAGTCCTAACCCCTAGTGTGATAGTATTTGGAGGTGAGGCCTTTGGGAGTTAATTAGGTTCAGGTGAGGTCATGAGGGTGGAGCCTCCATGATGGGATTAGTGCCCTTAGAAGAAGAGACACCAGAGAGCTTGCTCCCTCTTGCTCTTTCTCTGCCCTGTGAGGACACAAAGAGAAGGCAGCCATCCTTAAGTCCTCACCAGAATCTGGTCACACCAGCCCCCTGCTCTTGGACTTCCGGCCCCCAGAACTATGGGAGAATAAATTTCTGTTGTTGAAGCCGCCCAGTCTGTATTCTTTTCTTATGGTAGCCTGAGCTAAGACACCAGCTATTCAAGAGGCAGGAGCTGCAAAGAGTAAGAGCGAGGAGGTGTGCAGGCTGCCTTCTGCCATGAAGAGCATGTGGAGCGTGGGCCAGCAGAGAAGAAGGAATGACAAAGATGTTCAGAGAACGCTGAGGTGGCAGAAATGCTGCATGGCTTTCCCAGGACTCTTCAGGCCCTGATTCCAGACACTTACAAGGCCCAGCTGCCCTGGGTTCTTGCACTGCCCGGTGTCCTCCCCACAAATTCCCTGTATTGCTTACACCAGCTTGAGTCAACCAAAAGAACCTCTACCGAGACTGGCCCATTTTACAGATGAGGAAAACAAGAGCAGAGAGGCTGACTAGCCCAGGGTTCCGCGAGTGAGTGACAGAGTTCAGGCTGCGTCTTCAGACCAGTTCTCTGCCATTCCTGCCCTTCCAGGCTGTCACGGTGAACTAGTGACACAGACCCAGGGAGGTTCTGAAACCATAAGGAGAAATTCTGTTACTCCTCTACCACCGGCCTTTTAAAACACAGTCTGGCTTCTGTCATGCTTGAGAGTGCCTTTCTAATATCACAAGTGTTTGCCCCTTTTTTCTGTAATCCTGTCGGATTGAGTGTCAGGGCTGTTACCACTTGCATTTGTGCCTTTGAATCTTGTATCTAAGAGATTCTGAGCAGCGTGAGCTGGCTGACAACAAAGGTCTTCCGAATCCTTTGTGCGTCCTTTCATTTGTCTTCCTTTTGTTCTTGTCATCTGATCCACACTTCTATCAAGAACAGGTGATTTTCTCTGAGCTATATGATAGGGAATGCCTGACACTCATGCCCTGTTTGGTTTCTATATTTATTTTAAGATGTTTTTAAAATGAGCTCATCATTAACTGGAAAATTTATAAAAATAGAAAGGAAAAGTTATTACTATTTCTACCATCCCAC